>NC_135894.1:95978011-96440511 GCF_964194155.1 Cetorhinus maximus
AAATGTCCCATCATGCTTCATAGGAGTGTTATCAAACAAAAGACCCCGAACGACAAGACAAAATGAGGTTTTTTTTTAATTCATTTACGCGATGTGGACGTCACTGGATAAGCCAGCATTTATTGCCCGTCCCTAACTGCCCTTGAGAAGGTGGTGGAGATTGTAGGACACGTGATTAAAAAAAAGCTTAGTGAAAGAGGTAAGTTTTAAGGAGTGTCTTAAAGGAGGTGGTGAGGTTTAAGGATGGAATCCCAGAGCTTAAAGCCTAGGCAGTTGAAGGCACAGACACCAGTGGTGGAGTGATTGAAATTGGGGCAGCTCAAGAGGCAAAAATGAAATGAGGGCTGTGGGGCTGGAGGAGATTACAGAGGTAGGGAGGGGTGTTGCCATGGAGAAATTTTCAATCAAGCTTGAGGATTTTAAAATAAACGTCAGGGAGCACAGTTACGATGGGACTTGGTGCGACGCAAGGTTTAGGCAGCAGAATTTTGGCTGAGGCCAAGTTTTTGGAGGGTAAAAAGTATGGCATTGGAACAGTCAAGTCTATACGGAACAAAGGATGAGAATGTCAGCAGTAGATGGATTGAGGCAGGGACTGAGCGGGGTGATACTACAAAAGTGGAAATAGGCATCTTAGCGATGAGCAAAAAATGTGGTGTCTTGAGGCCAAATACAACACCACCATTGAAAACTCAGGCTTCAACAGTTTGTCAGGGAGAGGGATGGAGGCCAATAAACCTTCCTGCTGCATGGGACTAACATATAGCAGCAGATCAGAGCGGAGAGTTCCATTTTATTCCCCGCGTACTGTATATTGCAGTTAGGTTATTAGCCAGTGACCAGTCTGTGGCGTGAATTTCCTAACAGGAAATCTTAACATTTCAAGTTCATGCAGAATGTGACTAATTCGAGAAAAAAAAAAATCACACCACAAAGTAAAATGTCTTTAGAATTCCTCAGTACCCCCACCCCCACCCCCCCATGCAGTTATTTCATCTGGTTCAAAGCAAACTTGCTTTGAAAAAAAAGCCTCAGTGTGTTCTCCGGAGTGCATGTAAAATAGCTAAAGGTTCATGTTGTGCATACTTGTGCACTTGATACGCCATCAAAAAGCATGGATGAATTGCCCGGACACAAGTAGTCTAAATTAGCTTTGATGACAAGTCTGAGAAACTGTTCAGCCATGCAGTGGAATCTCACATATTCACTTGACCTTATATTCATCTGGCTCATGGACCAGGTGATGAGGGCCTGACTGTATCATGACACGATTTTCCCTGCTGCGGAAGGTCAAGAGCTGAAAACCACTGAATCATAGAATCATAGAATGGTTACAGCATGGAAGAAGGCCATTCGGTCTATTGTGCCGGCTGTCTGCAAAAAGCAAATTAGCCAGCCCCACTTTACAGCTTGTTCCCCGTAGTCCAGCAAATATTTTCTCTTCACGTGCTTAACGAATTCCCTTTTTAAAGTCATGATTGAATCTGCCTCCACTACACTCTCAGGCAGTACACTTCAGATCCTAACCACATGCTGTGTAAAAAGATTTTTCCTTATGTTGCCGTTGGTTCTTTTGCCATTCACCTCATATTGACATTCTTCAGTCCTAGACTCTTCTGCCAATTAGAGCAATTTCTCTCAATCTAATCTGTCCAGACCCCTCATGATTTTGATCAAATCAAATCACCTCTATCAAATCTCATCTCAAACTTCTCTTCACCAAGGAGAATGGCTCCAGCTTCTTCAATTTATCCATGTAATTGAAGTCCCTCTTCCCTGGAACCATTCTTGTGATCTTTTTTGCACCTTCTCTAGAGCCTTCACTTCCTTTCTGAAGTGTGGTGTCCAGAATTGGTCATAATACTCCAGGTGGTGATGGTGGTGTGATGGTAATGTCACTCCAGGAAACCCAGGCTAATGCTTTGGGGGCATGGGTTCAAATCCCACCACCACAGCTGATGGATTTTAAATTTAACTAATAAATCTGAAATACAAAGCTAATTTCAGCAATGGTGAATGATGACTATCACTTTAAGACCAGTTCCAGTGAATAGGGGGTTATGTGATTTGTTCAACCAATGTGTGGCTAGTGTGGGGAATAAATTCGAGGGAGGGGTTTCCTAGGAAAACATGGCTATACGAGGGGCCGGCTGGACACAGGCAGCCATGAAAGCCCTTGTGTAAATAAAGTTTGCTTTGTTTGACTAAGAAGCATGTTTCTACAGTGACCATGAATCAATTGTTGTAAAAACAAATGTGGCTTGCTAATGTCCTTTAGGAAAGGAAATCTGCCATCTTTACCTGGTCTGGTCTACATTTGACTCCAGACCTCAGCAACATGATTGACTCTTAACTGGCCTCTGAAATAGCCTTGCAAGCTGCTTAGTTCAAGGGCAACAAATGCTGGCCTTACCTGCGACATAAACGTATAAATTTAAGAAAAGGTTGAGGCCAAACCAATCTTCTATATATGTTCATTACACGTTTCTCGCTTTTGTACTCTATTCCTCTATTTATGAATCTAGGATTCCTGATGCCTTTTTAACAACTTTCTCAGCCTGCCCTGCCACCTTCAGTAACTTGTGTGCATTTACCCGCACAGGGCCTCTCTGTTCCTACTGAGATTAAATTGACTGCCCAGTAATTTTTGGGTTTATCCTTACAGCTTTTTTTGAACAAAGATATAACATCTACAATTCTTCAGTCATCTAACACCACTCCTGTATCTCAGGAGGATTGGAGGATTATGGACAGTGCCTCAGAATTTCCTCCCTTACTTCCCTCAGTATCCTCCGGTGCATCTGATCTGCTCTTGGTGATTTATTCAGTTTTTCAAATACCCCCTCTTTATCAATTTTTAGTCCTTCCAATGCCTCGACCATCTTCTCTCTCACAATG
Source organism: Cetorhinus maximus (assembly GCF_964194155.1). NCBI lineage: Eukaryota > Metazoa > Chordata > Chondrichthyes > Lamniformes > Cetorhinidae > Cetorhinus > Cetorhinus maximus. The sequence continues at coordinate 95,980,910 of NC_135894.1, forward strand.
ACTTGGAAAGCATCTTCTCCTTGATACAAAGTATTCATTTAGTGCACTCTGTCTTCACGTGTGAACCCCTAATCTGCCCCACCCCTCCTCTTTCTCTCCTCTTACTATTTAAATGTCCAAAGTAGACTTTTGCATTTCCTTTTATTTTAGCTGTCAGTACTTCTCATATGCTCTCTTTGCCTTTCTTATTTCCTTTCTCACTTCCCTTCTGAACTTTCTATATTGAGCCTGATTCTGACTTGTACTATCAACATGGCATCTATCATATGCATGCTTCTTCTGCTTCATCCAACCCTCTATCTCTTGTGTCATCGAGGGAGTCCTTTGCTTCCTGACCTTTCACCCTCATGGGAACGTAACTCGACTGTATCAAACAACCTCCTCTTTAAAGACAGACCGTTGATCCATTGCAGAATTCATTGGCAACTTTGATTCCAATTTACCTGGACCAGATCCATTCTCACGTCACTGAAATTGTCCTTCCTCCAATTAATAATCTCTAGCTTGCTCCTTGTCCTTTTCCATAGCTAATCTAAACATTATGATACAATGATCATCATTCCCCAATGTTCCTGTACTGACACTTGATCCACATGGCCCACCTCTTGGGAGCCACCTCTCGATGAAGACAGACATAAGCGACAAAATTCATCATCGCCTCCAATGTGCCAGCTCAGCCTTCGGCTGACTGAGGAAAAGAGTATTTGAGGACCAGGATCTCAAACCCAAGACTAAGTGTTCCAGAGGAATAGGTTTGCCTAAATGCACTGATTCTCAAAATATTTCTCGCCTGCTAACATTAGAAAGTTGGATTTTCCAGTGTAAGTTCTCAAAAAGGACTCTAGGTGCAGTGGCACCAGGACATTTTCCCCTGTAGGTTAATGGGCACAGCACAAAATAGTTTGGCTGTAATCCCCCTCCTCCTCACACTGTATGTTGTTGGATCCTGTTTATGCACAGAAAGATTATGAAGTGTTCAGATTTTGAGAATGACCATGAGATTGATGTTTTGTGACAAGGAGGAGCCAGCAGATCTCTGGTTTGATTCTAGCAGTGAGACACGTTTACAGTCAATTACAGAGCAGCACAGATTTAGAGATAGTCCACAGGACATGTCACAGAGGCAATGAGCGTGGAAGCCTTTTGTGGATAGTGGACTCCAATCAACCAAAACTATCAATGCAGTCTGGCTGATGGGGGAATTGATATTTGTGTCCTTATAGCATGCTTTCAGGGAAAAAAGTGAGAAAAGGAGTGTAATGAAATCATAATGAAATCAGCGACATCAATTACTGCTGAAGGTCAACGTGGAGTATAAATGGAGAAGTCATTTTAAAAGCATTGTATTTCAAGCCCATTCTACACATGCTTCACAATCTATTCCCACACTCTATGAATCCTTTTTTCAATCTGCTTTGCAAGTACAGCCTGGCACCCACATAAAACATGTTATTTAAAGATCTTCATAACAGTTAGATTAGAACAGTACAGAGAAAAAGGAGATAAAAACAAAAAGCTAAAAGCTACTGCGGATGCTGGAAATCCAAAACAAAAACAGAATTACCTGGAAAAACTCAGCAGGTCTGGCAGCATCGGCGGAGAAGAAATCAGTTAACCTCATCTTCCGACTAGGCACTTTACAGCCCTCCGGGCTGAATATTGAATTCAACAACTTTAGATCTTAAACTCCCCCTCCCCCCATCCCCACCCCGTTTCTTCCCCCCACCCCCGCTTTTTTTTAAATAATCTATATAGATTCTTCTTTCCCCACCTATTTCCATTATTTTTAAATCTAAAACTAAAACCTTTAGTCTTTCCACCCCACCTCCACTAGAGCTGTACTTTGAATATCCTGTCTTCCATTCTTAATTAGCACTTTTGTCAGACAAATACCACCACCTTCAACACCTCTTTGACCCTTTTGTCTGTGACATCTTTTGATTATCTGCTCATCTCCACAATCACCACACCCTCAATGTGTCTCTCCCCCCCCCCCCCCCCCCCCACCTTAAACCAATTTATATTTCTCCCTTCTTCTAACTATGCTCCAGTTCTGCCGAAGGGCCATGAAGGCTCGAAACGTTAACTGATTTCTTCTCCGCCGATGCTGCCAGACCTGCTGAGTTTTTCCAGGTAATTCTGTTTTTGTTTTAGAGAAAAAGGAGCATTGTGCAAGAATATCAGTGCAGAGGAGGTCAAGGGCAATCTAATAGGGATCTTGAGAATTCGGAAAGGATTTGTTATGATCAAGATTGCACTCCCAGAAAAGATGGTCAAAGAAGATTCAGTAGTAACTTCCAATGATGGACTTGGATAAATACTTGAAGCAGAAAACAGTTGCATGGAAAGAGAAGGACTAATTGGATAACTCAAAGAGCCAGCACCGACATAATAGGCTGAATGATTGTGTTACATCATTCTATGATTTGAGAGAGAAATTTGTTAAAGGTTCATTTTTGAATCAGTAACAAGAAGGCATACGTATAGATCTGTACTCAAAGCATTTTAGTAATCCCTCTTCATATTTCCTTCTTTGGTTTGGCATTCATTTTTGTTTGATAATGCTTCTGCAAAATGCCTTGGGACATCCGCCTGCATTAAAGAAGCTGTATAAATGCAAGTTATTGCTGATGGTGTAGTAAGGGGAATAGAATTACATTTCGTAAGGCTGCAACATGTACAGGTGTGTCAGTTCAGTATCTTACAACCTTCACAAATACTCATTCAGTTAGTTGAATTATATATGGAATTCATGAGTCAATATGTTTAAGGAAGAACGTGCACTCTTATAAGGACCTTTTTCACATTGTCAGCTTGTACAAAAATATTTCATAGCCAAAGAATGACTTTTGCATTGTAGGTGCTCTCATTAGCCAATAGGTGCACAGCAAGATCCCACATATGGCAATGAGATAAAGGACTAAACTATTTTTAGTGGTGCTTGTTGAGGGTTAAATGTTCATCAGGAGACACCCCTTGCACATATCAATTAGTGCCATGTGATCTGTCATTCCCCTCTAACAGTGCAGATGGAACCTCTAGTTTTTTAAAATATACTCTTTGATGGGATTTGGCATCATCGGTAAGGCCAACTTATGTTGTCCATCCCTAATTGCTCTTGAGACAGTGGGGGTGACCTGCCTTGCTGAACCACTGGTAGTAGCAGTTTGGGCCAACTGAGTAGCTTGCTAAGCCATTTCAGAGGGCAGTTAAGAGTCAACCACACTGCAATGGGTCAGAGTTAGGCCAGAGCAATTAAGGAAAGCAAGCTTCCTTCCCGAAAGGGAACCAGTGAACCAAATAACTTTTTTTATGACAATCCATGGCCAACTTACTGAGACGAGCTTTTAATTTAGCCCGTGTAGGGCAGGCTCGGCGCGGGGTGGGGGGTGGGTGGGGGCTGTCGGGAAGCTGAATGCCGCCCGCAATCGGAGCCGGACTGCGACTTCATGCTGGTGGGCCAATTAAGGCCTACCCAGCGTGAAATGCGAGCGGCAGCGTTTAGCGCTGCTTGTGTGTTTGGTGGGGGGGCGGGGGGTGGGGGGCGGGTGGGGAGGTGGGGTGGCGGGGTGGGTGCAGACTGAAGTGTTATTAAAAAAAAATAAAGATTTGAAAATTGTAATGAAACATGCCCCCTCCTGTGACTCTGCCACATGAGCACGGACATGTTATTAATTACATTTTAAGACTTTTATTTTATTTTTATTTGCTTTTGGATGAGGTTTCCAAAAAAATTGCAAAGGCTGCTTGGCCTTTTCACCTGCCCGCCAACAGTTAGGTCGGGCGGGTAGCGAAAAATTGAAGTTAATTGATTATTTAATGGCCTTAACATTAATGGCGTTTTAATTGTTGGCAGGCGCGCTGCTGACTCCGGCACGCGCCCGCCGACCGAACTATCGCGCGACTGCGCACGGACGTCGGCACGCTCGGCTGACGCCAATGCGCATCATTTCGCGCTCGAGCGGGCCGGGCATCTGACCGTCTACCAAGCTAAAAGCTTTTCCCCAGATTTATTAATTCATTGAATTGGAATTCCACCAGTAACTGCGGTATGATTTGAACCTATGCCCCCCAGAACATTGGCTGGATTAAGGAATTACAAGTCCAGTGACATTATTACTAGACCACACCAGCAATGTAGAATTTACTGAAATGCCAGTCTGGGTTTTGTGCCTGTAGGTGTGAAGTGGGTCCTGAACCAAGAACCCGCTGACTCAGAAGTAAGAGCTCCACCCACTGAGCCATGGCTGACAATTTGGCACCTCTGCTGCTGCTGAGCCATTAACAGCCAAGAGGTTTCCCAAGACAATGGACAAAATGTAGTCGTGATGGGAGACACTGCAGAGACTGAAAAAAAAATGATTGATGCTGATTTCTTTTCATTCCTCGGAGCTTTCCCATCCAAGTTCCTGTCAAATAACGTTGTGTCTCCTTTCTTTACAGCTGTCCCCTCCCGCCCATATGGTTTGAGAGTCCTCGCTGTATCGCAGACTATTGCAAGAATCTCCTTTACCAAGCCTGATTCCCACGGTGGGGTCCCAATCCATCATTACCAAGTGGAGGTCAACGAGGCAGACTCGGGAGACTGGAAAACTGTGAATTCCAATGGGAGTCAAAGTAAGTGAGTGAAATCCTGTGTGCAGGATGGTGTAAGTGTGAAATAGAAAGAGGATGGTGTGAGAGTGAAATAGAGGGCGAAAAGCTCAGGAACATTGGGGTGCTAAGTTAGATAGGCCTGAAAATTGGCTTGGGGATCACGATGTTAAGTAACCCATGCCAACTTTGTGTGGTCTGCTCATTTGAACGATTCCTGTAGGCAGCCGGCATTAACCATTGATGCACACATCAGTAGGGGATCCCAAAATCGTAATTTGCTAGCAACAGCTAAAGCTAGCCTGCATCTCTTAAAGGAGAGGTGAATTGTGGCTGTAGCGGGTTCTGGTAGTCATACAGGCAGTGAATCTGACCTGAGAAGTCCTGAGAATCTGATGCAGTATTGCAAGAAATTCAATAAACTCAACACGATTAGTCAAGGTCAATGAATGCACCTTCACATGCAACACCCCAACAACTGCACCACCAGCCACACACACAGCTCAAATCACCACCCATCACTCATCTATCACCAATCTCTATCAATCAGGACTCATAGCTAACATTCATAGCACTGCTACAAGCCTTATTCCCATATCTCACACATTACACAAACTGACAGCTACTCAATCATGACAGCCACACTGTACCACTCACTGACATTCTTCCCTCTCCCAGAACAAGTTGATGCACAACCAAAGGGCCAGGTGCTAAGTGGTGTCGGACAGGTACAGCTGCATATTCTTACCTGCATGGAGAAGATGGTGCTCGGCATTACTGAGATGCTCATTGCTGAGGCCATAGCCAACGGTGGGGCAGAAGCTATTGAAGATGGCAATATTCTCCTTCCTAATCCTGCTTTTCACATCTCACTCCCTCCTCATCCCACATTATCTTCTGATTTACAAGATGCAGATGGAGTAAACATGTTGCTCTTACTTCTACTTTCCCTTATCCTTGTGCCTCTATCCATTCAGCTCGTGGCAGATAACAGGGCTTACTGAAGCACAGATATCTCACACACTGTTCCTCACTGAGGTTCAGGTAGAAGTAATGCTCCTTTGCAGATATGGCCTCCTGCTGAGAGCTTTCCACCTCCTTCTCCTCCCTCTTCCTGCAGTTTGACCCACTCTGACTGGCCTCTGCTCATTCTCCAAGTGATGTTGTATTCCAATAGGAATGTTTACTACTCCATCCATGCCTGGGAGCAACTGGTTTGTGCAGGAGCCTTGAAGCCAGGAAAAAGCCCTTCTACCTGCCACACCATTCATGGTAGACATTTGCAACTCGATACAAATCACAGGATCACAATTATTACAGCACAGAATGTGGCCATTTGACCCATCGTGTTGTACCAGCTCTCCGAATGAGCAATTCACCTGGTGCATTCACCCACCTTTTCCCTGTAACCCTGCACATTCTTCCTTTTCAGATAATAGTCTAATTCCCTTCTGAATGCTTCATTGAACCTACTACTGTGCATCAGTGGTGGAGGGAGTGAATGTTTGTGGATGGCGTGCCAATCATGTGAACTGCTTTGTCCTGGATGGTGTAAAGCTTCTTGAGTGTTGTGGGAGCTGCACTCATCCAGGCAAGTGGAAAGTATTCCATCACACTCCTGACTTGTGCCTTGCAGGTGGTGGGCGGACTTTGGAGAGTCAGGGGATGAGTTACTCATCGTGGGATTCCCAGTCTCTGACCTGCTCTTGTAGCCACAGTATTTCTATGGCTGGTCCAGTTCAGTTTCTGGTCAATGGTAACCCCCAGGATGTTGATGGTGAATTCAACGATGGTAATGCCACTGAATGTCACGGGGCAGTGGTTAGATTCTTCTTGGAGATGGTCATTGCTTGGCACTTGTGTGGTGCAAATGTTACCTGCCACTTGTCAGCCCATCCTGGAGATTGTCCAGGGTTTCCTGCATTCACGAAATGTTTCAGTATCTGAGGAGCCGCGAATGGTACTGAACATTATACAATCATCAATGAACATCCCCACTTCTGACCTTATGATGGAAGGAAGGTCATTGATGAAGCAGCTGAAGATGGTTGGGCTGAGGGCACTACCCCGAGGAACTCCTGCAGCGATGTCCTGGAGCTGAGATGATTGACTTCCAACAACCACAACCATCTTGCTAGGTATGACTCCAGCCAGTGGAGAGTTTTCCCCCAGATTCCCGTTGACTCCAGTTTTGCTAGGGCTCCTTGATGCCACACTTGGTCAAATGCTGCCTTGATGTCAAGTGCAGTCACTCTCACCTCACCTCGGGAGTTTAGCTCTTTTGTCTGTGTTTGAATCAAGGCTGTAATAAGGTCAAATGAGGATTCACCCTACAAATTTTGAAGGGTATAGGCTTATACATGGAAAGGTGTTTTAAACTAGGACCATAAGATAGTAACTGTAGAGTGGAAGTGAGGAAAGCAATGACTATCAGAGAAGAAGCTTTTATTTTGTACACTGTCCAAACAAATGAGGGGAATGACATGAAACTCAGAAGGGGGTAGTAAAGAGTGAGGAGGATAGTAACAGGAGGATGGAAGCAGACTGGTAAAATGGGCGGACACATTGCAACTACAATTTAATGCAGAGGAGTATAAATTATACATTTTGATTGCAAGAAAGGAGAGGAAATATATACAATTGCAGAAACATTGAAACCTGGGGGTGTATGTACATAAATCTTTGAAGGTAACAGGACAAATTGAGGAGACTGTTAAAAGGGCATAGGTGATCTTTATAAACAGATATAGAGCTGGATTTAACTGGCTGTCGTAGCCTCTGTGTCCCCAGTATCAGGGGGTGCCCACCCACAATCCCGATGGCTACCCTGTAGCCATTTAACACTGGGAGCAGCATTAATTGTTTGGAGGTTGGGCTTCCACCCCTCTCTCTCTCTCTCGAGCGCCACCAGGACCAGTAGCCAATGATAAGATTACCGGCAGTCCTACTGTCTGAGGAGGGACCAGGTAGGTCTGGCAGGCCCTGGCAGGGGGGTCAAGTTCAGGTGATAGAGGTGGAGGGGCCAGATTCGAGAGGCCAGGGGGTGCGAGGGTGAAAGTTGGGAGGGGGGGGGTGGTGGGTGACCAATTGCCAGGGGGAAATGCCTCAAAGGAAGTTCCCACTCTCCTTGCCTGACACCACCTCGCGTAACTAAAGCTGTTGGACTTGCTGCATGCGGTGGGCCTCAATAGGTACAAGGGCAGGCAGCTCCCCCGTGCCCCGTTTAATTGAAATGGGGGCCGGGGCTGATAGGTAGGTGGGCAGTTACGATGCCTGCTAGATTTTATGTGCCCCTCCCAGCCTTCAGATCCACTGGCGGGAAAGTGTATAATCCAGTCCGTGGAGTATGAAACATGAGTTAGGTCTCAGTTGGAATATTGTATCTATTTCTGGGCACCACAAGTAGGAACGATGTCAAGGCTTTAGAGAGGGTGAGGAAGAGATTTACTAGAATGGCAGTAGGGATGTGGGACTTCAGTCAAGTGGGGTTGTTCTCCTTAGGGAAGAGAAGGTTAAGGGGAGATTTTATAGAAATGTTCAAAATATGAGGGTTTCTGACAAAGTAACAAAGGAAAAACTGATTTCAGTAGCAAACCCACGGCCACTACATCTAGAAGGACAAGGGCAGCAGATAGATGGGAACGCCACCACCTGGAAGTTCCCCTCCAAGCCAATCACCATCCTGACTTGGAAATATATCACCGTTCCTTCACTGCCGCTGGGTCAAAATCCTGGAACTCCCTCCCTAACAGCACTGTGGGTGTACCTACACCACGTGGACTGCAGCGGTTCAGGAAGGCAGCTCACCACCACCTTCTCAAGGGCACCTAGGGATGGGCAATAAATGCTGGCCCAGCCAGCGAAGCCTACATCCCGTGAATGAATTTTTAAAAAAGGATGGTTGGTAACCAGGGGATACAGGTTGAAGGTGATTGGCAAAAGAATCAGAGACAAGATGAGAAGTTTTTTTTCATGTAGCAAGTCATTATGTTTTGGAATGTGATGCCTAAAAGAGCGGTGGAAGCAGATTGCAAATTACAGTAGTGACGTTCAAAAGGATAAATATTGAAAGACCGAGTCCAATTTGAGAATTTAATAATTCGTCCAAAGAAATGACGCAGACTACTTGGATCAAATATTCATATTCTGTGCTCTTTCATTCTTTGATTCTGTGTTTCTATGAACGCTGAATAAGTGTCATTGGGTACAGTTTCAGGACTCAAATCTTGGACTCCAAAGTGCTCAGAATAAGGACCGTCCCTCCTGAAGTACTATAGCCAATGTAGTCACTATTAAAGGCAGAAATGCGATAGGCAGTTTGAGCACTGCAATGTCCCACAAATAGAAATCTGGTAATTATTAGATAATTTGTTGTTTTAATGATATTCGTTGAGGAATAAATTTTAGCCAGGGCACCTTGCTCTCCTGCTTTTTTTTAAAAATAGTGTCATGGCATCTTTTATGTCCACCTGAGAGGGCAGATGGAGCCAGGGTTTTAAAGTCCCATCCAAACAACTGCACCTCCAACACTTCAGCCCTCTCTCAGTACTGCACTCAAGTGTCGGTCTACTTTACGTGCTCAAGACCCTTGGATAGGTTTTGAACTTACGACATTCTGATTAAGAGGCAAGAGAGCCAACACCTTGATTAGAGGATCATTACCTTTGTGTAGTCAAAAATCCCCAGCAGGGATACTTTAAGGGACTTATATCTGTGGAATCACATTACCATTCTAATGTTAAGCTGCGCAATGAGTCAGATTCTGCACTCGAAAATAGCAGCGAGATGAATGGTGCCCTCAGTTCTTTGTGAGGAAACGGACTGACAGCTTCAGCCATGATGCAGATGGGTGGCTAAACATGAATTTCCAAAGTTAGAGTCCGAGTCACACAGCTCCACCATTAGCTTCCCAAAAACGGCATCTGGCTGCCTGACTCACTGTTGAAATACATTGAATGGTGTGAAGTTTCTGAACTTGGACATTGGATACTAACGCAGAGAGTGGCATTCCAGTCGAAGGGTGGGATTTTCCATGCCCGCTGGCATCGGGCAGGTTCGGCGGCGTGGGCGGACAGTATGGCGAGAAGGCCAAAAATCGGTTTCGCAATGTTGCGCTCTGCACAGTCATGGTGGGCCACATTTCCCCAGCATCAGACAGCGGGAACCTCTTTGTAATACATCTGTACATCATTGTAAAGCCATCCCGCTGGAATCATCCCCCCACGCTGGATAGTCCTGGATATCGAAAATACGCCGATGCAGAACACGTGGTGGTGGAGGCAGGATCATTGAATATTTTTAAGGCAGAGGTAGATTCTTGTTAGGCAAGGGAATCAAAGGTTATCGGGGCTAGATGGGAATGTGGAAATCGAAACACAAGATCAGCCATGATCTTATTGAATGGCGCAAGGGGCTGAATGGTCTACTCCTGTTCCTATTTATTATGTTCTTACATCTTGAAAACTGTGACATGCAGAAGTCGGGGCTTACCGCCAGGGCCTTGCTCACACTGCGGACATCCGTGGAGCATAAGATGCTGGAGCCCGACAGCACCAGGACCCTGGAGGGACGCTCATGGCCATGCTGGTTTGATTCCCATGGACATGGCTCTGCCGCGAAGCAGCTCACAGAAGGTGGAAAATCACCGTAGAGGGTCTGCTCACAATGAATGATGGTCGAGGGGGTGGAGAGGAAGGTCCAGCTGTGTTTGGGAGAGGAAGATGTACCGGGGGGGTGCGGGTGAGGAAGGTCTGGGAAGTGAGGGTTGACTCCTTATCCCTCTGGACTCCCTCTCCTCTCCGCACTCCTTCCTCCCCTTGGACCCCTTCCTCCCCCTGGACTCCGTCCCCTCTCCACACTCCTTCCTTCCCCCCCTACTCCTTCCTCCCCCTGAACTCCTTCCCTCCTCCAAAATCCTTCTCTTCCACCTTCCACCTATCCCTTACATCGACCTCCCCACTTGCCGTCTTCTCTCCCATTACCTCCTCCTCCCCTGTAGTCCCTCCGCCTCCAACCTCACCCCCCCGACACCTTTGTCCCCCTGCAACCTCAACCCCCCCCCAGTGACAGTATCAGTAGAAGGGACAGTGAGGGTGGCTGGTGGGGTCTCAGAGGCAGACAGGGATCCTGGGGATGGGAAGAAGGTAGTCAGGGGGGGTTAATGTGGATGGTGGTGGGATTTTCAGGAAGGATGGGAACGTGCACATTCACCTGGTAGGCCACAAAGGGGAGGTGAAAGGTGATTCTAGGGGAGTTGACAATGATGGGGGAAAGGAAATGTGTGGCTCGGGGAGGGGAAAGGACTGGGGAGTGAAAGAAAAACTGTAGTGAAACGAGAGTCGTGGTGGGAAAGATCAGGCGCTGCAAGGAAGTGTGATCAGTGGATGGGCGGAGATGCCGGTCAGCTCAGATGGACAACTGGAAGAGAACCCCAGCAGGAAGCATTCAAAATGCTCAGGACGTTGAGATGAGTGTGATACGGGAAGGGTCTGCGTGCGTGGGTGAATGCTTGCACGAGGCTCCGAAAGGCCTTGCCAGACACATACTGCTCCCTCCAGAATCACTCGTGGGCCGGCTGTGTGCAGTTGAACGGCTAGTGGGGGTGGAGGGGGATGCAGTCGGAAGGCTTGCAAAGCCTGTCAATGGAGCTGAAAGACACCATTACACATTATTCAATGAAAGTGAATATATTTCCAGATTGTAAAGTGACAAAATGTGTTCACCTGTCCAACCAACTGTGATCAGAATTTCTTAACTTTTGAACGCCTTAGACTTCTAGTTGCTGCCCTGACATCTACAGCAGGGGTGGAGGCCCAATGTGCAGCCTGTGTTGAGATAGACAGATTTTTAATCAGTAAGGGAATCAAGGGTTATGGGGAAAAGGCAGGAAATTGGAGTTGAGGATTATCAGATCAGCCATGATCTCATTGAATGGCAGAGCAGACTCGAGGGGCCGAATAGCCTAATTCTGCCACTGTGCCTTATGGTCTTATGGTGCAATGGTTGGCCCTGTTGCCTCTGCTGCGCTTGGTGTGGGTCCTCTGGAGGTCCGAGGCCATGGGGGCCCAGGCTTGCTTTGGCTGTCCTCCTGTAGGCCAGCTGTTCCTTCTGTGGTAGCGAAAGGCAAAGGGGACTCGGTGGGGGGGGTGGGAGCAGACAGCCTCTGGGATTCCTGAGTGGATGATCCAAGGGTGTCCAGTGTCCAGTTGCCGCTTCTCCTCCCTTCGGGTGCCTGAGGGCCCAGGCCTGACTCCTTGAGGAGAAGTAGCACCTGGGCAGGGGCATCGAGGTGCCCCGTTTCCCTCTCGCTTCGGCACTGCAGGACCTTACCCATGGTTACCATGATGGAGTGCAGGTCTGCCCACATCTCCATGTTCTGCTGGATGGCGTACGCCATCCTCCCCATGGAGACCTCCATACACACACTTGTGGGCAGCACTTCGTCAGAGAGCAGGCGGACGCATTCCTCTGATTCAGCGAGCCACTCTGTTGAGGGCTTCCAACAGCTCTGCGTTATGTTCCCCCACCTTCTGCTGACTCTCCAGGATGAGCTGGAAGGCTGAATCCAGAGGCTCGTCATCTGACCCAGGCCTCACAGATGCCTCTTCCCCAGCAGTCCTCCTCCTGCCGGGGAGCTCGGCTGAAGCTGCCTCCTCCTGCTGCGGACACGTGTCCATGTGGTGACCACCAGATTGTGAATCTGAGCCTGCTCTAGATCTAGGTCTCACTGAGGTGTGTGTCTCTGTACTGGTGCAGGGTGTGGGTAAGCGCTGTGACAGGTCTTCCAAGCTGCTTATTTCCAGCTCTTCAATGGAGGAGAAGTCCACTTGGCTGGAGGTGAGGACATGGATGGAGCTGAGGGACTGGCTGGCTGAGGGTGTTGGTCACTTGGCAGAGCTCCCTGTGAACCCGGGTAGAGATAATTAGTGCTTGGCAACAAAATCAAATGCAAGAGAGAGAGCACTCATATTTGCGTTGAGAGAGGGATGATGTGGTGTAGGATCCTCACGTGGGTGTTCACCGCCGACCTCACCGTTGCCATAGGCACAGCCCACATCTTCACGAGTCAGCGCAATGGCACACTCCCCAAAGTGAGTGTGGGTCCTAATGTGGGCCACTCCACCCCTGGTCTGGGACCTCTCCCTGCTGATGTGAGCCAGCTTCTCCTGCATGAAAACAGATGGAGAGAGTGTGAGCAGGACAGTGGAATGTTTGTGTGGTGAGAGGAAACATGGACGGGATGAGGACGCGAGCTCCAGAGGATATGAGCCTGAGGAAGATGTGAGGGTGTGTGCGAGAGTTAGTGGTGTTGTCCCTTGAGGAGTGAGATCCCAGTAGATGGGTTTGTGAAGGTGTGAGTTGAGAGTGATGAGAAGAGTGACTCACCCTGGTGGACCAGATAAGACTATTCATCCTGTAGCGGTATTGGTTGCCTATCCTCTTTTGCATGGCATTGGCACTGACTGCCGCTGCCACCACCCCCTGCGCTGGATTAGTGATGCTGCTGCCCATCCTGCAACCAGAGCAAATGTAGAATACATCGCAGCGGGCCTCCACTGTGTCCAAAAGGTGCTCGAGAGACACGTTGTTAAACCAGGGGTGGGGGGGGCGGGGGCAGCTGCAATTTTCTTGCCTTTCGGGGCCATGTCTTCTTTGCATCAGTCATGGGCTGGAAGCACTTAGAGGTGTGCACATTGCTGCACTTTAAATATGGTGCCCGGCGTGGTGAAACAGCTAGGTGATGGCATGGCGGGTGAATGAGAGCTTGCCCACCATCTATATGGTGTATCCCTGGGAATGCATAATTAATGTGGCTGGATTTGGACGTTACGGCGTGAGAAGCCGCCATTGCAGCCAGTGGACAAAACATCGTTTCTCCCGCCCACTGCCGCACTTAGTGCAAACCTGGGATGATTCCGCCCTAAATATCCCTCTAATGGCACAATAACTGTTACTTACTGACAATCAGCCTCGTTGGCACTGAAAATTAAATATTACAAATGTGGGGTCTCATTCCTTCAGGTTTAATTGCTGGAGATTTCTTTAAATACACTTTTCCACACACTCTCGAAATCCAATTGTTCTTTCAATTCTCTCTTACTATCTCTTTCTGTACCTGATTTTGATACCGACCTTGCCTACTCTAATTTGCATTGGGCAGGAATTTTCTGTCAGCGTGCGGGGGTGGGCCCAGCACGCCGACACGTAAAATGGCGTGCAATGATGTCGGGTGTGCGTCCTGATGTCATCGCGCAGTCCCACGATATTTCGTTCAGCGGACGCACGCCAGAGCCGTCTGTGCACCACCCACCGATATGTTAACGGCCTATTAAGGCCATTCAGAAACTAATTGATGTCATTGGTAACGCTGCCCGTCCAACCTAAAAAGGTTGGCGGGCAGGTGAAAAGGCCAAGCGGGATGAGGTTTCCTAAAGCTTTTATTAAATAAATAAAAAATCATTTCCTAAATATAAAAATATGTCCCATCTGATGTGACACAGTCACATGAGGGGACATGTTTAAATAAATTTTTCAACCCTTTATTTAATTATTTCGATATCGATTCAGTCTCCCTGAGGAAGCTCCGTGCGTCAGGGAGATTGAAGCGCTCTTTCGCGTGCAAGCTCAAAAGAGCGGCTGGCCCCGACTCTCCCTCTTTCCCCCCGCCTGCACAGGTAGTGCTGAGCGCTGTGTCTCACGTATTATGCTGGGCGGGTCTTAATTGGCGCCCGTGTGAAATGGCAGCATGGAGCCAATGGGCAGTCGGTGATCAGCTCAGCGTCGCCCCCCCGCCTGAAAAATTCAGGCCATTGTCTTCTCAGCCCCTTGTGCCGTTAATTTCACAGTCCTTCAGTTAGATTACCTCAGGAGATACCCAGCCACTGGCCCTGTTTATTCAGGTCCCAGGTGCTCTATTTCCCTCACTGCTCCATTACGAGCTCCTAACTTGCCACACAAAGTATTGAAAAACCTAAATGCGCAAGGGCAAGCGTGGCTAGTGACAGATGCCATGCTACAGCAGAATTAAAAGCCAATATTTTTGACTGCCTCAGTTTTGCGGTGAATTCTATTTTCTCCTTGAAGTCTCCAGGGTCACGTAGATTAATTTTGTTGCCCGTTTATTTTTTTGTCTGATCAGCACCATGCCTATACCTCATCCCAAGTTCTCCTAGAATGTCTGTAGCTTCTGCTTATCTATTACAGTCTGTGTGACAAAACAATGAGACAAGAGGTAGGTTTGGATGATGAAGGCCTTTTGGTCCATTTAATCACCTCCTACCAGAATACTAACATATCCCCTGGCCCATACAATATGTAATTGATCCTTTAAAGTCCAATGGCCTGGGCTTAAGGCAGTGATTAAATGCAAGTTATTTCTTGAAGCAGAATGTAAGGTCACTTGAGATGAGAGTGAGAGGGGCGGGGAGGGAGGAAGGAAGGAAAGAAATCTCAAAGTGCTTCACAGCCTATGAAGTACTTTTGAAGATCTCTGTGCTGTGTCAGTTCTGGCCTTTTGCCCATGCTTGATTTTAATTACACCAGCATTGGCAGCCACATCTTCAGCTGCCTGTGCCCTAAACGCTGGAAATCTTTCCGCAAACTACTCCAACACTCTAATTTTCTCTCTCCTCCTTGAACAATGAATCACAGAAACAGATTCTCTGGTTATTATCACACTGGGAGTGCACAAATAGACTGCCATGTTTTCAGCATTACAACAGTAACTGCACTTCGAAAGTACTTCATTGGTCTTGAAGTACTTTGGAGTGTCATAAATAGTGCAAGTCTGTCTGTCTTTCTGTCTCTCTTTCTTTGTCGAAGTACCACTTCTGATGAACTTACATTCCGCTTTAAGAATGATCTTGTGTTCAACCATTGCCTTGAGGTTTTTTTTGCTGATTTTCTATCTAATTTTATTTTCCGAAAGGCTTGATGACTGATTGTGTAAATGCCACAGCTTCCAGCTGCCCTAAGGCATTTTGAGCCTTGACAATTCTTCTTGTCTGGATATTTGACCTTGAGAGACAAGCATCAACTGCAAAGCCAGTCCCATTCTCATTCAATATTTGGATCTCAAGATGTAATGATCAGGAATGAGAATCCCAGATGGTTTTCTCCACTCCCAAGATTAAGGGCCTCGACAGCCAATTGTAGAAGTTCGGCTACCATCCCAACTGAGATGAGCTAACTTAATACAGACACCAAATCTTTGCCTTCCATATCATAACTTGCCCATAACCTATCACTCCCGTGCTCACTTACCTACATTGGCTCCCGGTCTGGAAATGCCTCAGATTTAAAGTTCTCAAACTCATGTTCAAATCGCTCAAAGGCCTTCACCCTCCCTATCTCTATAACCTTGTCCAGCCCTAAACCTTCCAAGATCTCTGAACTCTTCCAGCTCTGGACTCTTTCCCAACCTCCAACCTTAATTTCATTCTTTGGTGGTAGCCTTTAGCTACCTGGCCCTAAGCTCTGAAATTCCTTCCCTAAGCCTCTCCATCTCTTTACCCTCTTTTCAGCTTTTGCTCCTTATCAACTACCTCCTTGACCAAGCTTTTGGTCACCTTTCCTGATATCTTCTCATGTGTTTCAGTTCAGTGCCTTGGATCATTTCTATTATGTCAAATAAGCTATATAAATACAAGTTGTTGCTATTATTGTAGATCAGGAATCTAATCTGAGGCTTAATCTCTCTATGGCTCAGTTACAAGTGACTTTGTCAACCAAGCCTTTGAGGAGCTTGTGGATCTTCCCCTCTTTACGATTAAAGCTTCACTGCTGCCTGAGCTTTCTCTTAAAAAAAGGACAATAATTCAACTGGACCGCCCCAACATTTGAGCTTTTGCTGTGTGGTTGACAAGGATCTTGGCAATCAAGGCAGCATAGCGTGCTTAACACTGCTACGTTCAAGCTGAAAAGCATTCATCTGCAATGTCATTACTGTCATTAAGGATCACAGCCTAATGGGTTCCTGATATAGACTGGAGTTCTTTGTGTCAGAATGGCAGACATCAAGAAGCCCTGCATGACAGCGGCAACTAAATCACTTCCAGTAATGGCTTTATCGCTTGTGGGCTATCTGTGGACAAAGTACCGACATCAGTGGAACTTGCCTGTTGAGCTGAAAGATCCCAGCCAGAACCAAATAATGATAGAGCTCTTAGGCGGAGTGAAATGTAGTGATGATCTTTGCTCTAACTCTTTTACCCTGACTGGTGCCCAGACAGAATAAAGCGTGTGATCAATGAGACTTCATGTACCAGCCTCATATGCAGTCACAGTGCATGAAACATCAGTGCACTCCACCTGAATCAGCTGTTAACACTATTTTCATATAAGTGCAGTGTGGGAAAGATCAGTGGCATAAAAAATGGTTCATGCTGCACAAGTTTAATGGACATAAAATGGGCTCCTTAATAATCCCACATTGCGGACAACGTGTGTGCTCTCATTCTCCATCATGTTGATCAGGGCTCCCCCACACATGTTCAGGCTTGGCTAAAACAGATGTTCGGCCAATTGTATATAAAATGGAGATTTACCACTTGTTTCATGTGTCCTTTGTGCAAGTGGATTATGAATAACAACAACACATGCCGTGAATGTTGGGGTTAGTTTCTTCTATCCCTCTGAGCGAGCAAACAAGCGCTGGAGGCTGCTCCCGAGAGCTGGGTTTGGAGCCAGGGGAAATATTAAAGCATTGAGCCACTTCCAGCCATAGCTCTGCCCCTCCCAATTACATCCCTGCTGATCTTGCCCCTTGAGAGACATGTCATGCGAGACCCTAGCTGAAGCATGTGACCAATCCTGACACAAATTTTAGAAAGGATGTCAAGGCCTTAGAGAATGTGCAGAGGAGATTCACTAGAACAGTACCAGGGAAGAAAGGCTTTAAATACTTGGAGAGACTGGAGAAACTAGGGCTGCTCTCCTTAGAGCAGAAAAGATTAATGGGAGATTTGATAGAAATGTTCAATATCTTGAAGAATTTGGATAGGGTAGTTAAGGAGAATCCTTTTTCAGTGGCAGAAGGGCCAATAACAAGAGGACACAGATTTAAGGCACTTGGGAAAAGTACCAGAGGCAACATGAGGAAACAAAACTTTTACTCAGCTGAGCTCCCGAGGTGAGGTGAGAGTGACTGCCCTTGACATAAAGGTAGCATTTGACTGTGGTATCAAGGAGCCCTAGCAAAACTAGAGTCAATGGGAAACGGGGAAAATTCATCACTAGTTGGAGTCATACCTAGCACAAAGGAAGATGATTGTGGTTGTTAGAGGTCAATCATCTCAGTTCCAGGACTGCAGGAGTTCCTCAGGGTAGTGTCCTCAGCCCAACTATCTTCAGCTGCCTCAGTCTGTGCCCATATGCAGCAAGACCTGGCCAACATTCAACATTGGGCTGATAGTGGCAAGTAACATTCATGCCTCACAAGTGCTAGACAATGACTATCTCCAACAAGAGAGAATCTAACTATCTCCCCTTTACATTCACTGGCATTACCATCGCAGAAACCCCCATTATCAACACCCTGGGGTCATCATTGACCAGAAACTGAACTGGACCAGCCACATAAATACTGTGGCTACAAGAGCAGGTCAGAGGCTAGGAATCCTGCAACAAGTAGCTCACCCCCTGACTCCTCAAAGCCTGTCCATCATCTACAAAGCATAAGTCAGGAGTGTGATAGAATAGTCTCCACTTGTCTGGATGAATGCAGCTCCAACAACACTCAAGAAGCTCAACACCATACAGGACAATGCAACACATTTGATTGGCGCCCCATCCACCACCAACGCACAGTGGCTGCAATGTGTACCATCTGAAAGATGCATTGCAGCGTCCCACTAAGGCTCCTTCAACAGTATCTTCCAAACCTGCAACCACTACCATCTAGAAGGACAAGGGCAGCAGATTGATGGGAATACCACCACCTGCAAGTTTCCCTCCAAGCCACTCACCATCCTGACTTGGAAATATTTCACCGTTCCTTCACCGTCACTGGGTCAAAATCCTGGGACTCCCTCCCTAAAAGCACTGTGGGTGTACCTACACTAGCTAGAATCATGGAAAATTTATGGTGCAGAAAGAGGCCACTTGGCCCATAGTGCCTGCTCCAGTTGAAAAACGAACCACTCAGCCTAATCCCACTTTCCAGCATTTGGTCCGTAGCCCTGCAGGTGGCAAGTAACAAGTGGCAAGTGGCACTTGAGGTGCATATCCAGACACCTTTTCAATACGTTAAGGGTTTCTTTCAAGCAGTGAGTTCCAGACCCCTACAACCCTCAGGGTGAAAATATTTTCCTCCTCTCCCCTCTAATCCTTCTACCAATCACTTTAAATCTGTGCCCCCTAGTCACTGACCTCTCAGAGGCTAAAGTAAATAAGTACTTCTTATCCACTCTATCCAGGCCCCTCACAATTTTGTACATCTCAATAAAATCTCCCCTCAGCCTTCTCTGTTCCAAGGAGAACAACTCCAGCCTATCCAATCTTTCCTCATAACTGCAATTTTCCAGACCTGGTAACATCCTTGTAAATCTCCTCTGTACCCTCTCTAATGCAATTACATCCTTTCTGTAATGAGGTGACCAGAACTGCACACAGTAGTCAAGTTGTGGTTGAACTAATGTTTTATATAGTTCCAGTATAACCTCCCTACTCTTATATTCTATGTCTCAGCTAATAAATGGAAGGATTCCATATGTCTTCTTAACCATCTTATTAACCTGTCCCGCTATCTTCAGGGACCTGGGGACATTCACTTCAAGGTCTCCCACTTCCTCTACACCTGTCAGCATCCTCCCTTTTATTGTGTATTCCCTTGTCTTGTTTGACCTCCTCAAATGCATCACCTCACTATTCTCTGGGTTGAATTCCATTTGCTACTTTTCTGCCCATCTGATTACTCCATTCATCTCTTCCTGCCGTCTACAGCTATTGTCCTCACTATCAGCCACACAGCCAATTTTTGTGTCGCCTGCAAGCTTCTTGATCATTCCCACTACATTTAAATCCAAATCATTAATATGGACCATAAAAAACAGGGAGCCTAATACTGAACCCTGAGGAACCCCACTGGTAGCCTTCCAGTTGCAAAAACATCCATCAACAATTAGCCTTTGTTTTCTGCCACTGAACCAATTTTGTATTCAGCTTGCTACACTCCCTGGATCCCATGGTTATATTTTTAACTGGTCTGCCATGTCACATGGACTGCAGCAGTTCAAGAAGGGAGCTAACCACCAACTTCCCAAGGGCAATTAGAGGTGGGAAATAAATGCTGGTTTACCCAGTGACACCCAAATCCCATGAAATAAATTTTTAAAAAGGGTGGTTAGCATCTGAAATGCACTGCCTGAGGATTTGGTGCAGCCAGAATCAATCAAGGCTTACAAAAGGGAATTCCTGAAGAGAAAATAATTCCAAGGCTATGTGGAAAAAACTGGGATATAGAACTGGCTAAATTGCTATTGTAGAGAGCTGGCATAGGCTCAATGGGCCAAATGGCCTCTTCTTGTGTTGTAAATATTCAATGATTCTGAACGTTATAGAGTTAGCATGAGAAGTCTCGGTATTTAACATTGGTACTTGGCAAATATTTTATTTGTTCTGGAAAGGGCGGGGGAAAGGTGAGTTCTCAGTTCCTTTCCTTGGATTTTCCTATCCGCTATCCTCCATACAAAGGAACTTCACTAGTGTCGCTCATTGACTAACATGCAAAAGTTTAAATATGATGTGGGCATGATAGTCTGATATGATCCATCCCTCAGTCGTATGGCATGAGAATATTTCTGAGTACGATCCTACATTTGCACTCCCTTGAAAGCATATCACGGCAAGAATGTGATGCATTTAGGCTGACACTCCCAGTGAAGTACTGTTGGATGTGCTGTCTTTCAGATGAGATGTAAAACAAGGCCCTATCTGCCCTCTTAATGGACACGAATGATCACATGGGACTATTTTGAAGAAGAGTAGTGGAGTTATCCCTGGATAATATTCATCCCTCAACCACTGCCACTAAAACACATTTTCCAGTCAATATCACATTAGTTTTTGTGGGAAATTGCTGTGTTCAAATGGCACCCACATTTCCCACATTACAACTGTGACTACACCTCATTGGCTGTAAAGAACTTTGGGATGTCCTGGGATCATGAGAACCATTGTGTAAATGCAAGTTCTCCTTTTTCTTTCTTTGCATCACAAAGTTAACTAGCTGCAATTTTATTGCAAATATTATTTCTTTTCTCTCTTTTCAGTTTTTGTTGCCTGTAAATGGGTTCCAATTAGTGGCATGCAGCCAGCACAGCTTGATAGGGCAAAGTGAATGGGGTGGGGGGGGAGTCTTTGTTCCTGCTCCAGCGATTGCGAATGATGACACTGAGCAAGCCTTAGAGCTGTGTTTAACACGCCCAGTGGGTAACACAGTAACGGTGTAGAAGAGATACTGTTTGAAATGTGCGGTCAAGTCATTTCCATTAATGGTATCATAAGCTGCACCATGGTAGCTGTCAGAATCACATTGTAATGATGGGACTCACACAGGATAATGAGGGTATCCATGACCTGCAGGTCCAAAGGAGCAGAGCTGTCAAAAGGACAAAGCTGTTGTCTTCATTCTTCAGCTGCAGCACAATAAGTCATTATTTTTGTTTTTGTTTATTTCTACTTGAAAAGGTGAGGGATGTTGTCCCAGGTCAGGTAAGGGACAGGCTAAATGAGAGGGCAAGGCTCCGGTATCTCTCCACAGTAACACTTTTTTTAAGAGTCCCCGCTGTGACATTTCCACCTCCCGCTCCATCCCAAACTCGCTACCCCTGTGTGCGAGCCTATCACTGACCCTGTTTCTGCCCTTTGCCCCAAGACCACTCAGCTTAGTTTTTGTCTGGTACCCACGAGGGTACAAGAACTCTTCCCCCAACTCCCTCTTCAACCTGTGTGTGATTGGGACACTGGAACAGAAGGAGTCCTTTCAGTCCCTCAAGCCTGCTCTGCCATTCAATTCAAGAAATAGAGAGCATGAATTTACTGCCTTTCACGGCCTCAGTATGTCCCAAAGTGGTTTACGGCCAATGAAATAATTTTGAAGAGTCGGAACTGTTCAAATGATCAAGGCTGATCTTCACTTGATGCCAAGAACAAAGGGACACAACGATTGGCCCAGCATCAATGAACTAAGGGGGGAGAAAATCTCAGCCAGCTGTTTTACAAAAAAACACATGGAAGTTGTCTAAGAAGAGGATTTGCCTTGATTGTGGTGGTCCCTCCCCAGCTGCTGACCCCAGCCTGTAATCAAACATCCTGGTGACAACCAGTTTCTTGCGAATGTTTTAATATTCTTTCACGGGACGTGGGCATCACTGACAAGGCCAGCATTTGATGCCATCCCTATTTGTCCTTGCCTTGCCAGGCCATTTCAGAGGGCAGTTAAGAGTTAGCCACATCTGGGTCTGGAGTCACGTGTAGGCCAGAGCAGGTAAGGATGGCAGATTTCCTTGCCAAAGGAACATTAGTGAACCAGATGGGTTTCTATGACAACTGATGATAGTTTCATGGTCACCTGAGACAAACTTTATAATTGCAGGTTTATTAATTGAATTTAAATTCCACCAGCTGCCATGGTGGGATTTGAGCCCATGTCCCCAGAGCACGTGGGCCTTTGGTTTACTAGTAACTCTATCATTGATGTTGCCACCATCACCCCCAGCATCAATTGTCAGCCATTTGTTCAGGACACTAGACACAAATCAGTGTCTTTGGGGACATACATCTGGAAGGCGTCAGCATAGGAGGGGATGAACATAGTAGAAAACAAAAAACCGTTGCTCCATTAGAGGCAACATGGTTTTAGCGTGGCCATTGCAGTCAAAGGCACCGTCAAACTTCGTCCCCAGGATACTCAGGGAATAGTACAGGACAGGAATTGTTCAGGCTCATTGATCTGGTGAGTTTGCCCATGAACTTCATCTCTCATATCCCTGGCTTGATGCCATTAGTTCCTTCTCAGCGCCTCTTGTGTTGAGTGAGCATGGGCACAGAGTCAGAACTGGGCCCCTAGAGGGAGCTGTCAGAATAATCAACAGTGGAACTTTTAAAACGCGGCTAGGCCTCATTTATTTTGACAGGATGCTGTGATGCAGTTACAGAGGTTTCAGTGCTGGTCTGTCAAGTTTTTATTAAAAGGTTCGATGTACGTGTTAGCTGCTTGTGATTCATCAGAGCAAAGGGGACTCATATCCAGTCTCTCCGCGTGCATTGAGTTCATGAGATTATAGCATTGTCAAAATCTTTCCCTAGAATTGGGCACTTTACAGAAAAATGCTTTTACTTTTTACTTATGTCCCATACCGTGGGGACAAGGCCACCTGCGGGCATGCTTTGAAAATGGAGTTCTTGGAGGGCATGTCAGTCTCCCTCCCGATGCAATTTTCAAAGGGAGGGAATGGGGGGAGTTGGGAAGCCAGCAAAACCCGTACGCCTCCAATTAATTTTCTGTCAAGCTCTTTGTTAACAGGCTGAAGAGGGACGGAATTAGAATTTCAAAGGTAGGAAGGGAAGAGTGAACGGTCTTGGGCAGGTTAGCGTACAGCCGTGGGGAGCACAGTGGGAGCCATTATCGATTGAGGCTACTGATGAAAAATACTGCACAAGAAAGGAAAGTCCAATTAACTGGGGTGCTCATGCAGTGACACAAAGTTGCCATCGCTTGAACAGAGCAACTTAAATACCGGATGAGTGTGTTTGGGTCACTTGTTTGGACAGTGAGGTTGCCAGCCCTCTGCTTGCTCCATTCCTCTACCAATGGCAAGCCTACCCTTGTTGCCTGCTGTTTGCCTCTGAAAATCACCCTCCAGCGCCAGTTCCTGCCTCCAGGCAGTAACATGCCACTACATGAGTGCTAAGCTTTCTGCATGTCAAAATCACATCAGACCACTGGTGCTGACAGGGCACTCAGGACTCAGGACCCCGAAATGATCCAGGCACCGGGCTTCTGACCCCAGATCGAAAATCCAGCTGCATCTATCCATTGTCCCAAAAATATATCATTTATTATATTCAAAGAATCAGACCAGGTGAATAAGTTGAATATAACACATTTCACCTGTTGGGGATCGTTGGCTGTCTATTACTATGAAGCAACCAGGGGAAGAATATGCACAACATCAGGCGTTGTATAGGAGTAAGCTTGATTGCATTTTGTAACACATAACCTGTGCCAGCTTTGAACTGGAACTATCCTCAGAAGATTAAAGGATTTCAATTAAGTTTAAGATCCTGTCCACCCCGGCTTGTCGCAGGGATTAATATTCCGCAGAATGTGTAAGATTCTCTTTTATCTTACAGACTGTTTGCGCAGAGGAATACTGACTTTCTGAAATATTAAGGCTTTCAGTCTCTGACAACATTTCTATTCTTCTGGTATTATCGGTTATTTCACTTACAGGCCAGTTGCGAAACTCGAAAGCTTCATAGCAAGGGCCCAGCTGGCTTTATATATCATGTGCCGCACCAGCACATGGCCACATTCTTAGAATATTCCAATTTTAAAGCACAGGAAGGAGCCATTCGTCCCTTTGTGCCCGCTTTGTAAAAACGATCCAATTAGTCCAACTCTCCTGTTCCTTTCCCAAAAGCTCATAGAAGTTTCCCTCTCAAGCATATGTCCAATTCCCTTTTTGAAAGTTGCTATTGAATGTGCTTCCAGCTAGCATGTCCCATGTCAGAGCAACTCACTGTGCAAATAACTTTCTCCTCATCTGCCCTCTGGGTTCCTTGGCCAATTGTCTTGAATTCGTGTTCTCTGGCTACAGGACTTCCTGCTGGTGGAAACAGCTTCTCTCGACGCACTCTAACAAAACCCCTCCAAATTTTGAACGCCCCCCTCTTAAATCTCCTGTTAACCTCTGACCTGAAGAGAACATTCCCTAACAGCTTTTCTAATCTCCCCACTGAACTGAAGTCCCTAATCTCTGGAATAAAAACAGAAAGTGCTGAAAATACTCAGCTATCTCTGGTAGCATCTGTGGAGAGAGAGACAGAGCTAACATTTCCAGTCGAATAGGACACTTCTTCAGCCTTCAGTATTTGACATGAAACGTTAACTCTGTTTCTCTCTCCACAGAGCTGCAGAGTATTTCCAGCATTTTCTGCTTTTATTTCAGATTTCAAGCATCCACAGTACTCTAGTCCCTAAACCCTGGCACCATTTGAGTTACTCTCCTCTGACACTCTCCAAGGCCTCGATATTCTTGCTTAAGGCCGAGTGAATAATTCATTCAGGTTTGGTATAACTTCCTTGCTTTTGTATTCCATGCCCCTATTTATAAAGCCAAGGATCCTGTGTACTTTTCTAACAGTGTTATCAACTTGTCCTGCCACCTTCAATTTATAGCGGATCACAAGCCAGACGGAAGAACTACCGCTTTACCCAGCAGATACAATCAGGAAAATGTTACATGCATTATTAACTTTTCCAGTTGAATAGCTGTACGATGGCCAGTCAGTCCTGAGAATCCCATTGCAGACTGTTCTACAACACAGTCACAGATTGAGAAGTGACAGAACTGAGGGAAAATATAAATAAAACATACGGACACTCAGATTCTCAACAAGCTCCGATGGGAAGTCACCTCGAGTCTCCTGCTTTTCCTTCACTGAAGAACATTCATTTCAGAGACCCTCAAGTTGATGGCTCGGTGGATGTTGGTCTGAGTCAGGCAGTTTTTTAAAAATTCATTAACGGGATGTGGACTTCGCTGGCTGGGCCAGCATTTATTGCCCATCCCTAGTTGACCTTGAGAAGGCGGTGGTGAGCTGCCTCCTTGAACCACTGCAGTCCCTGTGGCGTAGGTACATCCACAGTGCTGTTAGGGAGGGAGATCCAGGGTTTTGACCCAGCGACAGTGAAGGAACGGCGATATAGTTCCAAGTCAAGATGGTGAGTGACTTGGAGGGGAACTTCCAGGTGGTGGTGTTCCCATCTATCTGCTGCCCTTGTCCTTCTAGATGGTAGTGGTCATGCGTTTGGAAGATGTTGTTGAAGGAGCCTTGGTGAATTTCTGCAGTGCATCTTGTAGATGGTACACACTGCTGCTACAGTTTGTCAGTGGTGGAGGGAGTGAATGCATGTGGATGTCAATCAAACGGGCTGCTTTGCCCTGGATGATATCAAGCTTCTTAAGTGTGCATCCAGGTAAGTGGGGAGTATTCCATCACACTCCTGACTTGTACCTTGTAGATGGTGGACAGGCTTTGGGGAGGCAGGAGGTGAGTTACTCCTCACTGCCTCTGACCTGCTCTTGTAGCCACAGTATTTATATGGCTGGTTCAGTTTCTGGTCAATGGCAACCCCCCAGATGTTGATAGTGGGGGATTCAGTGATGGTAATGCTATTGAACATCATGGGGCAATGGTTAGATTTTCTCTTGTTGGAGATGGCCATTGCCTAACACTTGTGTGGCGTGAATGTTACTTGCCACTTGAGAGCCTAAGCCTGCATATTGTCCAGATCTTGCTGCATTTGGACATGGACTGCTTCAGTATCTCAGGAGGCCCTGTCTGCCCACACAGGTGAACCTAAAATATTGCATAGTACTATTTTGAAGAGTAGGGGAGTTCTCCTTCATGTCACAGCCAATATTAATTTCTCAATCAACATCACTAAAACAAATGATCTGGTCCTGGATCTCATTGCTTGCTGTGTGAAAAATTGGCTGATGCATTTCCTATATTACAAGAATGACTAGACTGCAGAAGTACTTAATTGACTGTTAAACTCTTTGGGGTATCCTGAGGTCATGAAAGGCACTACAGAAATGCAAGTCTCTTTCTTTAAATATCTCATATTGATTCCAAGAAGTAAGAGGCAATGAAAGAGGTGGAGGGAAAAAAAGACAATGGGATGTGGGAGCGATTGAACACGAGGAATGAGCCCAAATAAGCATTCCCTCTGTGCATTTGAATAAATTGATTAAATTGATCAAGCAATATTTAGCATCAATGTGATAACCATGAAGAAATGTTGCTCCAGATTTACCTTTACATTTGGCAGCCAGTCTAATGAGAGTGTTTTTTTCACTCATTCATGGGATGTGGGCAAGGCTGGCAAGGCCATCAGTTGTTGCCCCATCCCTAATTGCCCAGCCCTCAGTTGTTTGCTAGGCCATCTTAGAGGGCATTTAAGAGTCAAAGTCATCTACAGCTCAGAAAAAGGCCCTTTGGCCCATCGAGTCTGTGCCAGTCAAACAAGTACCTAACTATTCTAATCCCATTTTCCAGCACTAGGCCCATAGCCTTGTATGCCATGGCAACGCAAGTGCACATCCAAATACTTCTTAAATGTTATGAGGCTTTCTGCCTCTACCACCTTTTCAGGCAGTGAGTTCCAGATTCCCACCACCCTCTGGGTGAAAAAATTCTTCCTCACATCCCCTCTAAACCTCCTGCCCCTTACCTTAAATCTATGCCTCCTGGTTATTGATCCCTCCACAAAGGGGAAAAGTTCCTTTCTGTCTACCCTATCAATGCCCCTCATAATTTTATACACCTCAATCATGTCCCCCCTCAATCTCCCCTGCTCCAAGGAAAATAACCCCAGTCCATCCAATCTCTCCTCATAACTAAAACTCTCCAGCCCAGGCAACATCCTGGTAAATCTCCTCTGCACTCTATCTAGTGCAATCACATCCTTCCTATAATGCGGATTCCAGAACTACACGCAATACTCTAGCTGTGGCCGAACCAGCGTTTTATACAGTTCCAGCATAACCTCCCTGCTCTTATATTCTATGCCTCAGATAATAAAGGCAAGTATCCCATATGCCTTCTTAACCACCTTATCCACCTGTCCCGCTACCTTAAGGAACTGGTGGACATACACGCCAAGGTCCCTCTGATCCTTGGTACTTCCCAGGGTCCTACCATTCATCGTGTATTCCCGTGCCTTGTTTGTCCTGCCCAAGTGCATCACCTCACACTTATCTGGATTAAATTCCATTTACCACTGATCAGCCCATCTGACCAGCCTGTCTATATCCTCCTGTAATCTAAGACTATCCTCCTCACTATTTACCACCCCACCAATTTTTGTGTCATCTGCGAACTCACTGATCAACCCTCCTACATTCAAGTCTAAATCATTTATATACACCACAAACAGCATGGGACCCAACACTGATCCCTGTGGAACCCCACTGGACACAGGCACCCAGTCACAAAAACACCCCTCGACCATCACCCTCTGCTTCCTGCCACTCAGCCAATTCTGGATCCAATTTGCCAAATTGCCTTGGATCCCATGGGCTCTTACCTTTGTTATCAGTCTCCCATGCAGGACCTTATCAAAAGCCTTGCTGAAGCCCAAGTAGACTATGCATTGCCCTCATATGCACACTTGGTCACCTCTTTGAAAAATTCAATCAAATGGGTCAGACATGACCTCCCCTTAACAAAACTATGTTGGCTGTCCTTGCTTAATCCCTGCTTCTCCAAGTATAGATTAATTCTGCCCCTCAGAATTGCTCCCAATAGTTTCCCCACCACTGAGGTTAGACTGACTGGCCTGTAGTTCCTTGGTTTATCCTTTCCTCCCTTCTTGAATAACGGTACCACATTGGCTGCCCTCCAGTCCTCTGGCACCTCTCCTGTGGCCAGAGAGGTATTGAAAATTATTGCCAGCACCCCTGCTATTTCCTCCCTTGCCTCACTCAACAGCCTGGGATACATTTCATCCAGGCCAGGAGATTTATCTACTTATAAGCCTGCCAGACCACTTAGAACCTCCTTTCTTTCTACGCTAATTTCTTTAATTATATCACAGTCCTTCTGCCTGATTTCCATACCCACGTTGTCAACCACATTGCTGTGGGTCTGCAGTCACATGTAGGCCAGACCAGGTAAGGACGGCAGATTTCTTTCCCTAAAGGGTTTTTACAACAGTTGATGGCAGTTTCACGGTTACCATTACTGAGACTATTAAATTCTAGATTTTTCCTGTATTCTGTTTTTCGGTTAGTGTTTTTCCTTAGTCATCAAATCCTAAGAGTGATGTTTATTGTTCTCAAACAAGCTGAGCTACATATCAGCCATGATTTAATTGAGAGGCAGATCTGGCTAAAGGGGCTGAATGGCCTAACCCTGTTCTAATCATTAAGGTATCAGGATATTAAGTTGTGCAGAATAAGGGGCTTTTGGAAATTTTCTTTTTAATTTGCTTTGGGAGAAAGGAGACTTGATTGCTTCCGTTTTGCCTTAAATTAAAGAAACTGATCAAAACATAACAACCCTGCAAACTCTGTATTTCTGACATGGTGGAGAGGGGAACAGAGTTCGCGGGCCCAATCTTAACCCTGTGCAAGTGGGTAGGTTTCGAGTGAAGTAAAATCCCGGCCCAGTGTTTCAGGTCAATGGCCCTTTATCAAAGCTCTACCTAACCTGCTGAATATTTCCAGCATTTTCTGTTTCAATTTCCAATCTCCAGCATCCGCA
The DNA here is from genome assembly GCF_964194155.1 of Cetorhinus maximus. Classification (NCBI taxonomy): domain Eukaryota; kingdom Metazoa; phylum Chordata; class Chondrichthyes; order Lamniformes; family Cetorhinidae; genus Cetorhinus; species Cetorhinus maximus. Next base: position 96,009,998 of record NC_135894.1, read on the forward strand.
GTATTTTGCTGTTGCGTCGGCAATGGGGCAAAATAGCTGCTGCTGAGTGACAAGTGAATCAGAGAAAATATATAGATTCAAGTGGCAATTAGTTACATTTCTGGAGTGTGGGATTGAAGTACTGAAAGGTGATTGTGCAGGTGGATCAATGAGAGAAATGGGATACAGCCTTGTGTGCAGGACCAGGTTTATTGTAAGTTTGAGGGAATGCTTGAGAACTGACGGAGTGCCTTATAATTGTCAGCCATCTATGAATAATTAAATTCTGCATCATTCTTTTTTCAGTTGTATCTCCCGATGTGATTACTTTTTGATGTGCTGACTCAACTGTTTTCATTCCTAATGTTTGTTTGCAATTACAGCGAGTAAGGAGATTGCGTAGCTTAACAGTAATTGCCAACAAATTCATCCCTCAACTATAGCTTATTTTAATTTGTGCTTAGAAGCTGATCTTCTGAAGATGCCCCTCTTAGTTTTTGAGAGCATATGGTAATGCATTAAACAGTCAGGACAGTGCTCCGCCATGTCTCTTTTAATACCCTTGGTTAAGATTAGGTAGCCCAGCGGCACCACATACGATGGTTGTGACTGCCCTCGCACCATGTGCATTAAAGCACTTTGTCTGTAAACTGTACTTTACCTAAGTTTGTTTGCACATTTGCTTCAGGGAGAAACCAGGCATTTCAAATATAAACATCCCACATGATTGGTTCAGTTCAGCACATGAATGGCAGGTCCTTATGATTTGAGCTGACAGTTACCTGAGTTCAATAAGCCCCAGCAGCTATTTGAAGGCTATTAAGTGGGTTGAGCTGTTCAAATTATTGAATCAATTCTTTAGGGAGAGAGAGATAGATGAAGCCAGTTAGCGCCTGCAATCGGAAAGTATGTGAAGAAACCAATAGACTGGTCCAAAATTTCCAGGTGATCCAATGCTGCATCCATGTCATGCAGAAAACAAAGAGGAAATTATGATCTAAGAGGTTTACACCCTTACTTATGCTACCTTATAATTGCCCGAGACCTTTGCGCCTCTCACCAAAACAACGAGAAGTTTGTTATCATAATTGAGATTCCCCTGTGGAAATCAATGGTTTACTTGCTGAATTAAGGCTTCATTTTAGAAAGAGAAAAAAGGCTTGCATTTACATAGCACCTTTCTCGGCCTCAGGTTGTCCCAAAGTGCTTTACAGCCAGTAAAACACTTTTGAAACATAGTCACTGTTGTAATGTAGGAAACACAGCAGCCAATTTCTGCACAGCAAGCTTGCACAAACAGCAATGTGATAATGACTAGATAATTTGCTTTAGTGATGTTGATTGAGGAATAAATATTGGCTCGAACACCAGTGATAACTCCATTGTTCTTCTTTGAAATAATATGGTGGGAGGTGGTGGCATAGTGATATTGTTGCTGGGCTGGTAATCCAGAGACACAAGGTCATGCTCTGGGTTCAAATCCAACCATGGCAGATGGTGGAATTTGAATTCAATTAAAATCTGGAATTAAAAGATTAATGATGACCATGAAACCATTGTTGTAAAAACCCATCTGATTCACTAATGCCCTTTAGGGAAGGAAATCTACCATCTTTACCTGTTCTGGCCTACATGTGACTCCAGACCCATGAGCAATATGGTTGACTCTTAAATGGCCTAGCAAGGGACTCAGTTCTCAGGGGGAAATAGGGAAGGGCAATAAATGCTGGCCCAGCCAGTAATGCCCCCATCCCATGAATGGATCAATAAAATTCTTTCCACTCACCTGAGAAGAACCTCAGTTTGAAATCTTATCTGAAAAATGGCAGCTTTGACAATGCAGCACTCCCACAGGACTGCACTGGTGTCAGCCTAGATTTTGTGCTTAAGTCTCAAGTGGGAATTCAATCTACAAGCTTCTGAATGATGGGCAAGAATGCTACACACTGTGCCATTGCTGACATCACCTGTGCCACTTAGATGGTAAAATAATGGCATTGGTGGGTCCTTGGTGACCCGACACCAGTGTAATTAATGAATTTAAAGGGTCCGTCAGCAGTTTCAATTTATTATTTTTCAAGCAATTTTTCAGGAAATTACTTTAGACACCCACTAGGAGATTTATAGGAGATTTCATTACCTTGGTAAATTAGTCAGCACTTTATTATATGATTTAAGGAATTAATTTGAAATGTGACTTGTGGCTGGAACATTTCAAATCATGTGAGAACTCTGATAGATTTGTTTGTGAACTAAAGGGATCAGGAGATAGTTGAAGCGAAGTCATTTTCCTTTGCAAACTACGCGTTCTCTTTCCACTGGCTCCTAATGCCCAGCGAACCAGATAAGAAGGACTTTCAGTTCTGAGTCCTACTCCTAACATTTCTCTATAGTTGCAGCAACAGCCAAAGGGCCTGGCTGAAGTTAAGAAGGCTCTTAAAAAGAGCGTATCGATCCTTGGCATTATAAATACTGGAATAGCGTTCAAAAGCAAAGAAGTTATGCCAAAACTTGCAAAAATTGCAGTTTGGGGATCTTGCTGTGCGCAGAATTGGCTGCTATGTTGCCACATCACAACAGTGACTATGCTTCAGAGCAAAAAGTGCAACGTTGCTTCTAAAGCGATTTGGGACATCCTGTGGTCATGAAAGATGCTTTATAAATGCAAGTCTTTCTCTCTCGTTAGCCCTTTGCATTTTTAGTAATGGTCTCCATGAGATACGTAACCATTAAGAGGAGATAAATCAGGAAGCATTGGTTAGAATAAAAGCAAAATACTGCGGATGCTGGAAATCTGAAACAAAAACAAAAATTGCTTGAAAAGCTCAGCAGGTCTGACAGTATCTGTGGAGAGAAAGACGGAGCCAACGCCTCAAGTCCGTGTGACTCTTCTTCAGATGGTTAGAAGATGGCAGACTGGTGTTTTTCAATAGCTGTAGGGTGAAGGGAAGATAATTGGGATTAATTTTAACTTTCATGAGCAGACAGAAAGGAATGACTGCGACTGCTTTATGTGTTGTGTCATTTTCTTCTCCATCAAAATTTTTCGCAGTGATTAAAGCTAAGATTACTTCAAAGGCTTTTATCAGCTTTGAATCTCTGGTAAAGAGTGAGATAGGGCAGGACTCTTGAATTTATTCTAGGGGCACGGGATGACTAGAACGAGAGTGTGAAAAGTGAGAAAGGCATGGATTTCTATAGTGTCTTTCATGACCTCAGGGCATTCCAAAGTGCTTTACAGCCAAAGAAGTAGTTTTGAACTGTAGCCATTGTGGTGTTGCAGGAACTGCCACTGTCAATTTGCCCATAGCGGTCTCCCACAACCAGCAATATGTAATAACCAGATCATCTGTTTACAGATAAATATTGGCCAGGATACCCGGAAAACTCTGCTGTTCTACTTTTACACCCACCTGAGAAGGCAGACTGGAGTCTTGGTTTGACATGTCATCGGTAAAATGGCACCTCTGACAGTACAGTGCTCACTTAGTACTGCACTGGAGTGCCAGCCTGGATCGGGTGCTCAGTCCTCTGGAGTGGAGCTTGACCTTGAATTTTAATGAAAGGTCATCTCGACCTGAAACGTTAACTTGGCTTCTGTCCACAAATGCTGCCTGACCTGCTGAATATTTCCAGTACTTCTCGAACGCACAACCTTCTGACTCAGAGACGAGAATTACTGCCGATATCTAAACAGTCGCTTGGTCGAACAGAACTTGAGCATTGCTGAAAAAAGAGACATGCTGTTGAAGCTTACAGGATGATTTAATTTAGGACTTAGAAGAAAGAAAAAAAAAGTGTAAAGTTAAGAGAAGCAATGTCCAGAAGAGCATCTGTCTCTGTTATAACTGGTATTTTTTTATCACTAGGTTAGATGAATGTCCCTTTAACTCCAGTCACAATACAAATGAATTTAAAGTCACTTGCAGCAACAAATAAAAAAAACAATCCCATCTCAGAGCCAAATCCAATAGATATGTTGGCTCAAACTGGTGTTTAGACCATAGCCTTGAGCTATGCTTTCAATGCAACCTTTGATCAAAGTCAGACTTTGTGAACTGCTAAAGTTAAAGATAAGACAGCTAATTATTTTTTGAGCAAAATGTTTAGACATAACATTCCAAACAAGCCTCAGCAACTGGTGAAAGAGCATTCAAGAGGCCAAATCTGCTCATCGAGGGGGTGAGCGAGAGGTGTTGAATTGACAGCGACATGAAGCTCCTAATAAAAATTTGAAGAATTGCGCACTTAAGTTTATTCCACTGCAGCATGTACAAACTCCTCTGAAAAATAATCATTGTGTTTTATCATTTTAAATTTATTTGCTGAGTCAAAGTGGATCCTCCGTCCTCCAACACATTGATTTTAAGATCAGCAGGTCTGACAGCATCTGTGGAGAGGAACACAGTTAACCTGCTGTGCCACCTTCAACGATTTATGCACATACACACCCAAGTCCCTCTGCTCCTGCATTTCCTTTAGAATTGTATCCTTTATTTTAAGTCTCCTCTCTTCATTCTTCTGACCAAAATGTATCGCTTCTCTACACTAAATTTCATCTGCCACTTATCTGCCCCTTCCGCCAGCCTGTCTATGTACTATTGAAACAAAAACGAAAATAGCTGGGAAAACTCAGCAGGTCTGACAGCATCTGCGGAGAGGAATATAGTTAATGTTTCGAGTCCGTATGACTCTTCATCAGAACTAAGGAAAAATAGAAAAGAGGTGAAATATAAGCTGGTTTAAGGGAGGGGGGGTGGGTGGGACAGGTATAGCTGGATAGAGGGCCAGTGATAGGTGGAAATTGCCAAAAGATGTCATAGACAAAAGGACAAAGAGGTGTTGAAGGTGGTGATAAAAACAAAAAACTACTGCGGATGCTGGAAATCCAAAACAAAAACAGAATTACCTGGAAAAACTCAGCAGGTCTGGCTGCATCGGTGGAGAAGAAAAGAGTCAACGTTTCGAGTCCTCACGACCCTTCAACAGAACTGTTCTGTTGAAGGGTCGTGAGGACTCGAAACGTCGACTCTTTTCTTCTCCACCGATGCAGCCAGACCTGCTGAGTTTTTCCAGGTAATTCTGTTTTTGTTTTGAAGGTGTTGATATTATCTAAGGAATGTGATAATAGGTGACATTAAGGATAGAAAGCAGGATGAGCAAGGTACAGATAGCCTTAGTGGGGGTGGGGTGGGGGGAAGGGATCGAAATAGGCTAAAAGGTAGAGATAAAATAATGGATGGAAATACATTTAAAAATAATGGAAGTCGGTGGGAAAAGAAAAATCTATATAAATTATTGGAAAAAAAGGGGGATCGGAAAGGGGGTGGGGATGCTTAAACCTCTTTTCTATTTTTCCTTAGTTCTGTTGAAGAGTCATATGGACTCGAAACGTTAACTGTATTCCTCTCCGCAGATGCTGCCAGACCTGCTGAGTTTTTCCAGGTATTTTTATTTTTGTTTTGGATTTCCAGCATCCACAGTTTTTTTGCTTTGATTTTAAGATCCTCTTCCTTTTATTCAAATGCCTCAAAGGCTTTGTCCTTTCCTATCTCTGTAAACTCGCCCAATGAATGCTACTGCCCTCCCAAGAACTCTGTGCTCCTCAATTCTGACCTCTTGCATATCATTGACTTCCTCCGTGCGTGCCGCTTGGTGGCTGTACCATCAGCTGCCTAGGCCCCAGTTCTGGAGCTCCCTGAACCTCCCCACTTCTCCACAACTCTCTCCTGATGGAAGATGGTCCTATCTCCTTGAGCCAGCATTTGCTCAACTGTCCTAATAACTCTTTCTATGGAGGGTTGTCAATTATATTTTGTCTGATGACACGACCTGCGACAGCCTTTGGACATCGTTCTCGGTTGGCAGCGCTATTTAAATAGTATGAAATTAACTTTATATTTTAAACTAAAGATGAGATATGATATGATGCCCCATCACTTTTAGAAGACTAGAAAAAAGACTTGTGCACAAACATTAGCTGCATAAAGAAAAAGCCAGACCAGACTTTATTAGTTTTGGCATGTTTCTAAAAGCTTACCTCGAGCTCAAGGCAAACATATATACTCCTAAATGTACAAAGGAGATGAGTCTCACAGATTAAACTAAGAGATGAAAGCCAAATTTATCTAGAGTAAGGGCATGGAATATCTAAGAAGCACAGCAGGAGTAGTTAGAGTAACACCTAAGTCACATCTTCCAGGCAAATGTGGGATGGCTAAGATAGTTTCTCTTGAAGCTCGATGCCAGGATTTCAAAGCTTTGTAGCTTGGCTTTAAAGGAAAAGAAGGAAAGAAAGAACTTGCATTTTTGTAGCGCCTTTCACAACCTTAAGCTGTCCCAAAGCCCTTTACATCCAACATTTGTAATACATTTGAACTGTGGTAACTGAACTATATACTCATGAGCTGTCTAACAAGCGGGACGGATAAAGGGGAACCAGTGGATAGAGTGTATTTGTATATCCAAAAGGCGTTCGATAAGGTGTCACAGAAAAGATTACTGCACAAGATGACGTTGGGCGTGATATATGGATAGAAGATTGGCAGGAAGCAGTGTCAGGATAAATGGGTCATTTTCAGGTTGGCAAACTGGAACGAGTGGAAAGCCTCAGGGATCAGTGCTGGGGTCTCAATTATTTACAACCTTTATCAATGGCCAGAATTTTACAGCCCTCTTGCCGTTAGGCATCAAAGCGGGTCCGAGGGAGCGACAATATGACGAGAAGGCCAAAAATCGGTTTCACGCCAGCGTGAAAGCACAGCGGGATCACCTGATGGTGTCCGCCATGGTGGAATGCCAATCCCACCGGAGACTGGCGTGAACCCGCTTTGCATCCCGGCAAAATGGGATGCAAAGTAAGGCCCGACCGGAATCGTTCCCCCCACTCCAGATTTACCATTAAGCCGGCAGGAAAACATGTCGGCCCAGAATACATCTGGACAGGTGTGACATGCAGAAGTCGGGATTTACCATTAGAGCCTTGCTCAGGTCCCGGGCATCTGAGGAGCAGAAGATGCTGGAGCCCTACAGCTACCGGACCCTGGAGGAACACGTGCACCACACGCTGGGTGGATTCTCGTGAACAGGGATCCGCTGCAAAGCAGCTCATGGTAGGTGGGAGGTCTCCGTTGATGTTCCGGGTCTGCTTTGGAACAGCACGGACTTGGCCATGAGATGCTACGGATGATCGGTGAGGATGGAGACAGGAAGGTCCAGCTGTGAACAGGAGAAGAAGGTGTACCGGGGGCCTGGTGGGAGAGGAAGGTCTAGGTTTGACTGGGAGAGGAAAGTGTACCGGGGTGGAGTGGGTAAGGTTGGGAGTTGGGGGGTGGTGGTGTGAATTGGGGTGGTGTTGGGAGGGAACAAAGGTGCCGGGGGAGTGAGCTTGGGAGGGGGGAGGAGGGAGTATGGGGGAGAATGCGGCGAGTGGGGAAGTAGGTGTAAGAGGAGAGTAAGGTGTAAAGGGAGGATTTTGGATGGGGGAAGGATTTCGGAGGGGCGAAGGATTTCGGGGGATGGAGGGGTTTGGAGGGGGGAAGGAGGGATTTTGGAGGGGGAAGGGACTTTGAGGTGGAGAAAGGACTTCAGGAGGAGGAAGGAGTTTGGAGGGGAGAAAGAATCCAGAGGGAGGAAGGAGTCTTGGAGGAAGAGTTGGGAGCGGGGGAAGGAGTAAGGGTGGAGGAGGGGGTAAGCGTGGAGGAGAGAGTAAGGGGGGGGGATGTCCAGGTGAATATGCAAGGGAGGGGTCTGTGGAGTAAATGGCCCTCAGGCCCCACCTTGCTTTGGCTGTCTTCACATGGGCCAACTGCTCCCTCTGCCTCATGGTGACAGAGGACGAGGTTGAGGGGGTCACAGGCAAAGGGGGCTTGGAGGGAGAGAACAGCCTCTGAGATTCCTGAGTGGATGTCCCAGGGGTGCCCAGCTGCCACTCCTCTGCCCTTCAGTTGCCTGAGGGCACCGGCCTGACTCCTTGAAGGGAAGGAGCACCTGGGGGGACATCGAGGTGCCCCGTTTCCCTCTCGCATTGCCACTGCGGGAACTCACCCTTGGCTCCCTTGATGAAGCGCAGGTCTGAGTGCATCTCCGCATTCTGCTGGACCAGGGTCTCCATGACGTCTGCCATCCCTCCCATGGAGACTTCCATACGCACACATGTGGTCACCACATCATCAGAGAGCAGGTGGACACACTCCTCTGACTCGTGTGCCACTCTGTCGAGGGCCTCCAACAGCTCTATGTGATGTTCCCCCACTTTCTGCTGACTCTCCAGGATGGTGTTGGAAGCCAAATCCAGAGGCTCGTCATCTAACTCGGCCCTCACAGTCCCAGCAGCCATTTGAGCACTGGGGATCTCGACTGACCCTGCTTCCTCCTGCTGTGGTGACCACCAGATTGTGAACCCGAGCCTGCTCTAGGTCTCACCGAGGTGTGTGTCTCTGCGCTGCTGGAGGGTATGGGTAAGCGCTGTGACGGGTCTTCCAGGCTGCTTATTTCCAGCTCTTCAATGGAGGAGGTGTCCTCTTGGCTGGAGGTGAGGACCTGGATGGAGCTGAGGGACTGGCTGGCTGAGGGTGTTGGTTGCTTGGCAGAACTCACTGTTAACCATAGTTGAAATAATTAATGCATGGCAGCAGAGTCAAAAGCAGGAGAGAGAGCACTCACAGTTGCGATGATGTGGTGCAGGATCCTCATGTGGGTATTCACCACCAACCTCACCATCGCCGCAGACATGGTCCACATCCTCACCAGTCAGTGTGATGGCACACTCTTCAAATTGAGTGAGGGGCCTAATGTGGGCTGCTTCAACCCTTTGGTCTGGGACCTCTCCCTGCTGATGTGAGCCAGCTTCTCCTGCATTAAAACAGATGGAGAGAATGTGAGCAGGAAGCATGGTACCACATGGAATGTTTGTGTGGTAAGCGGAGCCACGGATGGGATGAGGATACGAGTTCCAGAGGATATGAGCTCGATGGAGATGTGAGGGTGTGTGTGAGAGTTAGTGGTATTGTCCCTTGAGGTGTGAGATGCCTGTGGATGTATGATGGTTTTGTAAGTGTGTGAGCTGAGAGTGATGAGGTGGTTGACTTACCCTGGAAGAACAGATCCTCTTCCTGCACTAGATCGCTGACCTCCTTTGTACTCCAGTGGCACTGACCGTTGGTGCCACCACCTCCCAGGCTTTGGGGAGTCAGGAGGTGAGTTACTCGTCGCAAGTTTCCTAGCCTCTGACCTGCTCTTGTAGCCACAGTATTTCTATGGCTAGTCCAGTTCAGTTTCTGGTCAATGATAACCCCCAGGATGTTGATAGTGGGGGATTCAATGATGGTAATGCCACTAAACATCAAGGGACGATAGTTAGATTCTGTTTTGTTGGAGATGGTCATTGCCTGACACTTGTGTGGGTAAATGTTACTTACTACTTGTCAGCCCAAGCCTGTATATTGTCCAGGTCTTGCTGCATTTTGACATGAACTGCTTCAGTATCTGAGGAGTTGCGAATGGTGCTGAACATTGTGCAATCATCAGCGAACATCCCCACTTCTGACCTTATGATGGAAGGAAGGTCATTGATGAAGCAGCTGAAGATGGTTGGGCTGAGGACACTACCCTGGGGAACTCCTGCAGTGATGTCCTGGGGCTGAGATGACTGACCTCCAACAGCCACAATCATTTTCCTTCGTGCTGGGTATGACTCCAACCAGTGGAGAGTTTTCCCTCTGTGCTCATGGTGATGGAGAGAATATGTGATCGGAAGCTCAGGTCAAGGTCAGATAGTATGCTGAGGTTTCAAACAGACTTGCTCAGCCTTAGAGAGTAGCCAGGGGGAGAGCTGAGGAACGGACTTCATGACGTGGCCTAAGGACAATAAGCTGAATTTTTCTGCTGTCGGTCAACTTCCACTGTTGTAGCCGAAAGTGGAAGTGCACACAGCTCCAGTGGTCAGCAGGACCAGGGAGCAGCACCTTGCCAGTGGTGCCAGGGCCACTGTTCAATTGAGGACAGCAGCCCACTCCCCAAAACTGCTGGACCAATCCGAGGATAAGACGCTCAGAAGCCTCAGCAGTGTCTCCACTAGCAGTGGCCCCTGCTGAGGTTTTATCCCCAGGTTGAGGGTGCCTCACAAGTCAGGGGCTCTCGAAGAGCTGGTAGGTTTTTGTGGGAAAGCCAAGGTGAGGTAGACAGGCCCCGGCGATTGTGGAGGGCGGGTTCATGGCGCACCAGTGATGCCATTGTTGCAGGGGTGACCATTGCCACCGTGGATTGCACCTCCGTGGACTATGGAATGCCCATTGAGGAGGGCCACACTGCCGGTGGGGGGACCCCACTGGAATGCTGGCAGTGTCTCCACCTGCTTGTGGGCATTCGCGATACAGGGGCAGGAAGTGCCCCTTAATTGGGCACTTAGGTTTGCCAACTAGCAGGTGGCCATATCACTAAGGTGCTCGCTGTTGGCAGTATAATATGGCGGCACAAAGACATTGGTCTCCTCTCCTGACACCTTCTCCCTCCACGTTCCCAGGCCACCCACCTTCCAGCACATTGCCAATTTGTCGGGAACATCAAACCCAATGGCTTTAGTCTCCTAAAGATTTAGTCCCAACATTCAGATTAAGAAATTCTTCCAAAGTGTAGTTCATGTTCCCCCATTGCTGCAGTAACCATTATCACAGTATCAGATGGTCTGAAATTGAATTCTGAGGTCAATTATACAACCGGTGAGACAAAAAAAAAGATTTTATTTTGGTTGATATGTTTTTATGTTGCCTTTCTCACATTTGGAGGCAGCAAATTGAGTTTGTGAATGACCTGATAATCAGAACTCATTGAACGGGTAATCCATCCCACATATACTGGCATCAGTTCAAACTGGAATCAACTTGACACTGAATTGATTTGGCTGCCTATCATTTGCATCTGTAGAACAAGAGATCAGATTTGAACACCTACCCAATCCCTTTAAAATAGTCTAACCAGAACCTAATGTGGATGTGCTTTGAGTTAGATGCGAGCACGTGCAGTATTAAACCAACTGTGACATTCTGAAGCTCGCTGGCAGGCACTGGGTGTCCATTGTCCAGCTGGGCTTTATAATGCTTCCCGAAAACAAACCAAATCAAGGTAAATGGACCTTTAAGTGCAGGGAATGAAATGCAGTCATCCATCTGCTTCATTCTGTAGTTTAGAAATTATTGCGGGTGGTGCTTGTGAAATCTTGTTTAAGATGTTTGCTAACACCTTAATTCGAATGACAACCAAGGGAAGTTATAGAATCATAGCAACAAAGGGCCATGCAGCACAGAAGGAGGCCATTTGTTCCATCATGCCTATGTCAGCTCTTTCAAAGAGCTATCCTACTAGACTGGCTCTTTTGCTCAGAGCCCTGCAAGTTTTATTTTTTTTACCTTTTCAAGTAATAAACCAATTCCCTTTCAAAATTTACGGCTGAATATCTTTTCACCTTCCTTTAAGGCAGTAGATTCCAGTTTATGACAACTTGCTGCGTAAAACGTTTTCTCCATGTTGTCTCAGCTTCTTTTGCCAATCACCTTAAATCTGTGTTTTCATGTAACAGGAGATTTCAAGCACACAAACTGTACAAAGGTTATAAGACAGGATTCTTTATTCCACCGGCATCAAATCTTTATAAACATTAATGGAAAAGCTTAACTTAGAGGAACGGACTATTTATGATGGATATTCACGGCCGATGCTCCAGATCCACCAGAAGACCACTCCCCATCCCTAATCAGCCAGGGAGCAGAGTTGAGTTGGGGGAGCTCTTATTCCTAATTTCCCGCGACCATGTAAACCTGTCTCCCAGACACGAGGGAATTTCCTCCCCTCGAGGCTTCTCAGACTCAGGGATGCTTCCCAGTCAGTCCAGCTCGGTCTCCAGCAGCCGTATGCCTGCTCCACTTCCGCTTTCCAGTTCTCTGGTCACCGTCAAAGGCTTTGAGCTGTCCTTTTCGCGGCCTTGGCTCTTACCGTGCTGCAACTCACAAGTCCTGGGCTTCTGCTGCCGCTCCTTGCTGCTTCTGCAACTTCCATTCTCTCCTCGTGACCTCTGGCTCTGCACCCCTAGCCTGCCAGAGACACTGCTCCCTCCATGGAGGGACGCTCATGGGCCGACCAGTTCCCCTGCTCAGTGCTCTCGCAGTATCGCCACCTGCTGCCAAAGGCCCCGTTACACTCTGGTCTTACTGCCACTGGAAACAATCTCTCCTTAGTCACCCTATCAAAACTCTTCAAGACTTTGAACGCTTCTATCAAATCTCTACTTAACCTTCTCTTCTCTAAGAAGAACATGCAGTTTCTCTACTCTTACCATGTAACTGAAGTTCTTCATCCCTAGCACCATTCTCAAAAATCTCCTGTACACCCTCTCTAAGGTCAGGAGAGCCCGGTGTCCAGGTTTCATCTTAAAACCTTGACCAAGGCCTAGCCAGTGTCCATAAGGGTTTTGTATAACTTGCTTGCTTTTTATTCTAAGCTATAATTTATAAAGCCGAGGATCAGATATCCCATTTTAACAGCCTTCTCAAGTCATGTCACCACCTTCAACGAATTGTGTGCATACACCCCGAGGAATCTCTATTTCTGAGCTCCCTTTAAAATTGCACCATTTAGTTTGTATTGCCTATCCTCTATGACTGAAATGGATCAATTTACACTCGCTGCATCAAATTTCATCTGCCTATTTCATCAAGCTGTCGGAAGTCTGTTATTATTTTCCTCATAATTCACTACATTTCCAAGTTTTGTGTCAGCTGCAAACTTTGATATTATGCCCTGTGTATACCCAAGGTCAGGTTATTAATATATATCAAAAGAGCAGAGGTCCTCACAGTGACCCCTGGGGAACATAATTCTTTCCAGTCTGAAAAAAACAACTATTCACTGCTACTCTCTGTTTTCTGTCCTTTAGCCAATTTCATATCCATGCAGCCACTGTCCTTTTAACTCATGGGCATCAATTTTACAACCAATTCTATATTGTGGTACTTTATCTAACAGATCTTGAAAGTTCATATATACAACAGCAACCGTGCTACTCTCATTCACCCCCTCCATTACTTTATCAAAGAACATAAGCAAGTTAATCAAACACAATTTGCCTTTATCAAACCTGGGCTGGTTTTCGTTTATCAACCCATATTTTTTTCCAAGTGCCAATTAATTTTGGCTCAGATTAACACCTCTAAATGTTTCCCACCTTCAGTTAGCCTCAATGACCTGTAATTGCCAGATTAATCCCACTCCCTTTTCATGGATAAGGGCCTAACATTTGCAGTAACTCCAGTCCTGTGCTATCACTCCCACATCTAAGAAGGATTGGCAGATTGTGACCAAAGTTGGCACAGTTTTAAACCTTACTTCCCTCAGCAACCCAGGATACAGCCCATCTGGGTCAAGTGATATTTCTACATTGAGCACTGCCAACCTTTTAAGTTCGTTCTCTTTATCAATTTTAATCCTATGCAATTTCTCTATGCCATTCCTCTTTAAGATGCCATCGGCAGAATCCTCATTCCTAATAAGCTCCACCCTTCCTTTGACTATCCTTTTACTTGTTATATGTTTTATAGAAGCATTTTAACTTCCCTTTTCTGTTAATGGTTAATAATAGAATCATACAGAAGAGCACTAGCTCATTTGGGTGGTGTGTCTGTGCCAGCTCTTTGAATGCCCAATTTAGTCCAACGTCCCAAATGTTTACCTAACTCTGCAATTTAGCCTCTTTCAAGTCCAATTGTCTTATGATAGCTAATATGGAATGTGATTTCACCACACTTTCAGATAGTGCACCCCAGATCTTAACAACCCTCTTCTCCTCATTGTCATCTTATTATAATGATATAATACCTTGGACTTATTTACTGTGCAAGGCACAAGGCTTCAATCACCCATAAGAGATTGTATTAACATGTTGTGGGTTTATTTATTCAGACTAGGCACATGAGAACAGTTATACATAGGTATAAAGCTTGAAGGCAGCAGAGCTGTGTGTGTGTGCTCTGCTCAAAGCAAAAAATGAAACTAAGACTGGATCATAGGACACATTTCTGCTCCAGTGATATCATGCTGATACCCCTTAAAGGCGTATTGCAACATCCCCCTCTCTTTTTAAAAATAATTTCCCCCTTCCAAAGAAGTATAACTATATGTTCATGTTTAGTTATCATTATATAAGTGTACAGAACAGATGAATCTATGAGTCTCTAAAGCATAAAGGTAATCTGCTGGCTTTAACTGCTCACAGTGATCTGTGGGATTGTCACTCTTGGATGTTGCATTTGAGATCTATTGCATGGTGGTTGAGGAGCCGGAATGTATTTGATTGGTCCTCAGTTATGCCTCACCATTGTGTCTTTGTGTGTAATGACTTCACAGGACCTTAGTTCCAAGAAAATCGCTGTCACATCAGTGGTTGCCACATACCTTCTGTAGGATCCTGGATGTGAACTTGTTGACCAACTTTGGCAATTCTGTATCTGCATTTTTATTGTGCATGTTGGTTATCTTCTCTTACAGCATTAAAAGCTGCTCTCTAGTTTCTGAGAGAATAGAATGGGTAAGAGTAGGTAAATTGGTATGCACTGGTCTGCCAAACATGACTCTGCCATTGATAGAATAGCTGAACTTAAAGGTGTCACTCTCAGATGTAATATTGCAATGTGTAGATATTGCTTGTTCTGTCCACTTTTAAGAATTAGGGATTTCACCATGTAAATCATTTATTCAGCCAGGCCGCTAGATCTACGGTAATGAGAAGAAGTAGCGTGATCAAAATTCCATTCTCACACATATCCTAAACTGAATTACCAATAAATTTCCAACCATTATCTGCAATGATCTCTGAAAATAGCACTTAGAGTGTGTGCGACAGTTGTGCTTCACTTATTGTGCAATTATCAAATAATGGGGTATTTGGTAAAGTAGTCGACTATGATTGATGAAGTCAGTGCCATAGACATGAAAGAGGTCGGATGTGATTTTGGACCAAGGATAGGTAGGAACTTCATGTAGAATCAATGGTGCTTTGTGCTGACTTAGCTTATGATCTTGACATGCTCGCACTTCTTGATGACGACTTCAATGTCATTGTTCATATCTGGTCAATAGACTGTCTCTCTTGCACCTTTCTTTCACCTGATCTATGCCCATGTGTGAATGATGAAATTGTTGAAGAATATCAGGTTGCAAAAATTCTGGTATGATAACCTGCCTGCCTTTAAAAGTGAATCCCCATAAAATGCCATGTTTGTCCCGATAAGGCCAAAATGGAGTGACCCCGTCTTCGTGGACGTGCTGAATTGAATCAGGGCACCCTTCAATGATGGTTTCCCACAATTTCTGTAGCGTGGAATCTTTCGCCGTTTGTTCTTGTAGCTGCTGGCATTTGCATTACACAAAATGTACCCAATCAATGTGGAGAGCATATGCCAGTTCGATGACAATGAAGTCAACTTGTAGATCTAAGGATATATCTTCTGTTTTTACTGGGTTAGGAAATCTGCTATGTGTATCTGATGTAGCCATCAAGTTACCTGGCTTGTACCTAATCTCACAGTCACAACCTTGAGCCTTTATCAAGAGACGTTACAATCTTGGCGGTGCACTGGTTTTTGCCCAACTATCTTCAGTGACTTGTGGTCCGTCTCTACCACAAATATTTTGCCAAATAGATGGATATGAAGATGCTGAATTCCAAACACCAAAGCTAATGTTTCCACCTCGATCTTGGATTGCGTTATGGACAGAGATTTTGAAGCAAATGCAATCGGTTTGCATTTTTGTAGTACGCACGCTCCCAGGCCTTTCTGTGAAGCATCTATCTCCAGGGTTGTTGTCGGTCTAGGATTGTAAAATTGCAATGTCAGTGCTTCTGATAATGACTGTTTCAGCACTTCGAAGAGGTGTTGGTGGTCTTTGTGCCACAGGAAAGGCACATCCTTTCTCAATAATTCCCTTAGCGATGAAGAATTTTGAGCAAAATTGGACATCTTTGGAGGCAAGAAATTAACGAGACGTGGACATCTTCGAAGATCATCCTTATCTTGAGGTATTGATATGGCCTCAATATTCTCTACTTTACTTGGATCAGCACAAATGCCAGCACTGGAATAAATAAAACCAAAGAAGTTGATCTGCTGCACTTTGATGTCACATTTCAGACCGTTGAACACCAGCCTTTCATCATGTGCTGCTTGCATCACTACGTGCAGATTATGGTCATGATCTTGCTTTATTCTTCCCACAATGGCTATATCATCTGCAGTGCGGATGCATCCTGGTGGAGTGCTTGTAATGCGATCCATGTGAGTTTGAAAGAGATCCTTGCTAACAGATCCTCGGAAAGAGATCAGGAAAAGAAGCCATTGAAAACAGTGTCGTTTGAATGGGGTATGAAATGTAATAAGATCTTGGGATTGCTCCATGAGATATGCTGACCAATAACCATACTTGGCATCAATCTTTCAGAAAGATTTTACACCAGTGAATCTTGGATTTAACTCTTCTAATGTGGATATCTTGTAAGGACAATGTTTCAAATGTATTTGAATGTTACGGATCGAGGCATATTCTTAATGATCTGTCGTTCTTTATGACACACGTGATTGAGCTGCACCAATCTGTGTGCTCTTGTACTCTTCTGATGATTCTATCTTTCTCCATTTTGCCTAGTTCGACCTTCAATTTGTCTTCTATGTGGATTCTGCACTTATGTGCTAGATCAATATATGGCCTAGCATTCTCCTGCAAGTGTAGTGTTGCAGCCCACTTGAAACCGCCAATTCTGTCAGTCATGCGGATATTTTGATGTTAGGTCATGAACTGAGGTGATAGAGGTAGTTTCTGAGGTTGATCAGCCTTGTGATTTCTGACTGATTCCATGGATTGTTACCAGTGTGAGGTCACAGCATGCTGGTGGACCAGTAATCACTGGGTCTTTAGTGTCCACGATGTAGAACATCTGTGACACCCAGGAGGATTGATTGTACTTGCGTTCCAAAACATTGGATCTTGCACGTGGAATTAGTGAACTGTTGTACGCTGAAATCACCTCTAGTAGGTTTCACCATGGCCTTCCACGCCTGTGGATACATGTTTTTTAGAATTTGCAGAGGTAGTATGTTGGCACTTGCCCTGTGTCAATCTTGACCAATAACGAATAGTTACCAACTTTCTTAGGGCAGACAACTCGAATCTTGGCAAACACTTCGGAGGGTGAGATTGCATTCATGTCTTCTGAGAGATTGACGGTGTGAAACACGTGTTCACCGCTCTTCGTCTCATCATGCACATCATTGTCATTTTGAGGTTTTTCATTCACTTCATGCATATGTTTCTGAAGAGAATGCCAGCTGGTTATTCTTATTACTTGTTACATCGACACTCGTCCCAGGTACTACACAAGATGGAAGGTCAAAGGGATATTGTCAAAATGTCCTTGTAGCCTCTGAGGTTGGCTTTCAGATGATCCTTATATCCAAGTTAGGGATGCCCTGTGGTTTGGGTTCCCGTGCTCAGATGGGTTCTCAACAGAACTACAAAACCAACAATTATCATAATTTCCTGTTATTGTTTAATCTTAATCTCTGCATATTCATCTAGTTACCTCTGGTTTTAATGCTCTTTCCTCTTAAATGGGATGTGTCTGGTCCTTATCAGAAGTATCTCCTCTTTGAGGATATTTGGTTTTGTAAAAACCTTACTGGCAAGGCATTAAACCAAGGCCACATCTGCCGTCTCAGGTGGACATAAAAGATCCAATGATATTATTTCAAAGAGGAGTAGGGCACTTATCCCTATTGTCCTGGCTAATATTTATCCCTCAATCAACATCACAAAAACATTATCTGGCGATCATCGCATTTTCTTTTGTGGAAGCTTGCTGTGCGCAAATTGGCTGCTGCAATCCCTACATTACGACAGTGACCACAGTTCAGAAGTACTTCATAATGTTTTTGTGATGTTGATTGAGGGATAAATATTAGCCAGGACAATGGGGATGAGTCCCCTATTATGTTGTGTGGCACTACCACCGTGCTAAATGGGATAGATTTCGAACAGATCCAGCAACTCAAGACTGGGCATCCATGAGGCACTGTGGGCCATCAGCAGCAGCAGAATTGTACTCAAACACAATCTGTAACCTCATGGCCCAGCATATCCCCCACTCTACCATTACCACCAAGCCAGGGGATCAACCTTGGTTCAATGAAGAGTGCAAGAGGGCATGCCAGGAGCAGCACCAGGCATACCTAAAAATGAGGTGTCAACCTAGTGAAGCTATAACAAGGACTACTTGCATGCCAAACAGCATAAGCAGCAAGTGATAGACAGAGCTAAGCGATCCCTCAGCCAACGGATCAGATCTAAGCTCTGCAGCCCTGCCACATCCAGTCGTGAATGGTGGTGAACAATTAAACAACTCACAGGAGGAGAAGGCTAATGGAGGAGCCCAGCACATCAGTGCAAAAGATAAGGCTGAAGCATTTGCTACAATCTTCAGCCAGAAGTGCCAAGTGGATGATCCATCTCGGCGTCCTTCAGAGATCCACAGCATCACACATGTCAGTCTTCAGCCAATTCGATTCACTCCACATGATATCAAAAAAAGGCTGAAGGCACTGGATGCTACAAAGGCTATAAGCCCTGACAATATTCCAGCAATAGTACTGAAGACTTGTGCTCCAGAACATGCTGCGCCCCTAGCCAAGCTGTTCCAGTACAGCTACAACACTGGCATCTACCCGGCTATGTGGAAAATTGCCCAGCTATGTCCTGTACACAAAAAGCAGGACAAATCCAACCCGGCCAATTACCGCCCCATCAGTCCACGCTCAATAATCAGTAAAGTAATGGAAGGGGTCATCAACAGTGCTATCAAGCGGCACTTGCTTAGCAATAACCTGCTCACTGACACCTAGTTTGGGTTCCACCAGGGCTGCTCAGCTCCTGACCTCATTACAGCCATGATTCAAACAAGGACAAAAGAGCTGAACTCACAAGGTGAGTTGAGAGTGACTGCCCTTGACATCAAGGCCGCATTTGACCAAATGTGACATCAAGGAGCCCTAGCAAAACTGGAGTCAATGGGAATCAGGGGGAAAACTCTCCACTGATTGGAGTCATACCTAGCACAAAGGAAGATGGTTGTGGTTGTTAGAGGTCAGTTATCTCAGTTCGAGGACATCACTGCAGGAGTTCCTCAAGGTTGTGCCCTAGGCCCAACCACCTTCAGCTGCTTTATCAATGACCTTCCTTCCATCATAAAATCATTAGTGGGGATATTCGCTGATGATTGTACAATGTTAAGCACTATTCACGACTCCTCAGATACTGAAGCAGTCCATGTCCAAATGCAGCAAGACCTGGACAATATCCAGGCTTGGGCTGACAAGTAGCAAGTAACATTTACCCCACACAAGTGTCAGGCAATCACCATCTCCAATAAGAGAGAATCCAGCCATCGCCCCTTGACATTCAATGGCATTACCATCACTGAATCCCCCACTATCAACATCCTGGGGCTTACCATTGACCAGAAACTGAACTGGACTAGCCATATAAATACTGTGGTTGCAAGAGTAGGTTAGAGGCTAGGAATCCTGCGACAAGTAACTCACCTCCTGACTCTCCAAAGCCTGTCCACCATCTACAAGGCACAAGTCAGGAATGTGATGGGATACTCCCCACTTGCCTGGATGAGTGCAGCTCCCACAACACTCAAGAAGTTGGACACAATCCAGGACAAAGCAGCCTGCTTGATTGGCATCAAATCCAGAAACATTCACTCCCTCCACCACCGACGCACAGTAGCTGCAGTGTGCACCATCTACAGGATGCACCAAGGCTCCTTCGACAGCACCTTCCAAACCCATGATCACTACCATCTAGAAGGACAAGAGCAGCAGATACATGGGAGCACCACCACCTGGAAGTTCCCCTCCAAGTCACTTACCATCCTGACTTGGAAATACGTCACCGTTCCTTCACTGTAGCTGGGTCAAAATCCTGGAACTCCCTTCCTAACAGCACTGTGGGTGTACCGACACTACATAGACTGCAGCAATTGAAGAAGGCAGCTCACCACCACCTTCTCAAGGGCAACTGGGGATGGGCAATAAATGCTGGCCCAGCCAGTGAAGCCCACATTCTGTGAATGAATAAAACAAAAGCATTTGGGGATGGTCTGTTATCATGACCGATGCTATATAAATACACGTTGGTCTTTCTTTTGAAGGCCTCCCATTGCTCATTTTACATTTTACCTGTCAATCTTCGATTCCAAATATTCCAAATAAATATTTTCATTTTTGACTTGTCCCTGTCCCTTTACACAACTACTGTAAACTTAATGATATTGTGATCCCTTTATTCCAAATGCCCCCAGTGAAACATGCCCTTCTCCATTCCCCAGAACTAGATCGAGCACTCCTTCCTTCCTTCCTTGTTGGGCTGGGATCATACTGATCAAGAAAGTTCTCTTGTACACTTTTCAGAAATTCCTCCTGTCCTTTGCCCTTTATACTTTTATTTATATTTATTAAAATAATTGAAGCTCTCATTCTCACTACTCTAAAGTTCTTGCATCTTTCTGCAATTTACCTTCAAATTTGATGCTCTATCTCCTTCTCGTTATTTGGTGGCCTGCAGTTTACAGCTAGCAGTATAATAGCTCCTCTGTTATTCCTTAATTCTAACCAAATGGATTCTCTCTTTGAACCGGCAAGCACATCATCCCTTTCTAGCGCAGTAATAGCCCATGACCCCATCTTCCATGACCCCTTCCCTGTCTTTTCTGAATACCTGATAGCCAGGAATACTAAAAGCAGCCCCTTAATTGCACTAGATCTCCATTATTGCCACTGCATTATAATTCTATGTAGCTATTTGTGGCTGCAGTCCACCAATCTTATTTAACTCGTTCAATGCCATTACACACGTGCACTTTAACCCCACCTTAGTCTGCCTGACATGTCACCACTGCTCGATCCCTCCTGTTCCTGAGCAGCCTTTATTCAAATACAGTCCTTCCCAGTCCTCTGTGCACCTTGTATCTCTTCTCTAATGCTTCATCCTGGTGCCCAACGCGCGGGAAAAAATTAGTTTTAACTCTTGCCGACAGCACCAGTTAACTTCCCCATGAGGACGTTCGTCCCAGTCCTATTCAGTTGTGACCCATCTGCCTTGAACAGGCCCCTGTAGCTGCAGAAAATGATCTGTTTCTGTGCTGGAAACACTTAGGCGGAACCATCCCAGATTTGCACTAAGTGCTGTAGCGGGCAGGAAAAAGGACGTTTTACCAACTGGCCACAGAGGTGGGTTTTCACACCATATCATCCCATGCCCCCCCCATTAATCATGTATTCCCAGGAAACATGCTGTTTTACTTCCGGTTGGTTCCCAATTCACCCGCCACGCTGTCACCTTGCCGCTCCCTCAAGCGCCATATTTAAAGTGCAGCCGTGCGCACACCTCTCAGTGCTTCCAGCCCAGGACTGCTGCATAGAAGACGTGGCTCCAAAAGGCAAGAATACTGCAGCCTCCTGATTCAGTGATGCATCCCTGGGACGCCTTCTGGACATCGTTGGAGCCTGCTGCGATGTCCTCTACCCCCACTCTGGCTGCAGGAAGCCCATCAGCCTCACAACTCTGGTTTGGGAGGCAGTGGCAGTGGTGGTCAGTGCCAACGCTGCGCAGAAGAAGTTGGCCATCCAGTGTAGGTGGGGGATGAATGATCTCATCCATGCAACCAGGGTGAGGCACCCATCTCATCATTCTAAACTCACACACTCACAAGGCCTTGACACCTTTACTGGCATCTCACTCACTGCCAGTTCAAGGGACATCACCACTCACTCTCTCACATGCACCCTCACATCTCCATCTGGCTTCATCTCCTCTGAAGACTGCCTCCTCAGCCCTCACACTCTTGAGGCCACACGGACAGATCAACATGTGTCCCCACACACACCCTGGGATACCCCTCATCCTCAGTCACGCTCTAGTCCTGCAGCCTCTTCCCTTGCCTGAGGCCACTTCTCCCGCTTCCCCAAACAAGCCCTAGCCCTGCAGTCATTGAAAAGCCACCCCCACCACCTTACAGCTGGTTTCATAAGTAGAGACCTGCCCGTGAGCCCCCCTAAAGCTGAGGTGGTGCTGCCTGATCACTGCACGTGCTGCCCGAAGCAAGGCAGGCAAACAAACCTCAAAGTCCCAGGTGAAGTGCAGCTTGCCGGATGCACGTCCCTTATGTTCGGTTGTGAAACACGTCGATGTGCCCGGATGATCCAGTGTGGGGGGATGATTCCGGTGAACAGGACTTACAATGATATGAAAATGTATTGAAATGATGTTGCTGACATCCGGTGGCGGGAAACGTGGCCTGTCATTGACGGGTGGAGCAGACGATCGCAAACTGGTTTCACAATGGCATGAAACAGATTTTTGGCCTTCCAAACGTCTAAGAAAGATTAACAGTTGTAATCTATGGAGAATGTATGCTTTTGAAACAATATAATCTATGGAGGGTTTACACTGTAGAATTTTTACAGTGTTTACACTGGACATATAGCCAATATACATACAGTGAAACAGTGTGAGCTATAGAGGACACATACGTTGGAACAATGGGATCTCTACACCGGCCATGCAATGCTGAGAGAGCACTGGACTGTTGGGGATGTTATCTCTCAGTTGACATTAAAACGAGGACCCGTCTGCCCTCTCACAGGTAAACATAGAAACATAGAAAATAGGAGCAGGAGTAGGTCATTCGGCCCTTTGAGCCTGTTCCGCCATTCAATATGATCATGGTTGATCCTCTATCTCAACGCCGTACTCCTGTGCTCACCCCATTCCCTCTGAAGAAAAGGTAAAAATGTCTTTCAAAAGATATTGTGCTTTTCTATTCTCCACACTTCCCTAGATTATATTCTATCTGCCACCTTATTACCCACTCACTGTCTATATCTCTTTGCAACCTCTTTGTATCTGCCTCACAGCTTACATTCTCACCTGCTTCCTATTGGCAGGAAACTTACTCTGCATCTCTTCATCAAAGTCAGATTGTAAATAGCTGAAGACCCAGCAATGTTCCTTGCAGCACTCCACTCGTACGATCACCAGTAACCAAAGTGCCACGTCCCATGGATCAAACCCCTGCCTGCAACCTCTCACCAATTTTTTTTTCTTTATTCTTTCATGCGATGTGGCATAACTGGCAAGGCCAGTGTGTGTTTCTGATCCCATCCCTAATTGCCCTTGGACTGAGTGGCTTGCTAGGCCATTTCTGAGGGCAGCTAAATCACATGTAGGCCAGATCAGGTAAGGATGGCAGATTCCTTAAAGGACGTTAGTGAAGAAGATGGGTTTTTAACAACAATCAATGATGATTTATATTCCAGCTTTATTTAATATTCCAGCTGTCACGGTGGGATTTGAACCCATGTCCCCAGAACATTAGCCTGGATTATAAATACACACTGACAATACCACTACGCCACCATCTCTCTATGTACTAGAAATATTGGCCAGGTCACTGAGGAAAACTTACCTTTTCATCAAAGAGAATGGGGAGAGCGCAGGAATACGGCGTTGAGATAGAGGATCAACCATGATCATATTGAATGGAACAGGCTCGAAGGGCCGAATGACCTACTCCTGCTCCTATTTTCTATGTTTCTATGTTTACCTGTGAGAGGGCAGACGGGTTCTTGTTTTAATGTCAACTGAAAGATAACATCCCCAACAGTCCAGTGCTCTCTCAGCATTGCATGGCCAGTGTAGAGATCCCATTGTTCCAACGTATGTGTCCTCTATAGCTCACATTGTTCCACTGTGTGTATATTTACGATATGTCCTGTTATTCCACAGTGCGTACCCTCCATAGGTTATATGATTTCATAGCATACATTCTCCATAAATCACATTGTTAATCTTTCATAGATGATTGTGTTCCATAGTGTATATTCTCTATACATTCATTGACACTTAGCATGCATACTCAAACCTGCTCTTCAATGCACATGCTGACTAGATCTCACTCTTCCTCTAAGACTAACCTCTGTTTATCTGAAATTCCCTGCATATTTTTTTTCTTTTAAAAAAATTATTCATGGGACATGGGCTTCGCATACTGGGCCAGTGTTTATTGCCCATCCCTAGTTGCCCTTGAGAAGGTGGTGGTGAGCTGCCTTCTTGAACCGCTGCAGTCCATGCGTTGTGGGTACACCCACTGTGCTGTTAGGAAGGGAGTTCCAGGATTTTGACCCAGCGATAGTGAAGGAACGGTGATATATTTCCAAGTCAGGATGGTGAGTGACTTGGAGGGGAACTTCCAGGTGGTGGTGTTCTCATCTATCTGCTGCCCTTGTCCTTCTAGATGGTAATGGTCATGGGTTTGGAAGGTGCTGTCGAAGGAGCCTTAGTGAATCCCTGCAGTGCATCTTGTAGATGGTACACACTGCTGCCACTGTGCATCAGTGGTGGAGGGAGTGAATGTTTGTGGATGTGGTGCCAATCAAGTGGGCTGCTTTGTCCTGGATGGTGTCAAGCTTCTTGAGTGTTGTGGGAGCTGCACTCACCCAGGAAAATGGAGAGTATTCCATCACACTCCTGACTTGTGTCTTGTTGATGATGGACAGGCTTTGTGAGTCATGAGGCGAGTTACTTCCTAGCCTCTGACCTGCTCTTGCAGCCACAGTATTTATATGGCTGGTCCAGTTCAGTTTCTGGTCAATGGTAACCCCCCAGGATATTGATAATTGGGGTATCAGTGATTGTAATGCCATTGAACATCAAGGGGCGATGGTTGGATTCTGTCTTGTTGGAGATGGTCATTGCCTGACACTTGTGTGGCACGAATGGTACTTGCCACTTGTCAGCTCAAGCCTGGATTTGGACATGGACTGCTTCTGTATCTGAGGAGTCGCTATTGGTGCTGAACATTGTGCAATCATCAGCAAACATCCCTACTTCTGAGCTATTGATGGAAGGACGGTCATTGATGAAGCAGTTGAAGATGGTTGGGCCGAGGACACTATCCGGAGGAACTCTTGCAATGATGTCCTGGACTGAGATGACTGACCTCCAACAACCACAACCATCTTCCTTTGTGCTAGTTATGACTCCAACAAGCGGAGAGTTTCCCCTCTAATTCCCATTGACTCCAGTTTTACTCGGGCTCCTTGATGCCACCCTCGGTCAAATGTGGCCTTGATGTCAAGAGCAGTCACTCTCACCTCACCTCAGGATTTCAATTCTTTTGTCCATGTTTGAACCAGGGCTGTAATGAGGTCAGGAGCTGAGTGGCCCTGACAGAACCCAAACTGGGCATCAGTGAGCAGGTTTAAGCAAGTGCTGCTTGATGGTACTGTTGATGACCCCTTCCATTACTTTACTTATGTTGGAGAGTAGACTGATGGGGCAGTAATTGGCTGGGTTGGATTTGTCCTGCTTTTTGTGTACAGAACACATCTGGGCAATTTTCCACATAGCTGGCTAGATGCCAGTGTTGTAGCTGTACTGGAACAGTTTGGCTAGAGGCGCGGCAAGTTCTGGAGCACAAGTCATCAGTGCTATTGCCGAAATATTGTCAGGCCCCATAGCCTTTGCAGTATCCAGTGCCTTAAGCACTAGCCTTAGAGAGCTGCCTGACAATCAGATGGTATATCCCATTGTGTCACAATGTGTGAGCTCTATATCCTGCTATTTCACAGCGTATTTCCTCACAAATGTAATAAAGAGGAGGATAGGCTTCAAGTAAACAGACATAACATCAAGTAACACTTCACTAGCGTATCAATTCAAATTTCTTTCCTTCTGCATTACAGCAAGCAGGGGAGCCAACATACAAAATGGTTTTGTGCATGTGAAGTAAAATCTGAGAAGTATCAAAAAGCAAGGAAACGTAATTGATTCTTCAAGGAATGAACAATGGGATTTCAAGTTATCAATTTTAGGTTGTATATTTCCTGAAGCTGCTTATTTCGTTAAGACGTTGGCCTGGATTTTGCGGTCAGTGTCAAAAAAAGGGATGCTCACCGCTGACCTTGATAAAAGCTTCACCTCTGTGAGAGATATAGCTGTCAATGTGGCAAGAACTTTATCTCTCTCAATGTGCAGGTGATTGTTGCGTTTTTTAATGGGGAAAATGTCAGGGTGCCATGATGCCATCAAGACGCCGAAGTAGTCAATCACATTCAAGAATTCTCACAGATAGCCAACCAGGAAATGAGAAGCAAGCTTAATCGAATCACTTTTTAAGAAAACAATTTGCAGAGAGCAAAAAAACATCTTGGACATGCACCTCAGATTAAGGTAGAGGCTGAAATATGAGCAAATTTTAACAAAAATAAAAACATAATGGAACTATGTTCCACAAATATAAAAGTGTTTTTCAAGGCTAAATCAGCTGTTTAGTCACAGTCATTACTCAATTCGCTATTAAAAACACACTTGCTATTAAAAATGAAGTGTCACTGTGTTCCTCACTGAGCGTGGAGCCTGGCCACAATCCCAAAGGCTGCACCGCAATGATTTGATGCTGAAAGCAGCAGTAGTTGCTTTAAAGCGAGATTGCCATCCCTATCTTGGGAGAAAGTCCCGCATTAGAGAGCTGCTGTCCAATCGGATGGCCGACAGCTTTCTAATCCCTGCAGCGCTATCTGGGGGCAGTAGTCCCAATACACCGAGGAGCTCTGGTAAGGCTGTGCTCAGGGGCCTCAGCAAGGTTCAAGCATTCAGGAGAGTAGGGGGAGGATTAAAGAGGGGCGGCGCCTCTGATGAGACCAGGGAACCTGCAAAGGAGGTCCCCCCCCCGCCCACCTTTGCCTGACATCAGCCCATGCCGCTAAATCTGCCAGGCTTTCTCCATGGCATAGGCCTCCTCCACCGCAGATAAAATGCCAGCAGCAGCGGGATGGGACCCTTGATTGGCCATTAATTGGGCCAATTAAGGACCTCAGTTGGCCCAAGGAGAGGTGAGTCATCTGAGGCTTACCCGGGCCCCTGTAAAATTTCAGGCAGGTCAGGGGTGGGTGGGTAGGTTGCAGGAAGGCCATGTGCTGGATTGTATGTGTCCTCCTGCCTCCCAACCCACCGACAAGGAGCGTAAGATCCTGCCCTCGGTTACATAACTTTAACCAAGGTTCTGCTTTTTATGGAGTTCCTGACGGTGACATGAGGGTGGAAAAGCGGAAAACCTCATCAACTAATCTCACCGATTGCCAGCTGTGCAGCCTGAGGCAGAGTACTGAATGATAAATGGCAACTTCAGGGTTTTTGTGCTAATTTGTGCTTTCACTAAACCCTGGGGCAGAAATTTTCGCTCGGCGGGCGGGCACGCGCCCGACCCTCTCGGGCGTGAAAGGACACGCGTTGGTGTCAGCTGAGCATGCTGATGTCAACACGCAATCGAGCGATAGTTCGGTGGGTGCACATGCCGGAGCTGAAGCTGACAATTAAAAGGCCACTAAGCAATCAATTAAATCAAATTTTTCGCTGCCCGTCCAACCTAAAGTTTGGCGGAGGGGGCAGGCGAAAAGACCAAGCGGCCTTTGCATTTTTTTTGGAAACCTCATCCACGGGCGGGATGAGGTTTCCAAAAGCAAATAATTTTTCCTTTTTTACATGACATGTTTCATTACATTAATTTTTAAAAAAAATCTCTTCATCTCCCTGAGGCAGCTCCGTGCCTCAGGGAGAGTATGGAGCGCTCCCTCGCGTGCATGCGTGAAGTTCACCCTTGGCTGGCTCTCACTCCCCCCCTCCCCCATCACCCCCTCCCCATACACAGGCAGCGCTCAGCGCTGCCGCTCACATTTCATGCTGGGCAGGCCTTAATTGGCCCACCAGCGTGAAATTGCGGTGTGATGCCGATCACGGGCAGCGGGCAGCTTCCTTACCGCCCCACCTACCCCCGCCAAGCACCCCCGCCAAGGGCAAAATTCTGCCCCTGTAGTTGTGGTCAAATTCAAAAGGTAAAAACGCTGCAAATTCAAGGCCATTACTATGTATGGGACACGTTAGAGATTAGCAGCTATAGAGTAACAGAGTTTATTGTACATAGCCTTGTGCTATTGATATCAAATCATCGGGGTCACCAAGCATTTATACTTTTATATTAAGGAAGTTGAAATCGTTGATTCCACCACCCCAGATCACCCCTCCTGAGACCCTTCCCAATTCCTATAACCTACTTCAGCTCTACAAGCCTCCAAGGTCTCGGTATTTCTGCAACTCTGGGATCTTGTCATTCACTTACTTCACTTCACCATTGGCGGCCATGCCAAAACCCAGCTGGCACCAAGCTCTGGAATTCCTTCCGGAAATTGGTCCCCTTCCCACCTCTCCCTCTTCCTTCAAGGCATTTCTTAAAACCCACCTCAAATCATCCACACTGCCCGATGTGGATGGTTGCCACGCCTCCAGGATTTGTCCTGGGGCCTCCAGGAATTGAAGATTAATCTGCAAGACATTGCAGCGAGCAAAAAAATGGGAGAAAAATCAAGGAGACCAAAACAAGATTGTTTTTATTTTCATTGGCTTTAAACGTTTTCATTTATTACTAATAAAAAGTATTGTAGAAAGGAAAACAAGGCTATTTTACTGAGAGTCAGGATTAATCCGCTTGGATTTTTTTTTTTAGTAATGTTGATTGAAGGATAAATATTAGCCAGAACAGTGGTGACACAATGAGCGCTATTTGATCTTTTGTGTCCATCTGATGGGGCCTCAGTTTAGTGTCTCATCCAAAAGATGGCACCTCTGGCACTGCAGCACTCCGCCAGCACCACACTGCTGTGTCAGCCTAGATTTTCATACTCAAAAGTCTTTGTTGGAAGTTGAACACACAGCCTTCTGACTCAGAGCTGAGAGTGCTGCCTATCGCAGCTGAACATCTTTGTGAAAACCTTGAGTGCCCGTACGCTAGTGTAGCTGTTAATTAAGTACACCAATCCAATGACCTTGGTTAATAATCAAGTGAACATGAGGCGTTCAAATCCTCCCATGGCTGTTTGAGAATTTGAGTTCAGTTTAAAAGTCCGGGGCTGGTATCAGTGGAAATAACTGTGAAGTTTTCAGGGTGCCATAAAAGCTCAACTGGTTCACGAATGCACTTTAAAAAGGAAACCTGCTCCCCTCCCCTAGTCTGAGCCTATGTGTGGACTCCAGACCCACACCAATATGGTTGACTCTGAACGGTCCTCAGTAGTGGCCTGAGCCGTTTCAAACTGCTAAATGGTACAAGAAGGAGGGCAGTTATGCTTGGGCAGTAAATGCGGCCATGCCAGTGATGCCTGTATCTCTAGAAGAATAAAGAAGGCTAAACTGGAAAGCTTTGGTGTGGCCCTCAGAGAGGCCAGCTGGCTAAAGAAAGGTGGTGAGATATTATTGGGGGTAGACTAATATCTCCCTGTTAATTTTCTGCTTCCTCTCTCTGTTTATAGCTCACGTCGTCCTTATCAACCTGAAGCCAAATTCAACCTACCAATTCAGAGTAGCAGCGGTAAATGGCAAAGGCCAAGGAGAACACAGCCAGATGGAAACCTTTCAGACTCTCCCAGTCCGTAAGTAGCTTAACTTGTCTGCCTTTTCCAGTAATGGGAGGCTTCTGACTAATATCCAAAGTCCTTTTCATGTCACTTCATAATCCATTGTAATGCCTTGTCAAAAAGAGAGGGAAATACTTGCTGCAAATCTCTCCTGAGCCCTTCTTACGTGATGTTCTGCAGTTTACAAATAGAATTATGGTCACAGCTGTACTCTGAAAATGATTAATAGATATATATATTTTCTTTGAAGCGATGATTGGCTGCTGAAACAGTCACCTGAAGATATATAGATAAACCGTTTTCAGATTTTACTGTAGGTATTTGTCCACTTATGCATGGTTCTCCGTGCACAAGATGGACAATAGTGCTGCCCAAAGACCACAGCTATTGCTGTGGAATCTCACCCTGGATTTTGGATGGGATTTGGGGTGGTGGGGTGGGGGCAACAGAGTGGTTTTAAAAAGAGGCTGGACCCTGGGGCTGAACTTTATGGAAAAAAAGTTGGTGTCGAGCCAATCGACTTTAAACAAGGCTGCCCCACAGACGTAACATACTCTGGGCGACCTTAACGAGGTCACAGAATCATAGAATTGTTACAGCGCAGTGTTATGACACAGCGGATGGTAAATGCTGAGCTGTTCAAATCCCAGAGGGAAACTTGAAACAACTATCACAGCTAATTTTCAATTTGTATGTTTCGAGGTGCGGGCTTTGAATTCAGTAATAATAAGACCACCAAGCCTTAACAGGTTTTTATATAACTAAATTAAACATTTATTAATAAAAGAAAAGATTGTAAGCACATACATATGTCTACAAATTACTGCTACAATAACTTATGAATCCCCTAGTTAATTTGATTCTCAGTTACACCTTCATTAAAGCAACAGTAAAACACGTAGATTTTAAAAGACCCAGGGAAAGTAAACAATACCCTGAACAGTCACATTCAAAGTGAGTTCTCTTAACTTCAGTCCCTGGAGGCAGAAATGTGGTAGATACAGGCTGAAGGCATTTCACACTTGTTACATCTTAGGCTGCATCCCTTACACACAGCCTTCAATCCATTATACATATTTTCCCCTTTGGATGCAAATATCCATTGTTTCACTATGTCTTTGGACTTTACCTTCCTGATAATAAAAATCTCTTATAGCACTAAGTTTTACCAGTAATCTTTGGGAAAAATAAACATACTGTTTCATAACTTCTGCTGGCTAGGTGTAATATTTCACTCCCTCTTTTGAATTCAAGCTAGTCTAGTTTATTTACAAATGCCAATGTCCCTTTACAGCTTACATTCTAAACTTACCCCATGTTTACATCAAAGTGTTCAGACCAGCTGACTTTAATCCAGTTAACTAACGCACACACACACAAACACACACACACACGCGCGCGCACACACGCACACACACACATTCCACGACATCACTGCAGGAGTTCCTCAGCCCAACCATCTTCAGCTGCTTTATCAATGACCTTCACTTCGTCATAAAGTCAGAAGTGGGGATGTTCGCTGATGATTGCACAATGTCCAGCACCAATCATGACTCCTCAGATACTGAAGCAGTCCATATCCAAGACCTGGACAATATCCAGGCTTGGGTTGACAAGTGACAAGTAACATTCGCACCACACAAGTGCCAGGCAATGACCATTTCCACTAAGAGAGAATCTAACCATCACTCCTTGACATTCAATGGCATTACCACTGCTGAATCCCCCACTATCAACATCCTGGGGGTTACCATTGACCAGAAACTGAACTGGACTAGCCATATAAGTACTGTGGCTCCTAGGGCTGGTCAGAGGCTAGGAATCCTGCAGCAAGTAACTCACCTCCTGTCTCTCCAAAGTCTGTCCACCATCTATGAGGTACAAGTCAGGAATGTGATGGAATACTCTCCACTTGCCTGGATGAGTGCAGCTCCTACAACACTCAAGAAGCTTGACACCATCCAGGACAAAACAGCCGCTTGATTGGCACCCCATCCACAAACATTCATTCCCTCCATCACTGACGAACAGAAGCAGCAGTGTGTAACATCTACAAGATGCACTGCAGGAACTTACCAAGCCTCCTTAAACAGTACCTTCCAAACCCACGACCACTACCGCCTAGAAGGACAAGGGCAGCAGATAGAAGGGAAGACCACCACCTGGATGTTCCCTTCCAACCCACTCTCTATCCTGACTTGGAAATATATCGCTGTTCCATCACTGCCACTGGGTCAAAATCCTGGAACTCCCTCCCCCCAACAACACTGTGGGTGTACCTACACCACATGGACTGCAGCGGTTCAAGAAGGAAGCTCACCACCACCTTCTCAAAGGCAATTACTGATGGGTAATAAATGCTGGCCTAGCCAACAACGCCCACATCCTATGAACGAATAAAAAAAAAACTCCCCTCCGAACCTTCTCTTTTCAGCTTGATTTTCAAATGTATTTTCTACCTGACACCTGTCTTACACATGGTTTTTCTTCTTTGTCTTAATTCCTCTCTCCTTTGTCATCCAGAGAGCTCTAGATTTGTTTGCCCTACTTTTCCTTTTCGAGGGAATATACCTTGACTGTGTCTGAATTATCTCTTCTTTGAAGGTAGCCCCTTTATCAGCCACCATTTTTCCTGCCAACCTTTGACTGCTATTTATTTGGCCTAGATCCATTCTTACCCCATTGAAGCTAGCTTTCCCCCAGTTAATTTTTCTTATTCTGGACTGTCCTTTGTCCTTTTTCATAGTCTACTTGGCCCACCTCATTTCCAAAAGGCAGCTCTAGCAGTCCCAGCAGTACCAGAACTCAGTAGTGGGCAATGCTGGCACTGCAAGCTTCTCCACAAAGAAGAGTGATGGTGACCAGAGTGAGTCCCAGGCTTTTAGGGTGGGAAGGGATCGAGCATCCTAGGGAGGGTGAGGGAGGGTGCGGGGTGAGTTTCGGTGTCCTGACAAGGAGGCACAAAGGGAGGCATAACCTCTTGGGGGGTGGGGAGGTTGGCAGGGTGTCGAGGGCTGGCCCTGATGCACACAAAGCACCCCCCAAAGAACATACTCGCTCCCTTTCCACCTTTTAACCAGGTGTTAAAAAACAGAGTTCTCACTCTCAGCTGCCTGCAACTGCCCATCGTTTTGTGGCATTGGAGGTAGATTGAGGGCCTTAAGTGGGCAATAATTGGGCTCTTAAGGGCCTCAATAGGCTTAAAGGTGGGAAAACTAGTGGGGTCACTATCTACCCCTCCATATTATGGGAACAGGTCAGGGTGAGCAGGAAGGCAGTGAGCTAACCCCTGGACATATTTTACATGTCCCGTACGAATATGTTATCACCTGCACCACAAGCCACAATACCCTTTTTTGTGGCGCCTTATCAAATGCCTTCTGGAAATCTAAGTACAGCACATCTACCGGTTCCCCTTTATCCACAGTACATGTGACTCCTTCAAAGAATGTCAATAATCTGATTAAAAATGATTCCCCTTTTACAAAACCACATTGACTCTGCCTGATTGCCTTAAACTTTTCCAAATGCCCTGCTATAATATTTTTAATTATAGCTTCTAACATTTTCCCTATGATAGGTGTTAAGCCAACTGGCCTGTAGTTTCCTGCTTTCTGTCTCCCTGCCTTTTTGAATAAATTTGCTATTTTCCAATGTAATGTAACCTTCCCCGAATCTAGGGAATTTTGGAAAATTAAAACCAACACATCAATAATTTCACTAGCCACTTCTTTCAAGACCCTAGGATTTGTCAGCCTGTGGCTCCAACAATTTGCTCAGTACCACTTCTCTGCTGATTGTAATTTCCCTGAGTTCCTCCCTCCTTTTCATTTTCTGATTTATGGTTATTCCTGGGAAACTTGTATCCTCTACAGTGAAAACCGATGCAAAATACCTTTTCAATTCATCTGCCATCTCCTTACTTCCATTATTAATTCCCCAGACTCACTTTCTATAGGACCAACACTCACTTTATTACTCTTTTCTTTTTTAAATATCTATAGAAGCTCTTA
This sequence comes from Cetorhinus maximus, assembly GCF_964194155.1. Taxonomy (NCBI): domain Eukaryota; kingdom Metazoa; phylum Chordata; class Chondrichthyes; order Lamniformes; family Cetorhinidae; genus Cetorhinus; species Cetorhinus maximus. Next base: position 96,043,560 of record NC_135894.1, read on the forward strand.
CTGTCTTTGTTTATATTTTTAGCTATTTGCCCCTTATATTCTAATTTTTCCCTCATTAATCTTTTAGTCATTCTTTGCTGTTCTTTATATTCTATCCAATCTTTGACCTACCACCCATCTTTGCACAATTATATGCTTTTTCTTTAAGTTTGATACTGTCTTTAACTTTTTTAGTTAACCACAGATGGTGAGTCCTCCCCTTGGAAGTTTTCTTTCTCGGGGAATGTATCTATTCTGTGTATTTTGAAATATCCCTTTAAAAGTCTCCCACTGCATCTCTATGGACCTATCGCTTAACCTCATTTGCCAGTTCACTAGCTAGCTTTGCTTTCATGCTCTCACAATTGCCCTTATTTAAGTTTAACATACTAGTCTTGGACCCACTCTTCTCTCCCTCAAACTGAATGTAAAATTCAATCAGATCATGATCGTTGCTATCTAAGGGTGCCTTCACTTTGAGGTTATCGATTAATCCCATCTCGTTGCACAACACCAGGTCTAGTATAGCCTGCTCTCTCGTTGGCTCCAGAACGTGCTGTTCCAAGAAACTATCCCAAAAGCATTCTAGGAACTCTTCATCTAGGATACCTTTAACCATCTGATTTTTCCAGTCTATCTGTAAATTAAAACACCCATGATTATCGCAGTACCTTTCTGACAAGCTCCCATTATCTCTTCCTTTATACTCTGTCCTACCATTTAGTTACAATTAGGGGGCCTGTACACCACTCCCACAAGTGACTTTTTGCCTTTGTCATTTCTCATATCAACCCAAATTGTTTCTACATTTTGGTTTCCTGAACTTAGGTCATCCCTCTCTAATGCGTTAATACCATCATTAATTCACAGAACCACTCCTCCATATTTTCCAAGTTTCCTGTCCTTCCTAAATGTCCCATACCCTTCAATATTCAAGTCCCAATCTCTGTGACCCTTTTTTTTATTCATTCACAGGACGTGGGCTTTGCTGGCTGGGCCAGCATTTTATTGCCCATCCTTAGTTGTCTTTGAGAAGGTGGTGGTGAGCTGACTCCTTGAACCGCTGCAGTTCATGTGATGTAGGTAGAGCCACAGTGCTGTTAGGAAGGGAGTCCCTGCAATCATGTCTCTGTAATGGCTATCAGATCATACTTATTTATTTATTTCTATTTGCACTATCAGTTCATCTGTTTTGTTTCGAATGCTATGTGCGTTTAGATAGACGATTTTTCTTAGTGGGTGGCTGACCTACACCATCAATTTTACATGCGGGTGCCAATTGAAAATCAACCCTGCACTCTGACATTTCACCTAGATTTCTCGCGAATAGGAGAAAGGCTCTTATCTAGGCTGTCAGAATGTTAATGCTGAGATGAAAATTTCTGCAATTACAGAGTATCCTGCTGACAGATCTTTTCTCCTATGTAATCATTCACTCAGCAATTTGATCTAAACAAAAATAACGTAAGTTATTTACGCAAGTCAATGAATTTATGCTATGTTCTACTATCTGAGGGTAAAAATTTGACAGTCCGGTTAACATCATTAACATTGAAATCAATATGACTAGATGGGATGTTATACACTGCACGGGTAATGTCATCCAAACAATCAGACTGGGCGCAACTGTGCAATGGGAAATTAATGAGAAACAGTTTGTCTATTGTTATTCTTTTATATAAAGTATCACAACCCTGGCAAATTTCAACCACCCCTTCGTCTCTCTGTGGAACTAGCAACTGAAGAATTCAGTACATTCACAGCAAATGAGAGGGTAATTGATGCATGTAACCTCCATACAATAGGAATGATTGGAAAAGAAAGAAGATTTGCTTTTATCCAACACCTTTCACTCTGTCCCAAAGCTCTTTACAGCCGAAGAAGTATTTTTGAAGGGTAGCCACTGTTGTAATGTTGGAAACACTGCAGTCAGTTTGCAAAGAAATCTGTTAATAATCAAATCATCAGATTGTTTATTTTTTAGTGTTGTTGGTTGAGGGATAAATGTTGGCCAGGATACCTTTTTTTAAATTCATTCACGGGATGTGGGCTTCGCTGACTGGGCCAGCATTTATTGCCCATCCCTAGTTGCCCTTAAGTAGGATCATTCACCTGCACATCTTCATGTTGGTCCTGTGGGTTTATTTACATCCACCTGAGAGGGCAGACAGGGTCTGGATTTAGCATCTTGTTGGAAAGCCAGCACCTCTGACAGTATAGCCCTCCCTCAGTACCACACTGGAGTGTCAATCTAGATTATGTGCTCAAATCTCTGGAGAAACTTAAATCTTCTGATGCTGGAGGGGAGAACGTTACCCAATAAATATATTGGGTTCATTGGCATTGTACACAATGAATGGGAATGGAAAGGAGTTTGCTACATTGGGAAACTTCTCTGTGGGAATAATGCCATTGGAATAATGAGCCTCAAACCGATCTGTGTCAAATACTTTTCAAAGATACTGGAGCAAAATAATTGTAGTTCATTGTAAATGATAAAAATGTGCTTTTGACTTTTTAATATCTTATTTTTTTAAATAAACTGCTCCATTTGTTGCATTTCTATGATGGCATGTTAACTGAGATCGAATGTAAAGTTCCCATTGGCAGAAAGCAACACTGAAGCTATTTTACTCGCAGAAAGCCAAACAGATGGAGAGACTGAGATACTGAGTCAGAGAGACAGAGAGACTGGGACCTGGAGCCAGAGAGATGGAGAGATTGAGACACGGAGCCAGAGAGATGGAGAGATTGAGAAACGGAGCCAGAGAGATGGAGAGATTGAGACACGGAGCCAGAGAGATGGAGAGGCTGAAGCAGGGAGCCAGACAAACAGAGATTGAGATACAGGACAAGAGAGATGGAGGGACTGAGACACAGAGCCAAAGAGATAGAGAGACTGAGGTACAAAGCCAGACAGACAGAGAGACTGAGGCAAAGTGCCAGCCAGCAGAGAGACACTAAGGCAGAGTCAGAGAGATGGAGAGATTGAGACATGGAGCCAGAAGGATGGAGAGAATGAACCATGGAGCCAGAAGGATGGAGAGATTGAGACAGGGAGCCAGAAGGATGGAGAGAATGAAACATGGAGCCAGAAGGATGGAGAGATTGAGACAAGGAGCCAGAAGGATGGAGAGATTGAGACATGGAGCCAGAAGGATGGAGAGATTGATACAGGGAGCTCTCGTGTTATTATAATGATATAATACATAATTGCTCATAACAGATTGGGTCAATGCATTGTGGGTTCATTAATTAAGACTGGGCACATGAGAACAGTTAAACATAGGTATAAAGCTTGAAGATATCAGAGCTGTGTGTGTATGCTCTGCTCAAAGCAAAAGTGAAACTAAGATTGGATCACATGACACATTTTCCTTCAAGTGATGTTGTGCTGATAACCCTTAAAGGCATATTACAACAGGAGCCAGACAGACAGAGAGACTGAGCAACAGAGCCAAAGAAACAGAGTTTGAGACATGGAGTCAGAGAGACTGAGACACAGGGCAGAGTCTTCTGTTAGTCGGGCGGGCTGCCATTTTACGTGGGTGGGCCAATTAAGGCCCGCCCAGCACGACGCATGCCTGGTAGTGTTCAGCGCTACCTGTGTGGGAGGGGGGGAGGAGGGAGAGCTGGGGCCTGCGTTCTTTCGCACATAAGCGTGAAAGATTGCAGAAATCTCCCTGAGGCATGGAGCTGCCTCAGGGAGATTAAGTTCAGATTGAAAGTTTGAAATGAAGAAAGATTAAAATTATTCAGACATGTCCCCTCATGCGACAGTGTCACATGAACTGGGACATATTTATAAATTGTCAATATTTAAAAAATGTATTTAATAAATAAATAACCCTGGATGAGGTTTCCTGAAAGATGCGAAGGTCGCTTGGGCTCTTCGCCTGCCCGCCAACCTTAAGGTTGGATGGGCAGCCCTGTCAATTACCTAAATTGGTTTATTACTGGCCTTAACAGGCCTTTGACAGTTCGGCGGGCGCGCAGCTGCTTCTGGCGCCCGCCCACCAAACTAAAGATTGGAATGACACGCGGTGACATCAGGACGCACGCCCGACGTCACTGCGCGTCATTTTACACGTGCGGGGCTCGCCCCCACACGCCGACGTGAAAATTCTCCCCATAGAATCAGATAGACAGAGAGACTCTGAGCAGGGAGCCGGCTGGACGGAGAGACTGAGACATGGAGCCAGAGAGACGGAGAGGCTAAGATACAGAGCCAGACAGATTGAAAGAGACACAGAGCCCAAGAAACAGGCAGACTAAGAAATGGAGCCAGAAAGTTGGAGGGACTGAGACACAGAGCCTAACAGATTGAGAGACTGAGCCATGGAGCCAGACAGAGAGCCTGTGAGGCAGGGAGCCAGAGAGATGGAGAGACTGAGAAACAGAGCCATATCGATTGAGAGACTGAGGCATGGAGCCAGACAAACAGAGGGACTCTGAGGCAGGGGGCCAGAGAGATGGGGAGACTAAGGCACAGAGCTGAATTTTTCCACTGTTGGTCAAATCCGGCTGCCAGTGCTGAAAGCAGAATCAGACCTCGCTTCCGGCAGGTAGCGGGACCCTGGGGCTGTCTCTTTCCAGCAGCACCCTATTAACAGGCCACCACAATGCAACTGAGGATGGCAGCCCACCCCCCCCCCACCCCAGAGGGATGGCCACTGATGAGGCTTCAGCTCCAGGATGAGGGCATCTCAATGGTGGGGCTGCCCACAAAGAGCAGGCCAACCCCCAATGGGCTGGGAAAATTCAGTCCTCAGACAGACAGATGAAGAAATTGAAATGCAGAGTCAGAGAGACGGCGGCATTAGGACTGACTGCCAGAGACAGAGACAGAGACATGGAAGCTGAGAAGCATAAAGTGACGGAAAGTAGGGAGGCCTGTGGAGAGCTGGGAAAGAAACAGTGACAGCAAAGACACCAACAATCCTTGCCCAGATCACGCTAAAGAAGAAGCCATATTAACTTTGGATCAAAGCCCCAAACGTTGTGCAATTGATTCCCAGGGCAATTCGCCTCACAGCAGCAGCACTGGCCCTGAGCGAGACTGTAATTCAGCATCGAGGCTGAAACAAAATCTGGAGACAAACAGAATCCACTTGCTTTGTCACTGGCAATAATTATATAGCAATTGCTACCTAATAGTAGTAATCGGAAGATGAGTGTAATGACTACAAATAGTAACCGTAGTGAAATTATAATGATTCGGAGATACATAATATCAGTAAATCTGTGCTTAACACCAGGGTTAACACTTAAATATAGGGGAGGTGATGAGAAGGAAGTTTAAAATGACTGTTTCTGTTATCAGCAGATGACTGATTGAAGCATTCATGCAACATTCCTTTTCTCCAACCATTTAAACCCATTTGAAGCAGTTATTAATTTACTGTCATTCCTGCTCAGTGAGGACTCCCCTCTGGGTCAGAAGGTTGTGGCTTCTAACATATAATTCAGATTGAACTTTGATGCAATGCTGAGGGAGTGATGCATTAGCAGAGGCTCTGCCGTGTAGATAAAAAAAATATTAAACCCAGGGACCCAACTGCACGTAAGAGATCCAACAGAGAGCATGGGCATCCTCTCAGGGTAAAAGCCAAAAAAACTGCGGATGCTGGAAATCTGAAACAAAAACAAAAATACCTGGAAAAACTCAGCAGGTCTGGCAGCATCTGTGGAGCGGAACACAACTGACGTTTCGAGTCCGTATGACTCTTCATCAGAACTAAGGAAATAGAGAAATGAGGTGAGATATAAGCTGGTAGAGGGGTGGGTGGGACAGGTGGAGCTGGGTAGGGGGCCAGTGATAGGTGGAGGCAAAGAACAGAGTGCCAAAGATGACATAGACAAAAGGACAAAGGGGTGCTGACGGTGGTGATATTATCTAAGGAATGTGCTAATGGGGACATTAAGGATCCTCTCGGGGTTATGGCCAAGAGTTATCCCTTTGAGAAAGTTGTTGGGTCTTTTGTGTTATGTGGTTTTAGGAAGCATCACGCAGTATTTACAGCACTGACATAGGCCATTCAGCCCAGCCTGTGTCTGTATTTATGCCTTTATTTTATCCTTTCACAGGGGATGGGCGTTGCTGGCCAGGCCAGCTTTTATTGCCCATCCCTAATTGCCATAGAGAAGGTGGTGGTGAGCCACAGCCTTGAACTGGAAAGTTGAGGTACCAACTGCCCTCTCAGGTGGCACTACTTGAAAAAGAGTGGGGGAGTTCTCTCCAGTGTCCTGGCTAAATATTTATCCACCAAACAAAATTATTAAAACGGACTAAAAGCAAAATACTGCAGATGCTGGAAATCTGAAACGGATTATTAAAATGGATTACCTGCTCATTATCACATTGTTGTTTGTGGGACATTGGCTGATGTATTTCCCACCTTACAGCAGTAACTGCACATCAGGAAATACTTGATTGATTGTGAAATGCTTTGGGGCATCCTGAGATTGTGAAAGGTGCTATACAAATGCAAGTTCTATTCCTTTCTACTTTAAATGGTCGTACACTAACATAACGTGGAAAGAAATATCTGTAAGTGTTCATCTGTTAATACCATCAGTAATGATTTTACAGGCTAGAGAAAAAGCCTATTGTTCAGAAGAAGGAGGAGAGACAATTATGCGACAAATTCGACTGACTCAAGGCTGACAATGGGAAAATGAGACATCCTTGATCAGTTTCTGTATAGTTGCAACTTTATGCTTTGACAGGGTGCAGGCACACACATAAAGTGAGCCATGCAGAGAGCAGCAGTGAGCTGAGGAGAATAGCTTCCTGAACACGGAGTCTATTGCTGCACAGCTTGCTCAGGCGACAAGAGACATTGCATGGCACTCATCCATCATTTTTCCCGGGTGCAGCTGCTTGTCCTGCAGATGGATTGAATAGAGTCAGATCTCCTGCTGGGTTGTTAATGCTGCGGGACTACATGGGGTGGGGGCAGTAGGGAGGGAGTGACAATCGAAGCAAGAATCAGCATAAGCCGCTCTCAGGTGGCAACATTTAACAAATGAGCCTGTCACTGCTCCGAAAGCTCTGTGCTCCTCCAACTCTGGTCTCTTCTGTCCATAATTGGCCATATTCGGCGAGGGACCATTGCCATCTCTTCTCTGTTTAGAGGGCGATTATAGCTTGAGGAGCACCATTCCTTATCAAGCATGGCTGACCAGAAATCTCTCCCATTACTGCCCACCATGGGGGTGTTGGAAAGATTAGCAGTTTAATTATCAACCATTTCGGCTGCCTCATGAATGCTCCTTCCATGGCCGGCAAGTTCTGGAGTGGGACTTGAACCTGGAGCTTTTGGCTCAGAGGCAAGGGACACTGCCTGGGGCATCACAAAGCCTCCTTTGAACCCATCCCTATTATCATCGCTGCCTCATTGGTGAACATGTTTTCAGCTGTCTAGTCTCTAAGGTCCAGAATTCCCTCCCTAAAACTCTTTGGCTCCCTCCTCCCTTGAGGCGCTCTTTAACACCTACCTCTTTGAATAAGCTTTTGGTCACCTTACCTAATGCCTTGTTATGTGGCTCAGTGTCAAATTTTGTTTGATAACACTCCTGGGAAAAACCTTAGGATGTTTTACTACATTAAAGGTGCTATATAAATACAACTTGCTGTTGCTGAACAGTGAGTAGCAGGGTTGTGATTCGCCTGCCCATAGAACTTAGTTACTTTGTGACCAGACACTTGCGATGATGAAGAGAGGAAAAAATATATATTTTTCGTGCTCAGTAACGTGAGAGAAACAAATGGAATGCTATCTGTTGAATTTATCCTATCTATTACTAATATTATCTATTGAATGTTTCCAAATGTGTATTAAACCCAAGGTTATGCCAGTTTTCATTTCCAAACTTATTGATAATACTAAAGTGAGACACAGTCCCACGCTCGAGCGAGCATTTATGTGAGATGAGATTGAACTGATTGGTAATAGGGTTACTAATTTACACCGTGCCCTACACTGTGCTTGGTCTGAGGTGCAGAAATTTCTTTCATTTTTCGATTTGGTCCGTTTATGCCACTATGTTGCTTCAATAGATGACTGCACCATAAACAGTACCCTTTTGAAACACGTCCACACCATAAACTCACTTAAGCAGAAGTGGTTTGACATTGCAAATAACGGCACCACTAAACATGTAACAAACCTCTCTGAACGTGTACTGTCAGAAAGTGAGGAGTTTGTTCTTGCTCCTTCACCCCAAATCAAATGGGAAGAGATATTTGCTGAGGTTTAACTCCTCTACTCCAAACTATCCTGCTACAAACCAGTGTCCACTGAAGATGTCGAATCCTTGAAAGCACGCCTAGCTGAAGTATCCATTGGACTTGCTGCTCAACATGACTAGACGGTCTTGCTCGAAAGTAAGCTTAAAAAACGCTTGCTGGACTTGTGTAAGAGCGATGAGCTAGCGCGTGATATATATGACAGGGTGGCTCACTGCATCCGTGTATGTATGAGTTGCCCAAGACACACAAGAGTAATGTCCCTTTACACCCCATTCTATCTATGACCGGTTCTGCACAACATGAATTGGCCAAAGAACTGGATGAATTGTTACAACCAGTTTTGACTAAGTTTCCCACGCACACGGTGAAGGACTCCTTCACATTTGCGAAGGTCATACAGGGCTTGCACATCAATAGCAATGCTGTGTCCATGTACTCATTTGACATTGCTAGCCTATTGACCCATGTTCCACTTAAGGAAACCATAGATATGCAGCCCTATAATATGGCGATCTAGAACCACCACCATTACTTCAACTTGCCAACTCGTGCAGTTGACTTCAGTTTTACTGACACCACATATGCCCAAATAGATGGTGTTGCTATGGGATCCCCTCTAGGCCCAGCTCTCGCAAATGTCTTTACTGGATTCCATGAGAAACGTGTCTTCGATGGAATGACACCCAACCACCTATCCCTTGCATATCTCTGTAATCTGGAAGATAAGTTTGCTATATTTAATTTCGCAGCTGCATGTAAAAATTTGCTTGCATGTCTTAATGGGCTCCATCCTGCACTTAAATTCATCTTTAAAATGGACCAGTCGTATGAATTCCCTTTCCTTGATGAGCTAGTTGAGAAATCTGCCAGGGGATTCTCCACCACAATCTACTGCAAGTCTACCTTCACTGGTCAATATATGCATTGGGAGTCTTATAGTTCTAAACGCTATAAGATTGGTCTTATCAGCAACCTCATAGATAGGGCCCGAGCCATTTGCTCACCATGCAAGTTTGATGCTGAAATAGGGCACGTCAAAAGCATCCTGTAGAATAATGGCTGCCCTGATCAGATCATTTTGCTCTGTGTATCGCACAAACTCATGAACGGGCCTAAGGCCATCACTCCGGGCCTGAAAAATGCCCAGTCTACCTCGGATTACCCTGGAAGGGCAAGGTATCTCAAAATTGTGAGCTGCAGGTGAAGCTAGCTGTTTCACGCTGCTACTATGGAGTAACAACACGAGTGGTATTCGCCACTCACAAGATGCTGCCCTCAAGCCACAAAGACGTTCTGCCTATCACACAAATGAGTAATGTGGTGTCTGAATTTCAGTGCCAGTGTGATGCTAGGTATGTAAGCCATACATCCCAAAGACTGGCAGATTGTATCAAATAGCATGTCCCAGCCACTGTTCTCAACGGGAAGGGTACAGACCGTATCCAACCAGCCCGTGCTTGCAAAACTCAAAACACAGTGTCCAACATTAGATGTGATTTTGCGATTGGACAACATTTGCTAAATTACCCTCAGTGTGCTAAGAATTATGCTGACAACCAATTCAGGATTGTCAGTCAGGCTCACTGTGTGGTTCATTTGTGTGTACTGGAAGCTACATATAATAATACACAAGGCCCTGTTCTTTGCAGAAAGAAGGAGCGTGTACATAAATTGTGCCTGTTTCAGCTAAACAAGATAAGTGGCAGCCATTTGTTGGCAATGAGAAGGGGGAACGGGAAATACAGGATTGAAGGTGTTGTATCTGAATGCACGCAGTATACGAAATAAGGTAAATGAGCTTGTGGCACAGATTGAAATTGGCAAGTATGATGTGGTGGGCATCGCGGAGACATGGCTGCAAGGGGATCAGGGCTGGGAGCTAAATATCCAAGGATATACATCCTATCAAAAAGATAGGCAGGTTGGCAGAGGGGGTGGGGTTGCTTTGTTAGTAAGAAATAAAATTAACTCGATAGCAAGAAACGACGTAGGGTCAGATGATGTAGAATCTGTGTGGGTAGAGTTGAGGAACCACAAAGGTAAAAAAAAAAACATAATGGGAGTTATGTACAGGCCTTCGAACAGTAGTCAGGATGTCGGGCACAAGATACACCAGGAGATAGAAAAGGCGTGTAAGAAAGGCAAGGTTACAGTGATCATGGGGGATTTCAGTATGCAGGTAGACTGGGAAAATCAAGTTGGTAGTGGGTCCCAAGAAAAGGAATTTGTGGAATGTCCATGAGATGGCTTTTTGGAGCAGATTGAGGTGGAGCCCACTAGGTAACAGGCAACTCTAGATTTAGTGATGTGTAATGAAGCAGATTTGATAAGGGAACTTAAGGTGAAGGAACCCTGAGGAGGAAGTGACCATAATATGATAGAATTTACCCTGCAATTTGAGAGGGAAAAGCTGGAATCAGATGTAACGGTATTACAGTTGAATAAAGGTAACTACAGAGGCATGAGGAAGGAGCTGGCCAGAACTGACTGGGAGATGAGCCTAGCAGGAAAGACAGTGGAACAGCAATGGCAGGAGTTTCTGTGAGTAATTTGGGAGACACAGCAAAAATTCATCCCTAGGAAGAAGAAGCATACTAAAGGGAGGACAAGGCAACCATGGCTGACAAGGGAAGTCAGGGACAGCATAAAAGCTAAAGAGAAAGCATACAATGCGGCGAAGAGCAGTGGGACACCAGGGGATTGGGAAGCCTACAAAGACCAACAGAGGACAACTAAAAAAGAAATAAGGAGGGAGAAGATTAAAAATGAGGGTAAACTAGCCAGTAATATAAAAGAAGATTTCAAGAGTTTTTTAGATATATAAAGGGTAAGAGAGAGGCAAAAGTGGACATTGGGCCGCTGGAAAATGATGCTGGAGGAGTAGTAGTGGGGAACAAAGAAATGGTGGAGGAACTGAATAGGTACTTTGCGTCAGTCTTCACGGTGGAAGACACGAGTAACATCCCCAAAATTCAAGAGAGTCGGGGAGGCAGAGGTGAGTATGGTGGCCATTACCAAGGAGAAGGTGCTAGGAAAACTGAAAGGTCTGAAGGTGGATAAATCACCTGGACCAGATGGATTTCACCCCAGAGTTCTGAAGGAGATAGCTGAAGAGATAGTGGAGGCGTTAGTGGTGATCGTTCAGGAATAACTGGAGTCAGGGAGGATCCCAGAGGACTGGAAAATCGCTAATGTTACCCCCCTGTTTAAGAAGGGAGTGAGGCAAAAGACGGGAAATTACAGGCCGATTAGCCTGACTTCGGTCGTTGGTAAGATTTTAGAGTCCATTATTAAGGATGAGATTTCAGAATACTTGGAAGTGCATGGTAAAATAGGGCAAAGTCAGTCACCAAGATCAAGGGGAGTTCATACCTGACAAATCTGTTAGAATTCTTTGAGGAGGTAACGAGCAGGTTAGACAAAGGAGAAACAATGGATGTTATCTACTTGGACTTCCAGAAGGCCTTTGACAAGGTGCCACACAGGAGGCTGCTCAGTAAGATAAGAACCCATGGTGTTAGAGGCAAGGTACTAGCATGGATAGAAGATTGGCTGTCTGGCAGGAGGCAGAGAGTGAGGATAAGGGGATCCTTCTCAGGATGGCGGCCGGTGACTAGTGGAGTTCCGCAGGGGTCAGTGTTAGGACCACAACTTTTCACTTTATACATTAATGATCTAGATGGAGGAACTGAGAGCATTCTGGCTAAGTTTGCAGATGATACAAAGATAGGTGGAGGAACAGGTAGTATTGAGGAGGCGGGGAGGCTGCAAAAGGATTTAGACAGGTTAGGAGAATGAGCAAAGAAGTGGCAGATGGAATACAACATGGGAAAGTCTGAGGTCATGCACTTTGGTAGGAAGAATAGAGGCATAGACTATTTTCTAAATGGGGAGAGAATTCAGGAATCTGGAGTGCAAAGGGACTTGGGAGTCCTAGTCCAGGATTCTCTTAAGGTTAACTTGTAGGTTGAGTCGGTAGTTAGGAAGGCAAATGCAATGTTGGCATTTATTTCAAGAGGACTAGAATATAAAAGCAGAAATGTGCTGCTGAGGCTTTATAAGGCTCTGGTCAGACCACATTTAGAATATTGTGAGCAATTTTGGGCCCCATATCTCAGGAAGGATGTGCTGGCCCTGTAGAGGGTCCAGAGGAGGTTCACGAGAATGATCCCAGGAATAAAAGGCTCAACATATGAGGAACATTTGAGGACTCTGGGCCTATACTCGATGGAGTTTAGAAGGATGAGGGGGGATCTGATTGAAACTTACAGGATACTGAAAGGCCTGGATGGAGTGGACATGGGGAAGATGTTTCCATTAGTAGGAGCGATTAGGACCCGAGGGCACAGCCTCAGAGTAAAGGGAAGACCTTTTAGAACAGAGATGAGGAGAAACTTCTTTAGCCAGAGAGGGGTGAATCTATGGAATTCATTGCCACAGAAAGCTGTGAAGGCCAGGTCATTGAGTGTATTTAAGACGGAGATAGATACGTTCTTGATTGGTAAGGGGATCAAATGTTACGGGGAGAGGGCGGGAGAATGGGGTTGAGAAACTTATCAGCCATGATTGAATGGCGGAGCAGACTCGATGGGCCGAATGGCCTAATTTCTGCTCCTATGTCTTATGGTCTTATGGTTCATTTACCAGGGCAATATCTTGACCAATCAGAGTCAAGCTGCCTGGTTTATTTTTTAAACAATGTTTGGCGATTAACTGTCAGTCACCATCAACTGGTGCATTCTCCATGGCAACTGCCTCTACCGATCAGAGCCCACTTGCCATCCAATCACCAATCTTCTCATACAGTATAAATATGTTGCTTTCCTGATATTGGTATTTTCTTGCAAATTGTCCTGATGAGCACAGGATGAAAAGCTTCAACAAAAATAGTCTCTTTAGAGTCATAGAAGAACCATCAAAAAGTTACAGTGCAGAAAGAGGCCATTCAGCCCATCATGTCTGTACCAGCCAAAAGAAAACGAAAAAGAAACTAGCCGCTCATTTTAATCCCACTTTCTAGCACCTGGTCCATAGCCTTTGCAGGTTACAGCATTTCAGGTGCAGATCCAAGTACCTTTTAAATGAGTTGAGTGTTTCAGCCTCAACCAGTGAATTCCAGGCAGTGAATTCCAGATGTCCACCACCCTCTGGATGAAAAGGTTTTTCCTCATGCTCCCTCTAATCCTTCTACCAATCACCCTTGGTAATTGACCCCTCAGCTAAGGGAAACAAGTCTTTACTGTCTACCCTATCTGGGCCCCTCATAATTTTGTACACCTCAATATGGTCACCCCTTAGCTTCCTCTCAGGGATACAGTAATACAAAACAGAATACCTTTTCAAATTCTAGAAACAAATACAGTACCGAGCATCAGAACAGGTCAGCATTTAGTGTCCACATGAACAAATAGTCCTTATCTCATTTACCTCCCCTCATCCCGTATTCCTTTATCCTCTTTTATTTTGCTTACCTGCCCAGTATAATTTTGAATGGTAAATTAGCTTCTGCTGTAATGTACTAACTTTTGCTTCCCTCCCGTTGTGAAAGGCTGGTGTGCCTGAACCTTTTTGCCTTGGTTGCAGGCCACTTTAGGGAAAGGTTCCTTGAAGGATAAAACCATGAGGAAGGCAATAGGAAAGCACCTCAGGTATTCTTGCCTGCTAAGTGGTTCATCTGTTTAGAATTGAGTGGGCTCCTGACCAGGTGGCAGAATATGATAGTTGACCAGACTGCTAATTATCTCATATACCGCGCCAAACACTATTCTCAATTACTTCTTCATGAGACTGAGAAGATTCTAAAGGGGGCGCAGGAGGAGAGGGATCTGGGTGTTTACGTGCACAAGTCATTGAAGGTGGCAGGACTGGTGGAGAAGGTGATTAATAAAGCATCCAGTATATTAGGCTTTATAAATGGGGACACAGAGAACAAAAGCAAGGACGTTTTGATAAACCTTCAACTGAAGCATTGTGTCCAATTCTAGGCATCACACTTTAGGAAGAAAGTGAAGGCTTTAGAGAGGGTGAAGAAAAGGTTCATGAGAATGTTTGCAGAGATGAGGAACTTCAGTTACGTGGCTTTATTGAAGAAGCTGAGGTTGTTCTCCTTAGAGAAGAGAAGGTTGAGAGGAGATTTGATAGAGGTGTTCAAAATTATGAGGGGTCTGGACAGAGTAGATAGTGTATTCCCACTAACAAAGGGTTGAGAACCAGAGGACATTGATTTAAGGTGATTGGCAAAGGAAGCGATGGTGGCATGAGGAAAATCATTTTGTTAAACAGTGGTGGTTAGGATCTGGAATGCTTTGCCTAAGAGTATGGTGGAGGTAGGTTAATTCATGGCCTTCAAAGGGAATTGGATAATTACCTGGAGAAGAGAAAATTTGCAGGACTATGGGGAAAAGGCGGAAGAGAGGGACTAGCTGATTTGCTCCTGCAGAGAGCCGGCCTGGACACGATAGGCCGAATGGCCTCCTTCTGTGCTGTAACTACCCTATGATGCGAGGCTTCTATATCCTGCTCTTCTTGACCAAGCACCAATTCTCCATTGTTGATCATTTTCTGTTGTGAAACTTCAGTGACTGCTGCCATCTGTGTGTTTACTTTGTTTCTGGCAAGACAGGGACCGATTGTTTGAAGCTGCACGCTTAGACATAATGAGCATAACAAGAGTGATGAAGGTGCCAGCAGTTCCTTTAATGTCTCATTATTGTTTCCGATAGTCCTCGGAAAGACTGTCACCTGATCACTCGCCTTATCATTTCCAGCTGCTTTTGTTCTTTCTTCCCCCCCTCCCCCACAATCCCTCGGCCATGGTGCCTCTGCACCGAGGAAACATGATCAATGGGGAGGTGAGTGGGCAAACTTCCCACTTGGATGCTCACAGTAACAGAATGAGGTGTAGGCAGTGATTGTCTCCCCAGAGCTGCCGCTCACTGCTGTTCTCCTCATGGGCCTCTTTGTCTGCCTAGATGCTTGTGATCAGATACAATGTATGGTGGCATTGGTTTCTCCATGACACTTTGCATACTAGCCTTGGCCATTTTGTGACAGAGCAGCTGTGTAAACTTTATTGACAACTGCATCAATACGATATAAATATGACTTTTTCCCTACTTTGTTAAACTTTCCACTGAGCAATACTTCCTGCGCAATAACCTTATATGATCTATAGGGGTTGACCCGTTCCTTTGCCAAACTACAGGAGCTGTACTGCTTTCGCCCTCCTTTGCCTACCTGCCTTTTACCTTACTTCATGGTGACAGCAGTGGCTCATCTCTGTGCCAGGGGGTTGTGGGTTTAAATCCCACTCCCGACACTTGAGCACACCATCTAGACTGACACTCCCGTGGCAGTACTGAAGGAGCGCTGCACTGCCGGAAGGGCAGTCTTTTGGATGAGACGTTGAGCTGAGGCCCTGTCTGGTCCCTCAAATGGAAGCAAAAGATTGCATGGCACCGTTTCGAAGAAGAGCAGGGGAGCTGATCCCCTGGGTCCTAGCTGATATTTATCCCTCAATCAACATCTCGAACAATTATTATCCTGTCATTATCTCATTGTTGTTTGTGGGAGCTTGCTGTGCGCATATTTGGTGGTCATGTTTTCTACATTGTAGTCGTGACCACAATTAAAAAAGAACTTGCGTGACTGTAAAAAGCTCTGGAACATCCTTGGCTTGTAAAAGGCATGATATATTTACAGAAAATGAAACTATAAATCATTCAGATAAGGGATGCAACCCTTTCCAATGTAAATAATATTTTCTTTGGTTTTAAAGTCTTAATGTTAGTTTGTGACTGACTAAATTATTCATATGCAAACATATGGATAATTCAGTGAATCACAAACTCTGAAGGTTGTATTCCTTGCTGAAAATACAGCAGCAATTGCGTTTGTGTGCATGTGACTTTTTTTTTTGTTATTGCCAATCTGTTTTTAATCATCGCACAAAGCTTTTGCTGTCAGCACCCCTGTGGTCTCCATTGTTGCAGCACTGAAAACCCATCAGTGCTGTTGAAATCCCTATGAACTACCAGGAGATACAGATGAAGCTCAAGCAGAGAGAGGTCTTGAATGTCACCATGGCAACCTGATCAGTTTAGCCTCTCAAGGTCGTTCTCTTGAAGCGAGTGTTAGCTCCCGATCTCTGCAAGGCATCAGCGCATACCCACCAGTCTGTCGACATTCACGCAGGCTGCAAAGAAACAGAACATTCCGTTTAACGCACGCTAATGTTGAAGTAAAAGAACGTGTCAAAATTTGAGGATCAGGCACTGGTGCGCCAAAGGGTGGTGGTGCCCTCCTCCGACAACACCTTCCAAACCCCCGGCCTCCTGGGCGGCAGAGGCGTGGGAGCATCACCACCTGCAAAGTCCCCCTCCGAGCCACACACCACCCTGACTTGAAAATACATCGCCGTTTCTTCACTGTCGCGGGGTCAACATCCCGGAACTCCCACCCTAACAGCACTGTGGGTGTACCTCCACCACATGGACTGCAGCGGGTTCAAGAAGGTGGTTCACCACCCACCTTCTCAAGGGGAATTAGGGATGGGCAGTTCGGGACGCCCACACCCCATGAATTAATAATTTTTTTAAAAATTAAAAATGAATAGGCCCATTTTCTTCTTTCGTACTCCCACTTCACCTCTTTGTTCCTTTTGAAACTTCTCCTTTATTGCTTTTTATATATAGTTATATAGGGGTGAAATCTGGAGACACTTGCTCCAAACAAAATCTGCTGGAAAACTGCAACTCGCTTTCCCAAAACCTGTGGACTGGGACAGTTGGAGTTTTCATGGCTGAGACCAACAGACTTTTATTGGCTAAGGGTATCTAGGGATACAGACCAAGGGCAAGAGTGACTGGAGTTGAAGTACACATCAGAAATGATCTAACCGAATAGCAGAGCAGACTCCATCGGGCTGAATGGCCTCCTCCTGGCCCTAAGTCTCGCAAACTCCTCCGAGGGTGGTGAAACAGGCTGAGGCACCGCCTGCTTAAGTGGGCATTCTTCAGGTGCCCATCTGCACAGTTGTAGTAATTATAGTTTTGATAAACGTAGGACTGTGGCTTTAAGAATAATCCTGTGTTGTAAGATCACATGATCTGTGTAAACCAATCAGTTTGCAGAACGGGGCACCCCGAGGAGGGAGTTCTTCTTTAGTTATAGAGCTTGATGCACACATGTAGCTGCTGCTACCTTGTAAATAAAGCTCACGGTTTCCATCAAGGCAAGTTGCCTGGAAAATCAATTCTATAACAACAGTGGACCTCTCCGATCACAGGATCATGCTCAACCCCTCATTTTCCTATTTGGGTTACAGGATAGTAACCAGGAGCTGTTTTTTTCTCTCCCTTCTTCCAGGGGGGCTAAGTCCAATTATGCACATCTATTGATCAGGCTGAGGTCAGCTGACTCACGAGAGACCAGAGTTCAGAGTTGAACCCTAGCACAGCGTGGACCATTATATGTGTTGCGTTTAAAGAAAGAAATTGCATTTATATACAGCACTTGGCATGACCTGAAGATATCTCAGCCAGTGAAATACTTCAAAAGCATAGTCACTGTATGGAAGAAGTGAAACAGCCAATTTACACACAACACAACATAAGGGGGTCCTTCTCAGGATGGCGGCCGGTAACTAGTGGAGTTCCGCAGGGGTCAGTGTTGGGACCACAACTTTTCACTTTATACATTAATAATCTAGATGAAGGAACTGAGGGCATCCTGGCTAAGTTTGCAGATCATACAAAGATAGGTGGAGGGACAGGTAGTATTGAGGAGGCGGGGAGGCTGCAGAAGGCTTTAGACAGGTTAGGAGAATGGGCAAAGAAGTGGCAGATGGAATACAACGTGGGGAAGTGTGAGGTCATGCACTTCAGTAGGAAGAATAGAGGCATAGACTATTTTCTCAGTGGGGAGAGAATTCAGAAAACTAGAGTGCAAAGGGACTTGGGAGTCCTAGTCCAGGATTCTCTTAAGGTTAACTTGCAGGTTGAGTCGGTAGTTAGGAAGGCTAATGCAATGTTGGCATTTATTTCGAGAGGACTAGAATATAAAAGCAGGGATGTGCTGCTGAGACTTTATAAGGCTCTGGTCAGACCACATTTAGAATATTGTGAGCAATTTTGGGCCCCATATCTCAGGAAGGATGTGCTGGCCCTGGAAAGGGTCCAGAGGAGGTTCATGAGAATGATCCCAGGAATGAAAGGCTTAACATATGAGGAACGTTTGAGGACACTGGGTCTATACTCGATGGAGTTTAGAAGGATGAGGGGGGATCTGATTGAAAATTACAGGATACTGAAAGGCCTGGATAGAGTGGACGTGGGGAAGATGTTTCCATTAGTAGGAGAGACTAGGACCCAAGGGCACAGCCTCAGAGTAAAGGGAAGACCTTTTAAAACAGAGATGAGAAGAAACCTCTTTAGCCAGAGAGTGGTGAATCTATGGAATTCATTGCCACAGAAAGCTGTGGAGGCCAGGTCATTGAGCGTATTTAAGACCGAGATAGATAGGTTCTTGATTGGTAAGGGGATCAAAGGCTATGGGGATAAGGCAGGAGATTGGGGTTGAGAAACTTAGCCATGATTGAATGGCGGAGCAGACTCGATAGGCCGAATGGCCTAATTTCTGCTCCTATGTCTTATGGTCTAACACATTCCCACAATGAGATAATGAGCAGGCAATCTGTGATGTAGATTGAAGGATAAATATTGGTCAGAACACAGGGAAGAAGTCACAGAATCACAGTGCAGAAGAGGCCCTTCGGCCCATCGTGTCTGCACCGACACATGAGAAACACCTGACGTACCTACCTAATCCCATTTACCAGCACTTGGCCCATAGCCTTGAATGTTATGACGTGCCAAGTGCTCATCCAGGTACTTTTTAAAGGATGTGAGGCAACACGCCTCCACCACCCTCCCAGGCAGAGCACTCCAGACCGTCACCACCCTCTGGGTAAAAATGTTTTTCCTCACATCCCCCCTGAACCTCCTGCCCCTCACCTTGAACTTATGTCCCCTTGTGACTGACCCATCAACTAAAGGGAACAGCTGCTCCCTATGCACCCTGTCCATGCCCCTCATAATCTTGTACACCGTGATCAGGTCGCACTCTCAGTCTTCTCTACTCAAATGAAAACAACCCAAGTCTATCCAACCTCTTTTCATAACTTAAATGTTTCATCCCAGGCAACATTCTGGTGAATCTCCTCTGCACCCCCTCCAGTGCAATCACATCCTTCCTATAATGTGGTGACCAGAACTGCACACAGTACTCCAGCTGTGGCCTCACCAAGGTTCTATACAACTCTAGCATGACCTCCCCACTTTTGTAATCTATGCCTCGATTGACAAAGGCAAGTGTCCCATATGCCTTTTTCACCACCCGACTAACATGCCCCTCCGCTTCAGAGATCTATGGACACACACGCCAAGGTCCCTTTGTTCCTCAGAACTTCCTAGAGTCATGCCATTCATTGAATACTTCCTTGTCAAATTACTCCTTCCAAAGTGTATCACCTCACACTTTTCAGGGTTAAATTCCATCTGCCACTTATCCGACCATTGGACCATCCCATCGATATCTTCCTGTAGCCCAAGACACTCAAACTCACTGTTAACCACCCAGCCAATCTTTGTGTCATCTGCAAACTTACTAATCCTACCCCCCACATAGTCATCTATGTTGTTTATACAAATGACAAATAATAAGGGACCCAGCACAGATCCCTGTGGTACGCCACTGGACACTGGCTTCCAGTCACTAAAGCAGCCTTCTGTCATCACCCTCTGCCTCCTCCAACTAAGCCAATTTTGAATCCACCTTATCAAATTACCCTGTATCCCATGTGCATTTGCCTTCTTTATAAGTCTCCCATGTGGGACCTTGTCAAAGGCTTTGACGAAATCCATAGAAACTACATCAACTGCGCTACCCTCATCTACACACCTGGTCACCTCCTCAAAAAATTCAATCAAATTTGTTAGGCATGATCTCCCTCTGACCAATCCATGCTGACTATCCCTGATCAAACCTTGGCTCTCCAAGTGGAGATAGATTCTCTCCTTCAGATGTTTCTCCAATAGTTTCCCTACCGCTGACGTGAGACTCACTGGCCTGTAGTTCCCTGGCTGATCTCTACAACCCTTCTTAAATAGCGGAACCACATTAGCTGTTCTCCAGTCCTCTTGCACCTCCCCTGTGGCCAGAGTGGAATTAAAAATTTGGGTCAGAGCCCCTGCGATCTCCACCCTTGCCTCTCTCAGCAGTCTGGGACACAAATCATCAGGACCTGGAGATTTGTCCACTTTTAAGCCTGCCAACACCTCCAATACCTCATCACTCCCTATATCAATTTGCTCAAGAACCTCGCAGTCTCTCTCCCCGAGTTCCATACCTTCATCCTCATTCTCTTGGGTGAAGACTGATGTGAAGTATTCATTCAACACTCTACCGATGTGCTCTGGCTCCACCCATAGATTGCCCCCTTGGTCCCTTATGGGCCCTACTCTTTCCCTGGTTATCCTCTTCCCATTGATATACTTATAGAATATCTTGGGGTTTTCCCTACTTTTACCAGCCAGAGCTTTCTCATATCCCCTCTTGCTCTCCTTATTGCTTTCTTAAGCTCCACCCTGCACTGTCTGAACTCCACTAATGCCTCCGCTGATTTGTTTCCCTTGTACCTGCTAAAAGCCTCTCTTTTCCTTCTCATCGTATCCTGAATATCTCTGGTCATCCATGGTTCTCTGGGCTTGTTACTCCTTCCTATCACCCTCGGGGAACATGTTGAGCCTGTACCCTCCCCATTTCCTTTTTGAACACCCCCCACTGTTCCTCTGTAGATTTCCCCACAAGTAGCTGTTCCAAGTCTACCTTGGCCAGATCCTGCCTTATTTTACTAAAATCCACTCTTACCCAATCCAAAACATTTTTTTGCAACTTGTCTATTTCTTTGTCCATAAAAAATTTAAACTGTACCATGTTGTGGTCACTATCACTAAAATGCTCCCCCACCACCACCTCAGCCACCTGTCCGGCTTCATTCCCCAGAAATAGGTCCAGCACTGCGCCGTCCCTTGTTGGACCCTCTACATATTGACCTAAAAAGTTCTCCTGTACACATTTCAAGAAATCCACTCCATCCAAGCCCTTACCACTATGTCTATCCCAATTAATGTTGGGAAAGTTGAAATTACTGAATATAATTACCGTGTTGTTATTGTTTTTACACACCTCCACAAATTGTGCACATATTTGCTCCTCAATTTCCGCTGACTATCTGGGGGTCTATAATAAACACCTAACAATGTGGCTGCTCCTTTTTTTATTCCTAAACTCTACCCTACTCTTTTTCGAATAGCACCATGGGTTCTTTTACATCCTCCTTAGAGGACAGAGGGAACCTCGGTTTGGTGTTTCCTTTGAAAGACAGCACCTCCAACAGTGCAGCACTGCCTCAGTGCTGGACTAAAATGGCTTTCTGTTCCATCTCTGAATTGGGACTTACTTGAGCGGAAAACCTTCTGACTGAGAGGGGAGAGTGCTACCCTCTGAGCCGAAGGGGGCGTACCACAAGACCCTGGAACACCTCAGGGAGGTGGCAAATAATTATGACAGGTGGTGGTGTTAACAACCAAAGAAGGTCTATCGCCTAAAACGTCTTTATATCAGCAATTCAAATAGTGTCTTGGGTTATTTTATCCCAATTAAAGGGGGGAAGGCAGAGCCTTGGATCAAAGACTCATATGAAAGATGGCTTCTCCAGCGGTATAGCTCTCCCCTCCCTGTACGTCACTGCAATGTCAGGCTGGATTTTGTGCTTAAGTCTCAGGATTGGGACTTGAAACCACAATCTTGTGACTCAGAGCCATTGGATGATCTGAGAGCACCAGTCCACCTTGCAGGGTACATCATTCCACCCTGGTCACCTGCATCTCACAAATGCACTAATTCTCCAATCACAGGAAAAAGTCAGGCCAGAATTTTCCTGTCGGTGATTTGGGGGTGGGGCCCGCTCGCCAATGGGAAAATGACGCGGGATGATGTCGGGAGGAATCTTTAAATTTTTAGGAAGGCGGGCGGACAGCGAAATCAGCTGTCCGCCCGCCAACCTGTCAATGGCCAATTGAGGCCATTGACAGGCTATTAAGATAATTAAAGACCCTGCCCGTCCAACCTTAAAGCTGGCGGGCAGGCCAGGAGCCCCAGCGGGCTTCTGATAATACATGAAACCTCATCCACTGGCGGGATGAGGTTTCATATCCATTTTTAAAAACTTTAATAAAGTTTATGTCCTTTTTATTAACATGTCCCATCTCGTGTGACATTGTCGCATCAGGGGGACATGTTAATAATTTTTCTATTTTTCTATTTTTAATGTTTTTGACACTGTCAGTAATCTCCCTGAGACAGCACTTAGTCTCAGGGAGCAGTGCGCTCATTCATGCCCATGTGTGAAAGAGCGCACTTTGACAGCTGGGGAATCCCTCCACCCCCCACCCCGCACAGGAAGCGCATAGCGCTTCCCATCGGGGAGCCCGCTGGGTGAGCCTTAATTGACCCGCCCACTCAAAATGGCGGCGGGCCCCATTTCGGCGGCGGAGTTCGGCTGTCCACCCACCGCCAAGCCGGTGGGGCCCACCAAGGGCAAAATTCTGCCCTCAGATTTTCACAGCCAACAATTTCCACAGTTGCTCAGCTCTCGGGTCTTCCTGGGATTTGCATGAGCATCCTGAATTTTCCATTGGGTTTGAAGGAGGATGTTTAATAATCTGATCAGGCCAAGTGGCCTCTTTCTGTGCTGTAAAATCACAGAATTTTAACGGCACAGAAGGAGGCCATTCGGCCCATCGTGTCTGCATCTACTCTCCAAATGAGCATTATGACCCAGTGCCATTGCCCTGCCTTTTCCCCATACCCCTGCACATTGTTTCTATTCATATAATCATCGAATGCCCTCTTGAATGCCTCGATTGAACCTGCCTCCACCACACTTCCAGGCCGTGCATTCCAGACCCGAACCACTCGCTGTGTGAAAAGTTTTTTCTCACGTCACATTTGCTTCTTTTGCAAATCACTTTAAATCTGCGCCCTATCGTTCTTGATCCTTTTACGAGCAGGAACAGCTTCTCCCTATCTACTCTGTCCAGCCCCCTCATGATTTTGAACATCCCTACCAAATCTCCTCTTAGCATTTTTCTCTCCAAGGAGAACAGTCTCAACCTCGCCAATCTATCCTCATAGCTGAAGTTTCTCATCCCTGGAACCATTCTTGCAAACCTCTTCTGTACTCCAATGTGTTCACATCCTTTCTGTAATGTGGCGCCCAGAACTGTACACAATACTCTAGCTGAGGTCTAACAAGTGTCTTATATCAATTCTATGATTGTATATGTTGCCTTATACACAGCTGATCTCGAAATGTAAGGTGGCATTTGAGTTGCTTTCCTCCTTTAAGAGCAATTTGACACTTCTAATGCCAAACCCACTCCCTCCCAGATCCCTTTCTGCTTCACTATCACCTACTTTTGAGCTGCGAGTCCAAGTTTCACTCCAGCAATTTCAGGAGAAAGCGGTGAAGAAGTGAAGGAGGAAAGAGAGAGGAATAAGAGGTAACACTACTTGGGGTATTTTTACAAAGATAAAGGCGCTGTATAAATCCAAGTTGCAATTATTAAGTTAAAATTGCTCTTTATACAACCAGGAGCCTTTTAATAATACAGTAATGCAGCGTGGATGTGTCCCACACTGACACTTGTGAACTGCTTTGGCTCGTTAAACTTTATTTTAATTAAATGTCAATTGAAAATCTCATCGCGTCATGACAAGCTCCATTTGTTGCCGTGGTAATCTCCCTTGAAGCTGAGGCATAATTCACACAAACAACAAAGCATAAATAACTGAATTATTTGAGATTAATATTAAAAGGTAGTTAACCCCATTTTAGAGTTCAATAAACAACTCTCTGTCTTCTTGTGAGAAACTGAATTAATGTTTGCAATACAGCCACGCGTTTGAAATTTATCTCTGCATACAGTGACACCACTATTCCTGATGAGAGCAGAGATGATTTAGTAATTTCCCAATAATAATCCCACCATACCCCACTGCTGTAAGTGACTGGGACTGACTTTAAACATATTATATATATTCTGTATCTTCCACCTACTGCATTTTGCTGGAGAAGACATTGCTGTAATTTCCGTTGTGAGTTCTGTTTGCTGTAGTTGGTAGAGATTCTTTTTAAATAGACTCTGTAGACTGTTTTCTGCAGTGTGTTGTTGAAATAGACTGTAGAATATTGTAGTGTGCTGTTCAAATGGATTCTGTAGACTGTTTGCTGTTGTGCACTGTTTAAATAGCCTTTGAAGGCTGTTTTCTGTTGTGAGATACCTAAATAGATTCAATTTGTTATGTAAATAGACTCTGGTTTCTGTGAATCCTGCTACAAATCCCATCCCACCTCCAATTCATTGGCTGGCATAGTGGTGTTCAATGGCATTCTGGTAATTCTTTGTACACAGCAGCTTATTAGCGTGTTCACTTATTTACTCTCTCTGGCTTCTCTTGTTGTAATGTAATTGAGTAATCTGTGTTTACATAGTGCCCTTCACATTGAAGGTGAGTGGGAAGGGAGGTAACAAGGTGCCACACAAATGCCAGATAATGATAATCTCCAACAAGAGAGAATCTAACCATATCCTCTTGACATTCAGTGTCAATACCATTGCTGAATCTCCCACTATCAAGATCCTGAGGGTTACCATTAACCAGAAATTTAACTGGGCCAACCACATAGAGACAGGCCAGAGGTTGGGTATTCTGTGGCTGGTAATTCACCTCCTGACTTCCCAAAACCTGTTCACCATCTTTAAGATGCAAGTCAGGAGTGTGATGGAATACTTGCCACTTGCCTGGATGAGTGCAGCTCCAACAACACTGAAGGAGCTCAACACCATCCAGGGCAAAGCAGTTCGCTTGACTGGCACCACATCCACCACTTTAAATATTCACTCCCTCCACCACTGACACACAGTGGCAGCAGTGTGTACCATCTACAAGATGCACTGCAGTAACTACCAGGGGTCACTTGACAGCACCTCCCCAAACCTGCAACCGCTACCACCGAGAGGGACAAGGGCAGCAGATGCATGGGACACCACCAAGCTCCCCTCCAAGCCACACACCATCCTCACTTGGAACAATATCACCATTCCTTAACTGTCTCTGGATCAAAATCCTGGAACCCCCCTCCCTAACAGCACTGTGGGTGTGCCTACACCACATATACTGCAGCAGTTCACCTTCTCAAGGGTAATTATGAATGAGCAATCAATCCTGGCTTTGCCAGTGATGCCCACATCCCATGAATTAATAATGAAAAGTCATTTTAAAAAGGCATTGATGGTTTAAGAAAACAACAATTTGCATTTGTGCAGCATCTTTAATGTTTTAAAACGCCCATGGCAGTTCCCTGGAAAGTTATCAGATAAAAGTTTGACAGCAAACCACATGAGGAGATATTAGGGCAGGTGCCATAAGCTTGGTCAAAGAGGTAGGTTTGGAGGAGTGCGTTAAAGGAAGAGAGATATAAGAGGCGGAGAGGTTTAAGGAGTGAATTCCAAAGAGTAGGAAGGGAGGTTCTTCTGCCAAAGATGAAAAGGAACCCTCCCCCACTCTATTTAGTTTAAAGCCCTCTCTACAGCCCTAGTTATTCGATTCACCAGGGCACTGGTCCCAGCACGGTTCAAGTGAAGCCGGTCTTACTGGAACAGCCCCCTTCTACCCCAGTACTGGATCCAGTGCCCCATGAACTGAAACCCATTCCTCTCACACCAAACTTTGAGCCACGCATTTAACTGCTTGACTTTATTTATCCGATGCCAGTTTGCCCGTGGCTCAGGTAGTGATCCTGAGATTATTACCTTGGAGGTTCTGCTTTTTAATTTAGCTCCTAACTGTTCAAGTTCTTTCAGCAGAATCTCCTTTCTAGCCCTATCAATGTCGTTGGTGCCAATATGGAAGATGACAACTGGATCCCTCCCCTCCCACTCCAAGTTCCTCTCCATCCCTGAGGAGATGTTCTTAACCCTGGCACCGCGCAGGCAACACAGGCTTCAGGACTCACACTCATGGCTGCAGAGAACAGTATCTATCCCCCTAATTATACTGTCCCCTACCGCTACTACATTCCCATTTCCTCCCCCCACTTGAATGGCTGCCTGTACCACGGCGCCATGATCAGTTCACTCATCCTCCCTGCAGTCCCCGCTCTCATTCACACAGCTTGCAAGAATCTCATAACTGTTGGACAGTTGCGGGGGCCAAGTCTCCTTAAACACTACTCGCTGGGTCCCCATACCTGCTTTACCTGAAGACCAGATTTGCATTACCTAATCTATGGGGTATGACCGCCTCCTGGAGCGAAGTGTCCAGGTAACTTTCCCCCTCCCTGATGTGGCGCAACATCTGCAGCTCGGACTCCAGCTCCTTAACTCGGATCCGAAGTTACTCAGGCTGCAAAGACTTACTACAGATGTGTTCACTCTGGATCACCTTAGTATCCAACATGCTGCAGCAACAACACATCACCAGTCCTGCCACCGCTATTATATTTTAGTTAAATTATTAATTACTCTAGTATCCCTGCTCTTTACACTTTACTGTAATTATTTTTTTACACGCCAGAATCAATTTTTTACTTAACAAGCTATTTTTAGGAAGAGAAAAAAAGGACTAGAGACATAAACACAAACTAAAGACCTTACTTTTACTTTAAAGACTAGAAATATTCACCAATCCTACTCGCCAATCAGCTGCTCTCCGCATTGTTTTCTGTCCCGCGCTCTTTAATGGATGCTCGCTTCTCTCTCCACGCTCTTTAATGGTCTCTTGACTCTCTCTTTGTGGTCTTTAATGGACTCTCACCTCTCTAGCCATGTTCTTTAATGGTCTCTCGCCTCTCCGCGCTCTTTAAGTTTCTCCTCTCTCTCTGCATGCTTTAATGGTCTCTCATCTCTCTCTGCGCACTCTTTAATGGACACTCGTCTCTCTGTGGTCTTTAATGGTCTCTTGCCTCTCTGTCTCCGGGCTTTTTAATGGTCTCTCGTCTCTCTCTCTCTCTCTGCTCTCTTTAATGGAGCCTCATCTCTCTCTCTTTGCGCTCTTTAGTAGACTGAGTGGGCAAATACATGGCAGGTGCAGTATAATGTGGATAATTGTGAAGTTATCCACTTTGAAAGGAAAAACAGAATGGCAGAGTATTATTTAAATAGTGATAGATTGGGAAATGTTGATGCACAAAGGGACCTGGATATCCTTGTTCATCAATCACTGAAAGCAAGCATGCAGGTGCAGCCAGCCTTTAAGAAGGCAAATGGTATGTTGGCCTTAATTGTGAGAGGACTTGAGTACAGGAGCAAGGATGTCTTACTGCAGCTGCACAGGGCCTTGGTGAGACCACACCTGGAGTATTCTGTGCAGTTTTGGTCTCCTTACCTAAGAAAAGATATACTTACCATTGAAGGAGCACAACAAAGGTTCACCAGACTGATTCCTGGGATGGCAGGATTGTGTATGAGGAGATTGGGCTGACTAGGCCCGTATTCACTGGAGTTTAGAAGGATGAGAGGGGATCTCATTGAAACGTAAAATTCTGACAGGGATGGACAGACTGGACGCAGGGATGATGTTTCCTCTGTCTGGGGGTCTAGAAAAAGTGGTCACAGTCTCAGGATATGGGGTAGGCCATTTAGGAATGAGATGAGGTGAAACTTCTTCACTCAGAGGGTGGTGAACCTGTGGAATTCTTCATGAGAAACAAGAGTTGTTCTCCTTAGAGTAGAGAAGAATAAGGGGAGATTAAATAAAGATGTTCAAAATCGTGAAAGGTTTTGGTAACTTAAATAAGGTGAAACTGTTTCGCGAGGCAGGGAGATCCATAAGGAAACATTATTTTATGCAGCGAGTTGTTATAATCTGGAATGCACTGTCTGAAAGTGTGGTAGAAGCAGATTCAGTAGTAACTTCCAGAAAGAAGTTGGATGAACACTTGAAGAGAAACAAGTACAGTGTTATGGGCTAAAAGCCAGGAGAGTGGGGCTAATTTGATTACTATATCAAAGAGCTAGCACAGTTACAATGGTCCAAATGGCCTCCTCCTATGGCATATCATTCTGTAATCTAAGATTATCGGTTGCTTTGCAAACTAGAAGTCTGCTAGTATGAAAGCCTCTTTAGTGATTTGCACATATAGTAGTCCTTGCGGTTGAACTTCACACTGTCCAACTACACAAATGGAGTTATTAATCCCTTCATTCATCCCATATCCTATCCATCCCCAAGACTGCCTTCTTCTGCCCAGTAATACTCACCCTCTCCACCCCTGTTTCATCTTCTCTTCTGCTGAAACCTTCATATATGTTTTCATTGTCTCGAGACTCAATTATTACAATACTCTCCTGGTTGGCCTCCCGCCTTCCACCACCCATAAACTTGTGATCACCCAGAGCTCCGCTGCCTGTATCCTAACTCTCACCAAGTGCCATTCATTCATTACCACCACCCCCCTGCCCTACCCCACCATGGTCCCTAACCTGCACTGGCTCCCAAAAGAGGCATGGTTGATGACACTTGGAGACCGACCTCGTCTCACAGTATTGTGTTTAGTACTCTGACTCATCCATACTAGAAATGTTTAAACCCTTTAAACCACAGAGGAGTCTGATAGAAATTTATGAGACATGACAGTGCAGAACTGGTTGAGAAATTAACCTGAGGAGCTGAAAGGATCTGTGCAGGTGGAGGTGCAGGTAAAGTCCAAGAGATTGACAAGGTGCAGAAGCTCAGAGCTCTGTGGTGAGAGCATGAGACTGAAATGATGTGAGATTCTGGCAGCCTGATGGGATCAGACAATGAGCAACCAGAGAGTGACTGAGGCAATCAGACCTCATTAATGTTCCTCGGAGACCAGTCTCAAATCCACGAATCATCTTTGTTGGACTCCAATTCCACGATCATCACAATCAACTAGCAATTAGGATGGAGAGAGTTACAAGTTAAATACTCTACAACTACTAACATTGACTGCTCAATTGCTGGGTTACCTAATTGCAGCAGTATTCAGAGTCTGTTGGGTGTGATCAGGTCTGTGAACACTACTATCAAACTGAAACACATTAGCCAAGATTCCGGGTGTGTTAGTCATTCAAGTGAAGATGACAGGGTCTGTATAGCAAGTGCTTTATAATTCACAATCAGTTATTACTTGCTGCTCTTTCTGTTCAAGTGATACCCAATGCATTCACCGTTTAGGAGACTTGAATACATAATCTAGGCTGATACGACAGTGCAGTACTGAGGCAGGGCTGCATTGTGGTAGCTGCCATAATTCAGCTACAACATTAAACTGCGCCCCCCCCCCCCCCCCCCCCCCCCCCGCCCCAGTCTCATCTCTCAGGTAGACATAAAAGATTACAAAGGGTGCACATCCCTGAAACAGTCCAACTTCTCCATTTTGGCATTCATGCTGAAATGAGCTTCCTCCCAATCCTCTTCATCTATTCCCATCAATGTATCCTTCTATTCCTTTCTCCCTCACTTTTTTTTCTAGCTTTTCCTTAAACATGTATGCTCTTCATGTCACCCGCTCCATGCAGTAGTGAGTTCCACATTCTTACCATTCCCTGGATGAGTTTGCTCCTGATTTCTTACTGGATTTATTAATTAATATCTGCACACGGCAATATCATCCACTCTGAAATTGCTGAACATTGTATGTTGATTGTGACTGGCTAAGGAACAGTTGCAAGGACCTAGATATTTCTGACAAATAACTGGTGTATTGGATGAATACACCATTGGAATAGCTATTTACAGACATACAAGACGACAGGTGTTACTCGATCTAAGGCATGAAACTTCTCCTTCTAGACTCCTAGTCATGAGACCCTCTCTTACATCATCTTGTGGGTGGTATTGTTTCTCCAGTCCCACACACTAACCCGTTCAGCCCTGAACACCCTAATACTACACTGAGTAGGCCACTCAGTTGTATCAAACCACAATGGAAGTGTCAAATAAGAATAAAAGAGGACAATCACCTCACTTACCATTTGCTTATACTCTCCACAAATCTGAACAGACGCCTCTGAGTTTTGAACTTCCACAATTTTTCTCTGCTCTTCATCTTCTGAATTGTCCCCGCTCTTTCTAATCTATCGAGCTCATTACCGACTGCTTCTAACTGGGCATAAGGCACTGGTCTAGCCTTGCAAAATGTCAGCTCTACATTGTCCTTTATATTTACTTCGGCCTTGTGATGTCTAATTTCAGCATTTGGCATTCCTTGGCGAAGTCCACTTTGTGCTCTGTTAGCACTTTCTCAATGCCAAACTGAGCCTTACTGTAAATAACTCGGCCCATTTTAATCGTATCTTCTTAAGCCAATTCCTTCCCATCAGGGAGACTTTGTTCCCCCCAACTACTACCAATGGCAAGGAATATGGTATTCCATCCCAACACGAACTTGACCTCATGTTGAATACTGTTATTGGAATAGTTAGTCAGTTTCACACTTATTTTCCTTAAGGGAATGTGACTTAGGCCCTTATTTTTTTTTATTCATTCATGGGATGTGGGCTTCACTGGCTGGGCCAGCATTTATTTCCCATCCCTAGTTGCCCTTGACAAGGTGCTGGTGAACTGCCTTCTTGAACCGCTGCAGTCCATGTGGTGTAGATACACCCACAGTGCTGTTAGGAAGGGAGTTCCAGGATTTTGACCAAGCGACAGTGAAGGGACGGCGATATATTTCCAAGTCAGGATGGTGAGTGACTTGGAAGGGAACTTCAGTTAGTGGTGTTCCCATCTATCTGCTGCCCTTGTCCTTCTAGATGGTAGTGGCCATGGGTTTGGAAAATGCTGTTGAAGGAGCCTTGGTGAATTCCTGCAGTGCATCTTGTAGATAGTACACACTGCTGCTACTGTGCGTCGGTGGTGGGGGGAATGAATGTTTGTGGATGTGGTGCCAATCAAGCTGGCTGCTTTGTCCTGGATGGTGTCAAGCTTCTTGAGTGTTGTGGGAGCTGCACTTACCCAGGCAAGTGGGGAGTCAGGAGGTTTTGGGGAGTCAGGAAGTGAGTTATTTGTCGCAGGATTCCCAGTTTCTGACCTGCTCTTGTAGCCACAGTATTTATATGGCTCGTCCAGTTCAGTTTCTGGTAAATGGTAACCCCCAGGATGTTGATAGTAGGGGATTCAGTGATAATAATGCCATTGAACGTCAAGGGCCGATGGTTGGATTCTCTCTTGTTGGAGATGGCCATTGCCTGACACTTGCATGGCGCGAATGTTACTTGCCACTTGTCAGCCCAAGCCTGGATATTGTTCAGGTCTTGTTGCATTTGGACATGGACTGCTTCAGTATCTGAGGAATGACGAATGGTGCTGAACATTGTGCAATCATCAACGAACATCCCCACTCCTGACCTTATGATGGAAGGAAGGCCATCGATGAAGCAACTGAAGATGGTTGGGCAAAGGACACTACCCCGAGGAACTCCTGCAGTGATGCCCTGGAGCTGGTATGACTGACCTCCAACAAGCACAGCCACCTCCCTTTGTGCTAGGTATAACTCCAACCAGCGTAGACTTTTCCCCCTGATTCCCATTGACTCCAGTTTTGCTAGGGTTCCTTGATGCCACATTCTGTCAAATGCTGCCTTGATGCTGAGGGAAGTCACTCTCATCTCACCTTGTGAGTTCAGCTCTTTTCAACCAAGGCTGTAATGAGGACAGAAGCTGAGTGGCCCTGGCAGAACCCAAACTTGGCGTCAGTGAGCAGGCTATTGCTAAGCAAGTTGATGAACCTTTCCATTACTTTACTGATGATTGAGAGTATACTGCTGGGGAGGTAATTGGATGGGTTGGATTGTCCTGCTTTTTGTGTACAGAACAAACCTGGGCAATGTTCCACATAGCCGGGTAGATGCCAGTGTTGTTGCTGTGCTGGAGCAGCTTGGCTAGGCATGCGGCAAGTCCTGGAACACAAGTCTTCAGTACTATTGCTGGAATATTGTCAGGCCCCATAACCATTGCAGTATCCAGTGCCTTCAGCCATTTCTTGATATCACATGGAGTGAATCAAATTGGCTGAAGACTGGCATGTGTGATGCTGGGGACCTATGGAGGAGGCCTAGATGGATCATCCACTTGGCGCTTCTGGCTGAAGATTGTAGCAAATACTTCAGCCTTATCTTTTGTACTGATGTGCTGGGCTCCCCCATCATTGAGGAAGGGGATATTTGTGGAGCCTCCTCCTCCAGTGAGTTGTTTAATTGTCCACCACCATTCACGACTGGATGTGGCAGGACTGTAGAGCTTAGATCTGATCAGTTGGTTGTGGGATCACTTAGCCCTGTCTATCACTTTCTGCTTATGCCGTTTGGAATGCAAGTAGTCCTGTGTTATAGCTTCACCAGGTTGACACCTCATTTTTAGGTATGCCTGGTGCTTCTCCTGGCATGCCCTCCTGCACTCTTCATTGAGCCTGTGTTGATCCCCTGGCTCGATGGTCATGCTAAAGTGGGGGACATGCCGGGCCATGAGGTTACAGATTGTGTTTGAGTTCAATTTTGCTGCTGCTGATGGCCCACATGGATGCCTAGCTTTGAGCTGCTAGATCTGTATTAAATTTATTCCATTTAGCACGGCGTTAGAACCATACAACACGATGGAGGGTGTTCTCAATGTGAAGACTGGATTTCATCTCCACAATGACTGTGCGGTGGTCACTCCTATCGATACTGTCATGGACAGATGCATCTGCAGCAGGCAGGTTGGTGAGGATGAGGTCAAGTATGTTTTTCCCTCTTATTAGTTCCTTCACCACCTGCCACAGACCATGTCTAGCAGCTATGTCATTCAGGACTTGGCCAGCTTGGTCAGCAGTGGTGCTGCCAAGCCACTCTTGGTGATGGACATTGAAGTTCCCCACCCAGAGTACATTCTGCACCCTTGCCACTCATGTTTGACCTGATGCCATGAGACTTCATGGGGTTTGGAGTCAATGTTAAGGATTCCCAGGGCAACTCCATCATGACTGTATACCACTATGCCGCCATCTCTTCTGGATCTGTCCTGCCATTAGGACAGGTGGTGTCTGGAACATAATCTGTAAGGTATGATTCCATGAGGATGACTGTGTCAAG
This sequence comes from Cetorhinus maximus, assembly GCF_964194155.1. Lineage (NCBI taxonomy): Eukaryota > Metazoa > Chordata > Chondrichthyes > Lamniformes > Cetorhinidae > Cetorhinus > Cetorhinus maximus. Next base: position 96,077,013 of record NC_135894.1, read on the forward strand.
CTATTGCTCGACTGGTCTGTGAGACAGCTCTCCCAATTTTGGCACCCTGGATGTTAGTAAGGAGGACTTTGCAGGGTCAACAGGGCTGAGATTGCTGTTGTAGTTCCCGGTGCTTAGGTCAATGCTGGGTGGTCCGTCTGGTTTCATTCCTTTTTTGCGATTTTGTAGTGGTTTGTTACAACTCAGTGGCTTGCTAGGTCACTTCAGAATCAACCACATTGCTGTAGGTCTGGAGTCACATGTCAGCCAGACCAGGTAAGGACTAAAGGGCATTCGTGAACCAGATGGGTTTTTACAACAATCGACAATGGTTCTATGGTCATCATTAGACTTTTATTTCCAGATTTTTATTGAATTTAAATTCCACCATCTGCCGTGGTGGGATTCAAACCCGGGTCCCCAGAGCATGACTAGTCCAGCAACAAAATCACTACACCATCGCCTCCCCATACTTTCTTACTGCTTATTGCCTTCACACAAAAGCTTGCCTTTTATTGTTCTTCAGCCTCCTACTAAAGTGTCTTTAATGTTGGTCTCTAAGCTTGTGCCATACCCACAATGGTGAAAGGGTCCTTAGCTCAAGAATATAATCTCAAGAACCTCACTTGACAATTGTTTCATTTGACAGAATGGAACTCTTAGTGCAATTTTCTTTTTGGTGTGCCATAGTAAAGATGCAGAACATCATTCATTTCAGCATACTCCATAGCACTGGGGTCTCTGGGGCAACATTACTTAGATACTATGTCAAAAGCACCTGGCTCCATCATGGTGAGGAAAACCTTTACTTCATTCGCCTTCAGGCAAACATGAAACCTTTGTTCACAATTACACCCAGGGTCTTAGTTAGGGCTGAATAAGCCCATTGTTCCCAAATTTACCTTTTGTGCCATTTTTCATTCGATTATGAGCCGTGTTGACCCATTGAGTTGTTCATGAACATGGCGCGTACACACACAGCAATCTTTAGAACCATTCAAACTTTCTCAAAGCCAACTTCAGGAGTTCCAAAAGGTGTGTCATAATGTTCTTTAGTCCTTATTTTCTCAGAAAAAGTGTTAAAAAGACTTCCATCCTATCCTTGTTGCCATCTTTCTGTTGTGTACTGCACTGGGAAAAGATTTACCATGTGGACTCACTACAGGCAGCCATGTTGAAGACTTTATTTACACTTCCCAGCAGACCGGACAATATAACAAAATGCTCAGCCCTTACAATATACTACACTTCAACCACTCCATTCTCCCATTTTGAACACAACTTTCATGTTGAAATTCATTCTCGGTTTGTGGGCATCACTGGCACAGACTGGCATTTGTTCCCCATTCTTAGTTGTCCATGAAAAGATGAAAAGGTGGTGATGGGCCTTCTTGAACCTCTACAATCCTTTTGCTGGTTTTATATGACAAAGTGGCCATTTCAGAGGACAATTAAGAGTCAGCCACATTGGTGTAGAACTGAAGTCACATGGAGGCCGAACCAGGTAAGGATGATAGGTTTCCTTCCCAAAAAGACATCAATGAATTTGTTGACAGCTTCATGGTAAGAATGGACTTCTTGGGCCAAATGGTCTTTTTTTAGTTCCATCTCTTCCTATACTTTAAGAGCAAGAGTAGGAACCACCATTTATCTAGCACCTTTAACAACCTCAGAATGTTCCAAAGCAACTTAGCAACTGGTAGATGAAGTTCAATGCAGAGAAGTATGAAGTGATTCATTTTTGGTAGGAAGAATGTGGAGAGACAATATAAAATAAAGGGCACAATTCTAAAGAGGATGTAGGAGCAGAGGGACCTGTGTCTCTATGTGCGTAAGTCATTGAAGATGGCAGGACAGGTTGATAGAGCAAATAATAAAACATACAGTTTCCTAGGCTTTATTGATAAGGGCGTAGAGTACAAGAGCAAGGGGGTTATGTTGCACTTGTATGGAACACTAGTTTGGCCCCAGTTTGAGTATTTTGTCTGTTCCTGGTGCCATACTTTGGGAAGGATGTGAAGGCATTGGAGAGAGTGCAGGAAAGATTCATGAGAATAGTTCCAGGGATGAGGAATTTCAGTTATGAGGACAGATTGGAGGGATTAGGATGTCTTCCTTAGAGAAAAGAAGGCTGAGAGGAGATTTGATACAGGTGTTCAAAATCATGAGAGGCCAGGACAGAGTGTATAGGGAAAATCTGTTTCTACGCATTAGAGAATCGAGAAAGAGAGGGCACAGATTTAAAGTAACTGGTAAAAGAAGCAAAAACGACATGAGGAAAAACTTTTTCACACCTGGCAAATGGTTAACGTCTGGAATGCACTGCCTGAGAGTGTGGTGGGGGCAGGTTCAATTGAAGCATTCAAAAGGGAATTAGGCTGTTATTTGAAAGGGAAGAATGTGCAAAGTTACAGGGAGAGGGCAAGTGAATGACACTAAGTGAATTTTTCATTCGGAGAGGCGGAGCAGACACGATGGGCTTTCTGTGCTGTAACAATTCTGTAATTCTGTTTTATTCTGTAAATTTATAACCAATGAAGAGTACTTTTTGAATTGTAGTCATTTTTGCAATGTAGGCAATGTGGCAGATAATTTGCACACGGCAAGGTCCCATAAACAGCAATGAGATAATGACCAGATAATCTAATGTTGGCTAAGGAGCAATTGTTGTCGGGACACCTGGTAGAACTTTCCTGTTCTTCTTCAAAATAGTGCTTTGGGGACTTTTTTCCATCTGTTTAAGAGGGCAAATGGGGCTTTGGTTTAATGCCTCATTCAGCATCTCTGACAGTACAACGCTCCCCCAGTACTTCACTGGGAATGCCAGCATGGAATATGTATTCAAGTCTCTGGAGTGACAATTGAGCCTATGTCCTTCTGCCTCGGTGGTAAGAATGTCACCCGCTGAGTGCTAACATTGAATCCCTGTCACAATGAAATGCAGGCTCTCGTTGTAAGTGAGAGCAGCTGTTATTAATTGGGGAAAGTTACGGGCATTATTCTTAAGTATATATAAGAACCAGTTTCCACATGTGGCAGGGAGGGAAAGGGCGTCTGCGTCTGCATCCACGTCCTCTGGGTTATGTGGATAACCCTATGTTAAGGAAAGACTAGTTCCAGATTCTTCCTTTGCTCAGTCCTGGAGAAGGATTGGGGAATGTGGGGGTTAACATCCATGGCTATTCTCCCACTCACCCACTGTAACTTTGCCAGATGAGCTGTGGAAACCAGATGATTTTTCATTGAAGTAACAGCAGGCCCCCAGGAGAACTCCCCACTGCACCAAAATTTATTCCCCCCTACCCCCACAAAACCACCTCACCATGCTTGATGTGGCCTACGCGAGACTTCTTACTGCAGAGGTTACACAAGATTCTACAAGGGAAGGAAAATAACCTACATTTCTATGACTCTTTCACAATCCAAGGACTTCTCAGAGCACTTTCCAGCCAATGGGCAGTTATGATGTGTAAGAATTGTTAAAATGTAGCAAACATGACAGCCAATTTGCGCACAGCCAGCAATGCGAAAACGACCATATAATCATTTTTACATTGCTAGCAGCAGTGATGTGATTAACTCTCCCTATGGTGTTGTCTCACCCAATCTTTGCCAACTTGTCCAGCCCCAAACACCTTGTTGCACTCACTCTAGTTTTCTTGCATCACTCTGTCCACCCCACTAGCACTGCCTTCAGCCTCCATAGTCTTCACGCTTGGAATTCCTTCTCTAAACCTCTTTAAAACAAACCCGGTCCATCTCAACTTCAGTCATGTCCAACCCCAGGCCAGGAAGAGGGTGGTGCCCAGGCTTTGTGTTGTAACAGCATCCAGAGTCAGGACCCAGGCCTGAAAGGCTGTTTCTTTAAAAAAAATCAGAAAACAGAGTACAGCCTAAGAGTTCCAACTTTTTAGAAGCCGGTTTTTGGGCTCAGTTTCAGCGAGCTGCTGCATTGCTGCTTCTGACCTTTGGGAACTTTGTGGTTTTTGGCAGGCTTTTCGAAATCGGAATCACCAGGCTTCCCGCAGGTCAGAAGCAGCAACTGAGAGTGTCCTTGATTGAAGATCTGTTCAAAAGCTGTTTAGCCCCTTAAACATTTTAGAGATAATTGGATTTGGAGGAGATGGTGAGTGTGTGTGGGGGATGGGGGACGGTGAACTGAGGGGGTAGTCGTGTGTGGGGATGGGGAGGTTATGGTGAGGGGGCTGGGAATGTGTGGGGTTGAGGGTGAGGTGAAGGGGTGGGGCTGTGTGGAGGTGGGGAGTGAGGTTTGGGGGTGGGGCTGTGTAGGGTTGAGGTTGAGATGAGGGGGTGAGGGCATGAGGTGAGGGGGTGGGATGGGGGTTGAGGTGAGTGTAGGGGATGAGGTGAGGGGTTGAGGGAGTGTGGGGTGGGGTGAGGAGTGGATGTAGGGGTGAGAGGGAGTGAGGAATGAGGTGAGGGCTTGGGTGTAGGGGGTGACATGGGTGATGGGGTGAGGAGTGGATGTAGGGGTGAGAGGGAGTGAGGAATGAGGTGAGGGGGTGGGATGGGGGTTGAGATGAGTGTAGGGGATGAGGTGAGGGGTTGGGGGAGTGTGGGGTGGGGTGAGGAGTGGATGTAGGGGTGAGAGGGAGTGAGGAATGAGGTGAGGGCTTGGGTGTAGGGGGTGACATGGGTGGTGGGGTGAGGTGAGGGTGTGTGGGTGGGGAACGAGGTAAGGGGATGGGGGGTGAGTGATGGGGTGGGGGGTTTTTTGGGGCGGGGGGTGGGTTAAAATTAAAAATCACTTTGAATTTAAACCAACCTAAAAATAACAGACTAAATTTTAATTATGCCCTAAAGTAGACACAATTCTGATGGCACGCTATGTTGGTCTACCAGAGGCTTGAGAATATTGGGTCCCATCAAAATAAATGTAAGAAACTAAATGATGTAAACCAGGGTGTTGACTCACTATCACTCGTTTAATTACTCTAGCAAAGTCTGGGAATGAAATCTCTATTTGTCCCTAGGAGATTGCTTAAAGAAAGGTTTTACAGATCTCTACTCCACCCTAGATTCACCCCAGATAGCCTGTAAATTCACAGTGCACAACATAATTTGTATGATAGCTTCTGGTGGATGCGGAAACAGTCTAGTTCTTGGGTTAAGGCTGTACTGAGTTTTTGTACCTTGTACCATTCGTCTCTGAAAATTGCAGATCAACAATTCAATCTACATTGTTCCTGAGCTGCTAATAGATGTCTGATTGACAACTCCTGGGGATAGTGTCATTCGCCTAAAAGGGGCAGATGCAATTTATGGAATATTGGGGATTTGTGTCAGAGAAGTCAGAGTGGTAATGTTGCATTAGCTATAGAGTTGAATTGTTTTATAAAGTAGTGATTTATTTGTAACCACTTTACGAACATAATTTAATTGCTCTGTGATTAATTATCCTTAGAGAATCAGCATTGGGCCTCCAATTTCGCCATTGCTACAGTCACTCTGCCTACTGCATGCAGGTGTAAAGAAAGAAACACAAAACCTATATTTATAAAGCACCTTTCAAGACATTCCAACTTGCTTTACAGCCAATTCAGTACTTTTGAACTGTAGTAGTCATTGGTATAATGTAGGCAATGTTATCAAATGGCAGAGCAGGCTCAAGGGTCCAAATGACTTACTCTTGCTCCTAACACATATGTTCCTATGTCTTTTGGATGGATGAGATGAGCTGGGCAAGATGGCCTTTGTCATCCATAATGATCTTGCAAGCTGAAGGTGGAACCATGGCTGAAGTTCTGTTCATTTTGTTGCTAATAGAAGTTTACTGAGCAGGTTTTGTGGAGCAAAATTTCCAGGACAGGAGTGTGTAATGGGCTCATGGTAAATCAGCAACCCGTTTTACACTGCATATGATTCTCAAGAATCTTTTCCAATGACTTCAATCTTGTCTTTTTGCCTACTTGCCTGTTATCCCACTCTATCTTGGTGGCTTTATGAGTTTTTTCAGGCATTTAAATATTGTGATGAAGTTGTGTTCCATAGTAGATATTGAAAAATATATTGTAGTGAGAAGCAGCAATCAGCGGAGTCTTCAGACTGACTGATCAAGAAAACATATATAATTGTGAACCATTCAGACTTTGTGCTCTGACCTCTTAAAAGCTGTGTTGCACAGAGACACTTGAGGGCTCCAACTCTTCTCACTGACAGTGAAGGCCTATGTTGTTCAATCATTTCACTTTGTTGCTCAGGAGTCATTTCACCTTTCTACCCTGTGAGATTGCTGATAAAAAAGAATCCAATTACACCCCTTGTATGAAATAATTATGCTGAAAAATATCATGCATGCAGGCAGGAGAAAGTCTTCTTCTACAGAATGGAAAAGATATTGTGCAGTTTATTTGGGTTGCAAGTATTGAATCTATCCTCCAAATATGAATTTACTGCCATCGTGTCCATATGGTGCAATGTGCAGAACATGTTAATGAGATCTGAGGCAGTCACCGAGATCAGTGTTATCATCTATACAGTGTTATAAATAAGCAATAGGATATTTTCCTGTTAAATTAATAATATTGCACAATGTTGTTCAAGTAAAATTTGTACTCTCTGGTTTTTTTATAGTTGTGGTGGGATCTCCTATAGGATGTACACAAACTAACACTGCATTATATTGTTGCTGCTCTTAATATTAATGAACAATGCTGCATATATATCGGATGATATTTGAAACCTGATGCCAACAATGGGTGTTATCATTTTACTAGGATGTTTCTGTGATTGTTTGGTGAATTGACTGGTGAATCTGGAAAGGGGAAAAATGTCAAGTATGATTAATGGGGAGGGTTAAAGGGACTGTGGATGGTGGGGGCGTGGGGGTGTAATAAGAGGCCCAGAAACAGAGGAAACACCAGGGCCCATGAGTTCTCTTCCCTGGCCCTGGTCCAACCCCATTCCTCCTGGCTCCATGTCTTATTTTCATTGTGCTTATTTGTGACGTGTCCTGCGATTCTTTCTTTACATCAAAAGCAAGGAATGAATGAAACTTTTTGTTGCTTTTCTAGAACGTTGAAGGCTTGATTTCTAATTCATCCTTTAAATGTCAATTTTTCCTAGAAGCTATCAGAACAATGTTAGGAAAGATATTTGCCTTCAGTGAGAGTAACTGTAATCCCAATTCTAATTGGCAAATGGAGTTGGATGTTTTGTTAAGAGTGATGTGCACGTGTCCAGTTAATGGGAGATGTATTGATTCAAAGCCTCACACTGTGGAACTGGGGAAACTGATTAGCTTGAATCTTAACTTAGTAAAAGCCCATAATTTATCAGATGTTTTAATAGGCATCACAGAAGGTTGAACTGAGCTTCAGCACTGGGGTCAGGAGAGGAACACACTTGGAGCAAACCCATCATTATCTGAATTATTCCTGTGTCATATGGGAACGCAGGAGGAGGAGTAGGAAGCCATTCAGTCCCTATTTGTCTGTTCTGCTGTTCAATTAGAACATGGAAGATCAGTATCTGGAACCACTGAATGATTACAATACAGAAAGAGGCCATACAGACCTTTGAATTCATGCTGCCTCTCTGAAAGAGCAATTTAGCAATCCACTATCCCGAACATTCCCTAAAGCCCTGTAATTTATCTTTCCTTTGGATGATTATCCAGCTCCTTTTATGAAAGCCCTGATTGAATCTGAATCACCATCCCTTCAGGCAATGCATTCCAAATCATAGCCACTCATGGTCTAAAAAGCTTTTCCTCATGTTGCTTTTGATTGCTTTGCCAACCGCCCTAAAGCTGTGTCCTCTGGCTCCCGGTCCGTTGGCCAATGGGAACAGTTTCTCTCTATCTACTCAGTTTAGATCCCTCACGATTTTGAACACCTCTATCAAATCTCCTCTCAACATTCTCGTCTCATAGGGACAACAACCCCAGCTTCCCGAATCAACCTACATAACTGAAGACTGTCACCCTTCCTTGTAAATATTTTCTATACTCACTAGCATGTGGCATTGAGAGTAATCCGGACATTGCTACCTTTGAGATCCTGCTTACTAGTCTCCATTCTAGCTCTCAAAAATCAGCCTGTAGGATCTTATTCCCCCTTCTCCCTATGTCACTCTTACTGATATGAACCATGAGCACTGATTGTTCACCATCCCCCTCAGAATGTTCTGCAGTTGCTCAGTAACATCCTTGACCCTGGTAACAGGGAGGTGACATACCATCCTGGAATTACATCTTTGACTGTCGATTACCGCCCCATCAGCCTACTCTTGATCATCAGTAAAGTGATGGAAGGGGTCATCAACAGTGCTGTCAAGCGGCACTTGCTTAGCAATAACCTGCTCACTGAGGCTGAGTTTGGGTTCCGCCAGGGCCACTCAGCTCCTGATCTCATTACAGCCTTGGTCCAAACAATGAGAAAACAGCAGAATTCTAGAGGAGAGGTGAGAGTGACTGCCCTTCACGTCAAGGCAACATTTGACCAAGTGTGACATCAAGGAGCCTGAGCAAAACTGGAGTCAATGGGAATGAGGGGGAAAATTCTCCACTGGTTGGAGTCATACCCAGCACAAAAGAAGATGGATGTGGTTGGTGGAGATCAATCATCTCCGTTCCAGGACATCACTGCAGGAGTTCCTCAGGTTAGTGTCCTAGGCACAACCATCTTCAGCTGCTTCATCAATGACCTTCCTTCATCATAAGGTCAGATATGGGGATGTTCACTGATGATTGCACAATGTTCAACACCATTCATGACTGTTCAGTTCCTGAAGCAGTCCATGTCCAAATGCAGCAAGACCTGGACAATATGCAGGCTTGGGCTGACAAGTGACAAGTAATATTCGTGCCACACAAGTGTCAGGCAATGACCATCTCCAACAAGGGAAAATCTAACCATTGCCTCTTGACATTCAATGGCATTATCATCGCTGAATCCTTCCTCGCACCTATCAACATCCTAAGGGTTACCGTTGACCAGAAACTGAACTGGACTGGCCATATAAATACCATAGCTACAAAAGCAGGTCAGAGGCTAGGTATCCTGCTGCGAGCAACTCACGTCCTGACTCCCCAAAGCCTGTCCACCATCTACAAGGCATAAATCAGGAGTGTGATGGAATACTCTGCACTTGCTGGATGAGTGCAACTCCCACAACACTCAAGAAGCTTGATACCATCCAGGACAAATCAGCCCGCTTGATTGGCATCCCTTCCACAAACATTCACTCCCTCCACCACCGACGAACAGTAGCAGCAGTGTGTACCATCTACAAGATGCACTGCAGGAACTCACCAAGCCTCCTCAGATAGCACCTTCCAAACCCATGACCACTACCATCTAGAAGGACAAGGACAGCAGATAGATGGGAACACCACCACCTGGAAGTTCCCCTCCAAGCCATTCACCATCCTGACTTGGAAATATATCACTGTTCCTTCACTGTTGCTAAGTCAAAATCCTGGAAATCTCTCCCTAACAGCACTGTGGGTGTACCTACACCACATGGACTGCAGCGGTTCAAGAAGGCAGCTCACCACCACCTTGTCAAGAGCAACTAGGGATGGGCAATAAATGCTGGCCCAGGCAGTGACAGCCACATCCCGTGAACAAATGAAAACAAACCCGTCTGTTCCCCTGGATATCAAATCCTCTATTATTGTTGTTATCAAAACTGAACACCATTAGAGAATGAGATGCACTCACCGGACTCCTGCCCTACCTGTCTGGTCCTCCTTGACTGTCCTACGGTCACCCATTCTCTCTCTGCTTGCACACCCTAAAGCTGTGGAGTGACCACCTCTTGAAATGTACTGTCCGTGTAGCTTTACGAATGCATGACAGTGACTCCAGATGCTGCTCCAGCTCCAAAACCCAGAGCCCAACTCCTCTACCCGATGTCAGATCCTGCACATTTGGTTTTCCAGAGCACAAGAAGTGTCTCTGAGTTCCCACATGAAACAGAATGTGCATTCTGTGGGATTCAAATGCCTTCCCCTACCTCTATTAATTAGACTATTAACTAACATAACAGAAATAAAATAAAGGCAAAAAATTCTACTTCCCAGCTACTAACAATCAGCTTTTACTCTATTACTGATGTCAACTTAAGTTTCTTACCTCACTCCCTGATGATTGTGCTCCTTTACCTCCGCACTCTCCTATTCTTGAGCTAATTGATCAGATGCTAAACACACACAAGGTGGTAGAAGGAAACGTAACCCTATACTTGACTTAAGAACCTCGGGCTCTTCCCCGTGTTGATTGTGAGGCCACATGGACAGCATATTTTTCATTTCTCCTGATTGATTTTGCTCCTGCTCCTTTATTTCCAGCCTCCGTCCTCCTGGCATTCTTAGCAGCATTTATCCACCATATTTTCCATATTCATTGACATCTTCACTCAACAAAAATCTATCCATCTCAGTCTGGAGAGCGGGTCCAGCATTTAAAGAGCCCATCATTTGATGGGCTCTTTGATGATGCTTTTGCAGCAGAGTGACATTTTCTAGACTTCAGGGCTGAAACACGTTTTCCTCAACAAGACGCGCAGATATAGATCAAACTAGTCATTACTCTTCTCATTGTTTCTAAGACATAATGCGGGTGGTGGGAGGACAAGGGGGGGTGGATTTTCTGGAGGCGTCCAAGGTCTCAAATGCTGGTAGAGAGTCAGCGAGCCTTCTCCTAGAATACCTAGTGAAGGTATTCAGTGCCTTTCAGGCACTTAAGTGTCCAGCGGAGGGCCTTCCACGGGATCAAGGACCCCGGGATGGAAATCCTGCCCACCGAGAGCTACCAGCCAATCAGAGGCTGGCACCCCTTTTCTCACCAGTGTAACCGGGGAGGTGGTGTCTGCTGCAGGAACAACGGTCAACTGAGGCCCAGGATGGAGGAGCGATCCAGACCAGAGGTAAGTCATGGAGGGAGGGGCTTCATAGGATGGGGATCATGGAGGGGGGTTTGGCAGAAAGGGCAGGGATGTGGCTCTCAGCTGCCCCCTCTCTTCACAAATTCAGGTCCCTCGAACGGGTACTGAGTATCTATGGAAGAGGGAGACGCGTACCCAGGAGACCTCAAGCAGCCTGTGTAGGTTTGCATGTCATGGTCCCCGAGTGCCAACAGGCCCACTCGCCTGCTCACAGCACCACTTCGAGGACAGCAGGGGAACCCTCCCAAGTAGCATGGCCAACAATTATCGTTAATCGCCCGCTGAAGGACCTCAATTAGTGGCTGGGAAGCAAGTCCGATGATGGCTCACCCACCCTGGACTTACTTTTGGCGGAGGTGGAAAGGTAGAGGAATGCTTGCACGCCACCCTGCTGCCTGATTCAATGCCCTCTCCTCCTCCAAACATGCCATGAGAGATGGCATAAAATTCCTCCTTACGGGTTGAAATCCCAGTCCAGAGACCTGAGCAAAACCTTTACTGAAGCTACCAGTGCAGGGCTGGATGAACTTAGGAAATAGGAACATAGGATTTAGGAGCAGGAGTATTCCATTTGGCCCTTCAACCCTGAACTACCATTCAATAAGATCATGGTTGATCTGGCTGTGGTCTCAACTCCACTTTCCTGTCTGTCCTCCATAACCCTTGACTCCCTTGTCTACCAAAAATCTGTTTAACTCAGCCTTGAATATATTCAGTGATCCAGCCTCCACTGCTCTCTGGGGAAGAGAATTCCACAGACTAACATATAACATAATATTATGTCACATCAGTACTTGAAGGACAGCAGGGGAATTTTCCCAAGTGGCATGGCCAAGATCCTTAAATTAGCATCACTAAGAGACAGATTATATGATCATTATTGCATTGCTGTTTGTGTGACTTAACTGTGCATAAATTGGTTGTTGTATTTCTTATAATACAACAATTTGATGACATTTCAAAAGGGCAACATTGGTTGGTAAGGGCTTTGAGGCATCCTGAGGTTATGAAAGGCACCATATAAACGCAAGTTATTTGTTATTATTTATACATAGCCATGTTAATCAGGGTAGTATTTACCAAATGCACTGTAGTGACATCTGCTGGCAGAAGGGGAATATTGCATCTTCCTTTGCTTTCACTCTCTTGGTAACTGTCCAACTTGGACCCCTCTAGTCCATTCCATGTGCTGATTGGAGATGTGACCATATAGCCCTATCTAACAGTGGCTGGTCTCTAACACCCTGGCAGCTTATTGACTCTACTTTCAAAGTTGTTTTGTAAATATCTATATGTGAACCACGCAGAAAGAGAGGGAATATTGTCCACTCTGTCTTGGCGCTAACATTGTGTAATGCATTTTACACATGCTTGTTTCTATAGGAGCTTTATGAATGTTGATGTTTGCTTTTAAATACTTAGCAGTCCCACCATTAGTCTGTTGGCTTCTCTCACACACACACAGAGTTCAATTTATCCACAGTCTGGCACACATCGACTGGGGAAGGGAAAGGTACTGATGCATGGATGACCTTATTACATGGAAACAATTATTTCAATCACCCTGTTGACTAGCTCCAATCCAGTCAGCACTGTCAGAAACTCCTTATTTCCGCTCATTTGCATGTAGTGAAAAGAGATCTCGACATCTGCCATCTGATGTCAGAATACTGACTAACCCTGGCATCTTCAGGGACCCGCATACAAAAAGCCAGAAAGAAACAAACACCTTCCAGTTGGCTGATGGTGTTGTTTCCATTTTGCATTGACGCCAAAAATAGTCACTATCGGCCTCCATAAACCTAAGCTGATCAAAAATGCTGCTGCTGTACCCTTGCTCACACCAAGTCCCATTCCTTCCTCACCTCTGTGGTCACACAGTCCTACACAAGCTCCCAGTCCAGAAACATCACAATCATACAATTCTTACCCTTGTGATTCATTCCCTCCATGGCCTCACCCCCTCCCTATCTCTATAACCCCTCAGAGAGGGGCATGGTGACAGTGGCAGGGTGGTAATCTCACTTGGCTAATATTCCAGAGACCCAGGGTAATGCTCTGGGGACCTGGGTTTAAATCCCACCACAGCGGGTAGAGGAAATTGAATTCAATAAAAAACTGGAATTAAAAGTCTGACCACAAACCATTGCCAATTGTCATAAAAAAACCCATCTGGTTCACTAATGCCCTTTAAGGAAACATAGAAATTAAGAGTAGGCCATGGCTCATCATGGCTCATGGCTGATCATCCAACTCAATAGTCTGCTCCCGCTTTCTCCCCATATCCTTTGATCCCTTTCGCTGCAAGAGCTATATCTAACTCCTTCTTGAAAACATACAATGTTTTGGCCTCAACTACTTTCTGTGGTAGTGAATTCCACAGGCTCACCACTCTCTGGGTGAAGAAATTTCTCCTCATCTCAGGCCTAAATGGTCTACCCCGTATCCTCAGACTGTGACCCCTGGTTCTGGACTCCCCCACCATCGGGAACATCCTTCCTACATCTACCCTGTCTAGTCCTGTTAGAATTTTAGAGGTTTCTATGACATCCCCCCTCATTCTTCTGAACTCCAGTGAATATAATCCTAATCGACTCAATCTCTCTTCATATTTCAGTCCCACCATCCCAGGAATCAGTCTGGTAAACCTTCGCTGCACTTCCTCTATAGCAAGAACATCCTTCCTCAGATAAGGAGACCAAAACTGCACACAATATTCCAGGTGTGGTCTCACCAAGGCCCTGTATAATTGCAGCAAGACATCCCTGTTCCTGTACTCGAATCCTCCAGCTACAAAGGCCAACATATCATTTGCCTTCTTTACCACCTACTGCATCTGCATGCTTACCTTCAGCGACTGCTGTACGAGGACACCCAGGTCTCATTGCACATTCCCCTCTCTCAATTTATAGCCATTCAGATAATAATCTGCCTTCCTGTTTTTGCTACCAAAGTGGATAACCTCACATTTATCCACATTATACTGCATCTGCCATGCATTTGCCCACTCACTCAGCTTGTCCAAATCACACTGAAGCATCTCTGCATCCTCCTCACAGCTCACCCTCCCACCCAGCTTTGTGGGAAATTTGGAGATATTACATTTAATTCCCTCATCTAAATCATTAATATGTATTGTGAACAACTGGGGTACCAGGATCGATCCCTGCGGTACCCCACTAGTCACTGCCTGCCATTCGGAAAAAGACCCGTTTATTCCTACTCTTTGATTCCTGTCTGCCAACCAGTTTTCTATCCATCTCAATACACTACCCCCAATCCCATGTGCTTTAATTTTACATGCTAATATCTTATGTGGGACTTTGTTGAAAGCCTTCTTAAAGTTCAAATAAACCACCTGCGCTGGCTCTCCCTCATCTCTAGTTACACATTCGAAATGTTCCAGTAGATTTGTCAAGCATGATTTCCCTTTTGTAAACCCATGCTGATTCTGTCCGATTCTGCCACTGTTTTCCAAGTGCTCAGCTATTGAATCTTTTATAATGGACTCTAGAAGGAAACCTGCTGTCCTACATGTGACTCCAGATCCACAGCAATGACTCTTAATACTCTCTGAAGGAGGGCAATTAGTGATGGGAAATAAATGCTGGCCTAGCTAGCAATGCCCACACCCCATGAAGGAAAAATAAAAAAACCTCCTCCAGCCCTGTTACCCTTTGAGATCTCCACACTCCTCTAATTCTGGCCTCTTATGCATCCTAGATTTTCATTGCTCCACATTTGGTCTTCAGCTGCCTGGGCCCTAAGTTCTTAAATTGTCTCCCTAAACCTTTCCAACTCTCCTTTCTGAAGCCCCTTAAAACCGATCTCTTTGACCAAGCTTTTGGTCACCTGTCCAGATATCTATTTATTTGGCTCAGCATCACTTTTTGTTTGATAATGTTGCTGTGAAGGGAATAATTCATTAAAGGCATCATATAAATGTAAACTATTGTTGTTGACATATCCTGATTTGGTTGTTAGTAAGCCACAACCAGCAAAACCATCAACAAAGAATGAGAAAAATCAGTTAGTAGCGCTCTATTGATGCCTTTAAAAAATAGAGTTGGGTCAGTGCCTGATGAGGAAAGGGGCACTGAGGGTTTGAAATTTTCAGAGAACTGTTGGAGCCATGTCAAGTGCGAGGTACAGATTTAGAGTAATTGGCACAGCAGCAGATGGATAAGGTCTGGAGTGCATTGCCTGAGATTGTGGTGGAGCCTATCAAAGCATTCAAAAGGGAATTAGACTGTTATCTGAAAAGGAAGAATGTGCAGGGTCATGGGGAGAAGACAGGAGAATGGCACTAAGTGAATTGCTCATTCAGAGAGGCGGTGCAGACATGATGGGACAAATGGCCTCCTTCTGCACTGTAATAACTCTGTGATTCTTGGGTTCAGGAAGGGAGCCTATGATCATTGCAGTCATGCAAACTTGATGGACCAATGGTCTTTCCTCATCCGAAGCTTTACTTTGTTAAGGACTGGGATACATTTTTGTATTCTTAGTACTGGAGCATGCAAGTTTAAAAGATAAATATCAATTGCTGAATTTGTATGGCACCTTTTCTCATCATTAGCATATCTCAAAAGCTACTCATGAAGTGAAGTACAAAATTACAAACGTAGGAAATTGATAGGCAGCAAAATACCAGTTGGTCTTTCAGGCTTACTCACAGAATCACAACATATGGTGCGTCAGGATTTGGAACCCATTTCAAGCAGCATTCATTTCCAGCTCCCGACCATGAGTCATGTAATCTGAAACCTAAAACATTTTGAAGCAGAGTTAGTCAGCAAACATAGCTAGCATTCTGTGTCGACAATGTCCCACAAACAGCAATGATGTCTCGAGGGTGGAATGTTCTTCGGGACATGGAACCAGTGCTACGATATCTTGAACTTTGGCCTGAAGAGGCAGACAGGTTGAAGTCCCATCCAAAGGCCAGCAACCCCAATATTCCCCATTATGCTGAAGATAATGGACCAAAGCTTTCGGGAGTGAGGCATCCACCCGTATAGCTCATCAGTTAGACTTTTCCCAGTGGCCTTCAGCTTTAAAATGTTGTGCTTCACAGCTTACCGGAAGTGCAAGCTAATAGCAACGCAATGAGGACAACTGGACATCTGACACCTTAGTGGACAGTGGAACAGCCTATCTCCTTATGATGCTGAGGGGACGCTGTGGGGGAGTCTAGAACTAGGGGCAGGGTTTCAGGATAAGGGGGTCATCCACTTAGATGGTGATGAGGAGAGTTTTCTTTACCTCACAAGTCCCTGAACCATTGAATTCTCTACCCCAGAGAGGCAGTGTGACTGAGTCATTGAATATATTCGAGGCTGAGGTTGACAGATTTTGGAACTATAGGAAAGTCAAGAGTCATGGGGAACAGGCAGGAAAGTGGAGTTGAGGTCAATGTTGTGGTGAATTATAATGCTATAAGATTGTTCTTTTTGGGACAACTTCAGACCAGGTGTACCTCTCAGACGACCCCTTTGAACCTTAGATTGAGAAAGACAGATCTTAAAGACGCTAAGTGGGTCTGAAGGATTTATTTGTCTCTTGCCAAAGGAAAGGAATCTGCTGGGAGTATTACCGTCTCCAGCTAGCTTTTTAAACAAGTTTCAGCCAGATTATAATATTCCAGATATTACAAGGGTCCGGACACCTCTGCTCAGTAATGTAACTCTCCATCAAAGAGTGTATGGAATCGGGGGTCACAAGTTAGCAATACAGAAGACTATGTGAGACAATAAAAATTCTAAACAGCATAAAAGAACCAAACATGCAATTCAGAGTCTTATAAGGCAGTAAATCACAACATTAACAGTTCTAGGAAAACATAGAAAATACAATCTTATTTCTAATACAGAATCCAGTTTTTAATTAAAAATATTGTTACAGTAAAGTATTTTACGTAGGATATCCATCAATTATTAAAGTAACATTTATCTTAATTCCCCGAATGGTGATTGCAGAGTTAGCAAAATGACTCTGTCCCAAGTTGAGTAAAGAGTTATCACCGCTGACTCCTAATAATTGTACATTTATTGTGAAAGATGCTTGAATGAATTCTGTGAATCTAAAATTCCAATGTGTGCTTTCAATATTTATAATGTTTCTTGAGGTTGCCTAACTAATTTCTCACATATGGGTGTGGTATATTAATTGTAATTGAGTTCAGCCTCCTTAGGTCCCAAATAAGATTGTTCATTTCTAGGTAAGATTTTCCGGTTTGACTTCTAAGAAAGTTTAATCAGGAGTGAACTGTGAGCCTCAAGATGGTCAAATTCCACTACTCATCTTGCTGTGTTTCAGGTTATAATGCAGTTTTGGGTTGGGCTAGCTTTGTTTAAAAAAATAATCAGTTTGTTGCGTTTAGCGCTATCGGTATAAAATCGTCTTATCAAACACATCAAACTGTGGTAGCTTCTCATGACAGTTTTAACCTTGTGACTTCGGGTGTGAATCCATCTTAGAGGTTATCCTTGCGATTGTGAGAAGAAGCAAGTCCCTTCATATGAAGGGACTCGGTGTGAACTTTAATTAATTTTTTAAAGCAGAAGTTTTAATTTTCTAAGCTTTCATTCAGAGGAAAATAAATCTTTTAACCTCATAACCCCTCATTACGGCCGGATTCCTTTACATGGGTCCCTTCATAATATCAGGTCAGCTATGATCTTATTGAATGGCGGAGCAGGCTCGAGGGGCCGAGTGGCCTACTCCTGCTCCTATTTCTTATGTACTTTTATTCTTAGGATGGAGAAAGAAACAGAGGAAAGACAGACAAGGAAGTAAGATGAATTAGAGTCAAACCAGGTACAGAGAAAGAGATAAAGAAAAGGAAAGGAAGATTGGATTAGGAGAGAAGAGGCAGAAAGGAAAAGTAAGATGACATAAAAATGTCAACTTTATTTTTTTTTAACTCCTAAAAAGAATTTAATACCTGTGGGAATCATCATTTAAATTGTTACCTTTGCGGACTGGAGGGATTAATTGGCATTGCAATAACAATTATCATGCCATTAAATGGATACTTAGGTTATTATTTATGAGCCCTAACTTTCTGTGGTGAGTTTAATAGTCAATTAATGTATTAATGTGCATATCCAGCTAGTTCTTAGAAATAACGGGGCGGCGAAGGACGAGATGCTATTTGTGTGAAGCAAAGAGTGGAGCAAAATAAATCGCCCAGAGTTCATGAGATTTGCAACTCACGGTGTAAATTTTCATGCCCTGAGTGTGCTGGCTGATTTGCTCATTAATTAGGCTGTCTGTTGTTACCATGCCATTATTTTTCCAGCAGTGTTTGGCCTAATAAAGCCCCTTAGCTCCGATTTAACTGTGAGAAAGGGGCATGCTTCTGGCTTGACATGACATGCTGAAGTAGAGGCCCAGACCTTCTTCCCATGAACCAAACCTGACCCCCTCCAAAACCTGCTGTCGGTGACCTCAGACCTGCATGGGGTACGGAGGAGGACAGGAGAGGAGAAATCTGGAGTCCCCATAGGTTTTTTTTTTTGCTGAGGCCTGGAGGGGAATCACTCCTGCCGCTGCCGTCAAGCAAACCTCTCTTAAAATAAATAATCACTTCATATTTTAGCCCTCTCTTGGGCCTGCTGTTCTTCCAGTATCCGGAGCTGCTGGTAAAGCTCAAACTGGGGCCCAAACGTGGGCTGCTAAGGGTTAAAATACAGACAAGCTCCGAATGATGTCATCAGACCTGGACCCTTGGAACTTAAGCAGAGGGTGGTCTCGCTGCCTAGTACAAAGGCCTCTTTTGTCTGTTATAAAAGTGTCGTGTGGACTGAGGCCAACAAGGAACATGGGAGTGGGATCACTGCAAGGATTTCAAAGCCTCTCTTCTGTTAATTCGGTAGTCTTAGCTGCAGAGATGCGGGGACGAGCTTTGGTTACTCTCAGTCACGCTTGGTACCCTGCTGGCATTGACGTCGGAGGCAGCTCGGGAGCAGATATTTTATGTAGCATTTTCCTGTCATCCTGACGTTCAGCTTCAGTAACACAGTGAATGAACGCTGCTGTGCAGGGTCCACTTTCACCCGTGCAGTACAATCCCATGTCAAACATTTGATCTTCCTCCCTGAGCTAGGGAGGTGATTTTGAATGCTATCCACCGGAGCCTGATGGAAACCGCTATGTGTGCTGACATCAGGTGCGTGCAGGATAGAGCTCCATGCTCCCCGTGGTCATTCGCTGGCTGACATTTATTGTCGAGGCTTGCGTTGAAAGAATGTCACACGGGCGAGGTACTGGAGGGTACGTGGTTCCTGTGAAAATGTACTCGGAAAGATCCAGCATTTCAGAGGAGGAGAGAGATTGGGGAATGCGTGATTGATCTGACAATGAGCAGGCAAGGGCTCGATGGGCCAAATGACCTCCTCCATAGTATGATTCTATTCTAAGTAGCAGCCTAGCTAATGGACAGCCAACATTTCAAAAGCATAAAAGACTAACAAAGAGTGAGTAATGGGGACTGTATATTCAAATTTCCCATTATAATCTCTAAATATTAAGGAGCAATTGCATAGATTGCATATCGTCTTAAAAAGGCAGCTTAGGGCCCTCACTTGTGCTTTTTAAATCAGAGTCTGGCTTTACTTAGTAGAACTGTTTTCCTTCTCAACACCTTATTACAGTAAACTTCTTACTTCCCTCAGTTTCCCATCCTCTGACCGTCTACGGGCATTTCAAATTAAGCTCGCTAGAGAGAAGGAGCTTTCATTTAGGAGCTTTGCTGACCTCCGGACGTCCCAAAGTGCTTCTCAGTCAAGCAAGTCATCTCGTGAAATGTATTTGCTGTTGTAACATTGACAAATACTCATGGCAGTCTCCCACAGGTAAAACTGAGATCAGTGACCAGATAACCTGCTTTTAGTGAAGTTGGTTGAGGGATAAATGTTGGCCCAGGTCACTAGAGAAACCCTCTGTTCTTCAAATGGAGCCAAACGTCCTTCAACAAACATCACTAATAGAAAACAAATCACCTATTCATTCTGTCACTGCTGTTTGCGGGAGCTTGCTGTGTGCAAATTGGCTGCAGCGTTTCCTACACTACAACAGCGGCTTCAAAAGTGCTTCATTGGCTGTAAGCCCACTGGGACATTCTGAGGTTGTGAAAGGTGCTATATAAATGCAAGGTTCTTCCTTTCTGAGTGAAAGTGCCACATAAATATTCGCTGAACCCCAACAGCTAATGAGCAAGACTGCAGGATATTCACATACCTTCACACCTCGACTATTAAACCCTGCATCTCTGATCATTTTGTGTGTTAATCAGGGAGGCATCCAAGGCGCTATATCATGTGGAGCAATTCATTATCACAGTCTGTACCTAACACTGATTGGCTGGAATAATTAACCAAGATTGCGAAATATAATCAGTTTTCTCATCTAAAAAATGAATAAAGGTGATTCCTTAAAATTGGAAATTTTAAATTCTCCCATCTACAGGTTAAACTTTGCAAACTGCATTCAGCATATGTCTCCACCCCTTCAGAACTGTGATCTCCATGAATTAAAGATGGAATCCATTGTAAGCAAAACCGTTGTGAGAAAAATCATTGGGAACAAAAATAAATTGTGCATCATTTAATTTTCTTTGAAGACTTATTTATTGTTGAAGGTAAAAGGCTATTTTACTGAGCAGGGAATTTAGAGGGTTTAGGTTAGTGTGACAAAACCTTCAGAAAATGTTCAATGAGAGTTACCAACCCTACAGCATAAGGAAGTGTCAGTTGTCCCCTTAGAAAGTGCAGTCCAATTAAGAGCTGAACTGGAAGTAGAAATGGAAGAACAACAGAGTCCCAGACTATGAGTCTATGAGAAGGTCCTTCATGACAGGCTGGTCAAGAAAGTAAGAGCCCGTGGGATCCAAGGCAAAGTGGCACGTTGGATCCAAAATTGACTGAGAGGCAGGAAGCAGAGGGTGATGGTAGACAGATGTTTCTGTGACTGGAAGTCTGTTTCCAGTGGGGTTCCACAGGGCTCGGTGCTGGACCCTTGCTGTTTGTGGCATACATAAGGGATTTGGATTTAAATGTAAGGATAGGATCAAAAAGTTTTCAGATGACATGAAAATTGGTAGGATGGTAACTAGTGAGGAGGATAGCCGTAAACTGAATGAGGATATCAATGGGCTGGTCAGGTGGGCAGAGCAGTGGCAAATGGAATTCAACCTGGAAAAGTGTGAGGTAATGCACTTGGGGAGGGCTAACAAGACAAGGGATTACACTGTGAATGGAAAGTACTGAAGTTGAGAGGGATCTTGGTGTGCATATCTAAAGATCCTTGAGGATAGCAAGGCAGCTAGATAAGGTGGTTAATAAGGCATTTGGGGTACTTGCCTTTATTAGCTGAGGCATAGAATACGAGAGCAAGGAGGTTATGCTGGAACTGTATAAAATGCTGGTTAGGCCACAACTGGAGTACTGCATGCAGTCCTGGTCACCACATTATAGGAAGGATGTGAATGCACTGGAGAGGGTGCAGAGGAGATTTACCAGGATGCAGCCTGGGCTGGAGGGTCTGAGCTATGAGGAAAGATTGGATAGGCTGGGGTTGTGTTCCTTGGAGCAGCGAAGGTTGAGAGGGGACCTGATAGAGGTGTATAAGATTATGAGGGGCATGGATAGGATGGATAGGAAGGCAATTTTTCCATTAGTAGAGGGGTCAATAACCAGGGGGCATAGATTTAAGATAAAAGGTAAAAGGCTAAGAGGGGAGTTGAGGAGAAATGTTTTCACCCAGTGGGTGGTGGGAGTCTGGAACTCACTGCCTGAAAGGATGGTTGAGTCAGAAACTCTCGTAACGTTTAAGAAGTATTTAGATATTCACTCGTGTTGCCGTAGCCTCCAGGGCTATGGGCCAAGCGCTGGAAAATGGGATTAGTGTAGTCAGATCTTTGTTGACTGGCGTGGACACGATGGGTTGAATGGCCTCCTTCTGTGCTATAAACATCTATGAGTCTATATTAGACTGAATAGGTTAAATTATGAGGCAAAATTGCATTGACTAGCCTTTAATTCCCTTGAGTATAGAAGATTAAGGGGCAACCTGATTGAAATGATTAAAGGAGTTGAAAGGACAGATATGAGACAGTCCAGAATCTTAAAATTAGAATTAGGGCTGATGTTAGAGCACAAAGGGTAGTGGAAATCCGGAACACTCTCCCCCACAAACTTGTTGGGACTGAAGGTCAATTGAAAATTTCAGATCTCATGTTGATAAGATTTTGGTTAGCCAGGATATTAAGGGTTACAGAACCAAGGCAGATAAATATCAGCCATGACCTAACTGAATGATAGAACAGACGCAAGGGGCCGAATGGCCGATTCCTGATACGATCTTCCTATTAAGGACCATAGATTCACCTATCTTTTCCTATTAGGGACCATAGCAGCGAGGACACATTGCAAAAGCAGCTCCGTTCTCTTTCCCTCTGCCCTCCCCAGCTTCATCCCTCACACTGTCTAATTCTGTGGGAAGATAAGCTACTGATCATTTGGGACTCATTGGGGTGAGTTTGTTTGTGCCTGCCTACATGAGTGTAAGTGCAGTCATAGGATCATAGAATGGTTACAGCACAGGCAGAGGCCACTTGACCTGTTGCGCACGGCCAGGCTCTCTGCCAGAGCAACTCAGCTAACCCCACTCCCCTGCCCTTTCCCCATCGCCCTGTAAATGTCTTCTCTTCAGGTGCTTATCCAATTCCCTCTTGAAAGCTCTGATTGAATCTGCCTCCGCCACACTCTCGGGCAGCGCATACCAGGCCCTAACCACTCGCTGGGTGGAAAAATGTCTTTCCTCACCTCTGATTCATTTGCCAATCACGTTAAGTCGGCGAGCTCAGGTCCTCGAACTTCTGCCAATGAGAGCAGCTTCTCTCTATCTATTTTGCCTAGATACCCTCATGATTTTGAAGGACTAGAAAAGGGTTCAAACCCCAAAGAAATGCATTATTTTTTATTTATTTTTTTGCAGGTCAGCCTCCTCGCTCAGGGAACTAAGCTCAATTTGGCTGGGGGAGGGTTGCTTGGGAGGGGAACATGGCACTTGAACCCACCTGCATCATGGTAACTGGAGATCTCCCATTAACCTCAAATCGGCCCTTGAGGGCATAGCGGGGGCAGGGGGTGGTGTATGGGTTCCCAGCACATTTGTCAGGAATGCAACTTGCAAATTTTCAGACCCTCATACCTGTGGCGTTGTGTTGCCCACCTTTAAATAAGAGGGAGATAAAGAACTTCATTTACATGGCGCCTTGCACAACCTCAAGCCATCCCAAATCTTCAAGGATGATGGAGTGCTATTGAAGTGTAATCATTATTTTAATGTAGAAAGATGTGGCAGCCAGTTTGCACACAGAAAGCTCCCAAAGACAGCAATATGATAATGACCAGTTTTAATAATGCTGGTTGAGGGATGAATAAGGTACACAATAAGGTCTGAACAATAACTCGGGCTGGGGGGAGACTACTAGAAACTCAGAGATCCATTTATGCTTCTTGCCGTATATCCTACAGTTCTAGCATAATTTTAAAATGCTTTGTGATATTTCAGGACATTAGTGAAGGTAACATTCATCCTTTTCCACTTGAAATCCTTTTCTCTGGAATAGGTACAAATCTAACAAGGGGTGGAACTATTTTCTAAGTAGAACATGGCCATTAGTTTGAAAATAAGCAAGTTGAGTGGATAAAAGTGACATGTAATTAAATCTGTGCAAACCAGTTGTAGGGGAAGATTTAATAAACTTTCACAGTTTCCCTTCTTTACAATTAATTTTACTCTTTTGAACAATGTGCCAAGGTATCTTAACTCCAGCCCCTCCACAACTGCAATGAATACTGCAAATTGCCACGCTGATTAATAGTGAGCTCCACAATGTAATTTCCCTCCCCTCCCCAGCCCCCCATATCTCTCTCTCTCTCTCGCTTCCTCTCTCTCTCTCTATTGGCTTCTATGGACTGTAATTCAGAGCTGCCCAAGTTTAAACCCATAGCCTTGGAACAGCACTAAATGAAAATTGCTATGCACATCTGATCCTGAAGCTAAAAAGATTAACTTATGAGACCAGGCTACATATACTAGGCTTGTACTCCTTTGTGTACTGAAGGTGAAGAGGTTATCTCATTGAGCTATTTACAATGATTAAAGGAGCTGATGTGGCAGATCGAGAGAAACCATTTCCTCTGGTAATTTGGAGTCCAGAGCAAAGAGGCATAACCTTAAAATTAGAGCTATATCATTCAGGCATGATGTCAGGAAACGCTTCTTCACACAAAGGGTAGCGGAAACCTAGGGGGTGGGATTTTCCCATCCCGCCCATGGCAGGTTTTACAGCAGGCAGGAGTGGAGAATCCAGTGGCAGGCACGAATCCGGAAATCTGCCAGTGTAAAAACAGCTTGCAGTTCTCCCAATGGTGGGTTTATGGCAGGTCGCGTATGCTGCCGACTAGTGGCATGAGTGCCATTTGCATTCCTTACCATCTCATGAATGCTCAATAAAACAGCTGCTCAGCAGAATCTTCCAAACGCCTCCACACCAGTGGGAAATTATGCCGGCCTGAAATCCATTTGAAAAGGGGTGGCGTACACAAGTTGGACCTCAGTTCGCTGGTAACTTTTGAGGTGAGTGCAACATACATAGCCTACCTGTCATAGCACTGCGCCGGTCTTGTTGTAATGAACGCCGCACTGCTGGGGTTGTAGATTTGGTCTTCTCCTGCTCTTTGCTTTCATTGTCCTGAGGTACACCACTGTGCTGTGGTCCTCATGCAAGCCTCCACTTTCAGAAACTAGCACTTCAACCGGGGGTGGGATGTGAGGCAAGGATGAGGTTGATGAACTCAAGGTGTGCAATGGGGAAGGAAGGCTGTGGACTGGCAGTGGGGGGGAAGGGCGAAAGTGAGGGGGGCAACAGGGAGGGAAGGCTGTGGGATGGCAGTGAGAGGGAAGGCCGAACATGAGAGGGCCTTTCTGGGGTCTCCCTCTAACATCTTGTTGCCGCAGGAGTCTGCTTAGAAAGAAAGGAGGAAGACCCCCTTGTGATGAAAGCCAGAAAGCCAATGGCTTCATCAGCACTGTTAAAGGGCTACTCAGAACTCAGTGGCTACACATCACAGTCGCTGCATCTCAAGAGTAACACATAGGAATTTAGAATTTGGGAACGCAGGCAAAAGTGAAGGAGGCACAGCTGTAACATATATGGCATTCCATCAATGAAGGCCTGTCACATTTTCACCAGATTTGACACGCCTAATGAGTCAAAGGGCATCCACTCATTGACCATGTTGTGGTTGTTGGAGGTCAATCATCTTAGTTCCAGGATATCACTGCAGGAGTTCCTCAGGGTAGTGTCCTAGGCCCAACCATTTCAGCTGCTTCATCAATGGCCTTCCTTCCATCATAAGGTTAGAAGTTGGGATGTTCACTGATGATTGCGCAATGTTCAGCATCATAAGCAAGTTCTCAGATACTGAAGCAGTCCATGTCCAAATTGGCAAATTGGCTGAAAAATAGCAAGTAACATTCGTGCCACACAAGTGCCAGGCAATCACCATCTCCAACAAGAGAAAATCTAACCATCGGCCCTCGAAATTCGACAGCATCACCATTGCTGAATCCCACACTATCAACATCCTGGGGGTTATCATTGACCAGAAACTGAACTGGACTAGCCATATAAATACTGTGGCTACAAGAGTAGGTCAGAGATTAGATTTCCTGTGATGAGTAACTCACCTGACTCCCCATAGCCTGTCCACCATCTACAAGGCACTAGTCAAGAATGTGATGGAATACTCCCCACTTACCTGGATGAGTGCAGCTCCCACAACACTCAAGAGATTGACATCATTCAGGACAAAGTGGCCCACTTGATTAGCACCCCTTCCACAAATGTTCACTCCCTCCGCCACCGACGCACAGTAGCAGCAGTGTGTACCACCTACAAGATGCACTGCAGGAACTCACAAGGCCCCATAGACAGCACATTCCAAACCCACGACTTCTACCACCTAGAAGGACATGGGAACACCACCACCTGGATGTTTCTCTCCAAGTTACTCACCATCCTGATTTGGAAATATATCGCCATTCCTTCACTATCGCTGGAACCCCTTTCCTAACAGCACTGTGGGTGTACCTACACCACAGGGACTGGAGCAGTTCATGAAAGCAGTTCATCGCCAGTTTCTCAAGGGCAATTAGGGATTGGCAATAAATGCTGGCCTAGTCAGCGACGCCCACATCCCATTACTGAAAAAAAAAACTGATTGGTAACTAATATGCCACGTCAGAGATTGGAGCACAGAACTAGCTTGAGTCATTCATCCCAATTAAACTTTAACATCCCACACAGGGCTCAAGATGTTACATCTGCGATGCCACTTGTGTGTGTCAGTGTCTCAGGGACAAGGCAGCATCAGCCACCATGCAAGTAGGGCAGGAAAAACAATGGATCCTTACAGTCTCCAAATATGTCATCTTCTGAGCTTCACTTTCTTGCCCCCTTGAATCATTAATGTCTTCAGTATTTCCTTTCAGAGAGAAGGCAAAAGCAGATATGGATCCAGGGCTCAATGCAGCCTCTGTCAGAGTCCTAATGCAATGGAGGAGGCGAGGGAGGGAGAGGTGACTCTGTGCGCAGCTCCAGCAGGAGGGACATGGTCAAGTGGAGCCACAGCATGAACAGGAGGGGCAGGAGGAGAGACCCAGACAACGGGGGCAACTCGCCAGACCTAGGGTTTATCGGCCAAGAGTCTACTATTTACAAATGAGTGAGAGGTAATGCTATGTACGTCTGCGCTTGTCCTGAGCTCTGGTACATCACATATGCCACATTCTTCGTGAAGACCTGATGCCACATGGAGTTTGAGGGTATCCCCTGTGTGTGGCTTTGAACTTGACCGCAGTGCTAAATTTCTATCCAAAGATCAACAGGCAACCTGTGTGGCATCCCACAGTCCACAACACATTGATGCATAAAGGAGGTCACAGATGCCCTTTACAGGAAGGCCCATCATTATGTCAGGTTTGCTCTGGATGAGGATAACCAGGCTGCGAGATTCACTGGCTTCGCCCCCAATTCAGGCTTCCCAAGAGTGCGGGGTGCAATGGACTGCACCCATGTGGCTGTACGGGCTCCATGGCAACAGGCTCTAATGTTTATAAACCACAAGGGCTATCATTCCATCAATGTACAACTGGTGTGTGATCACCAGAAGCACATACTGCATGTTTGTGCATGGTATCCTGCGAGTTGCCATGATTCCTACATCCTGAGTCACTCCCAAGTGCCTGATATTTTTGAGGGGCCACTACATCTGCAGGGATGGCTGCTTGGGGATAATAGGTGCCCACTGAAATGCTGGCTGATGACACCAGTGCGTTGCCCTCAAAGTCCTTCTGAGGAGATGTACAACACTGCTCACAACTCCACATGCTCCCTATGGAGCAGACCAAAGGGCTTCTGAAGATGTGTTTCAGATGCTTGGACCGCTCAGGTGCCTCACTCCAATACACTCCCGACAGAGTTTCCCGCATCATCGCAGTGTGTTGCACCCTTCACAACCTGGCAATGCAAAGAAGTGAGCCCCTGCCTGAGGATGACCTGGAGCAGGGTGAGAGCTCACCCGAGGATGTAGATCCAGAGTCCCAGGAACCCCAGGTGGCTGCTGAGGGTCGGTATAAGCACAATCACACCATGAAGGAAGAGAGACGTGGGAGATGTGCCTGTTAATTGCTGACAAGTTCCACGAAGAGTAAAGTGAGGGAATATGGCCACATCTCTCCTGGTCCTCAACGCCATCTTCTTTCAACTCAAGGAATGTCCGCCCATGTGCAGTGAGAACGAGTTCTGCATTCACACTTGTTCTGGCCTCACGAATCACCAGGCCATGATCTTTGCTTTGGTTCATGGGGCCCTTTGAGTGAGCTCATGCTGGGAACTGAGAGTCCACTTAGGAACAAGAATGATGCGAGAGAAGACTTGAATCCTTCACCGCCATCTAATGATGTAAACACTGCTGCGACTTAGGTATGCACATGCCTAGGGATCTCCTCCTCCTGTGCATGTCTTTTCTTCTGCCTCTACCACTGAGGAGATGCACATGCTGCTAGATTATCAATGCTGATGAGCTGCCCTCACTCAATGGTGTTCTTTGAGGAAGAAGGGTGAGAAACACTTACATCACACACTTTAAATAAAGATTTAAACACATCTCCCTGACATCATACAAGGGTGCGGAGACTAGTTCACCCGAGGTTGACATCACAGGAATGTGAATCTGACAGTGGGACACTATCACTGAGTGGGAGGAAGGCTAAACCTCGAAATAAGAGGATTCCAAAGAACAAAATCACAATGCTTTCTATTGACAGGAACATTGACATAACCATCAAAAATATTCACAAAAGTGCAATTTATTTACACGTATATCATACCCGTGACCCAGAAGTGACATCAATTTTTCTTAACTTTCCTAACTCTACCACTACACCTGAGTACAGCCCCGACATCCACAGCAAAGGTGGAGGCAGCCAGCTCACTGCTACACCCTGATGCCTGCGATGACCTTGGCAGACTCTGGTGGCCGAGGCTTGGAGGGCCTCAGCCTGATAAGGGTCACCTGCTGAGGGGCAAAATTGCCCTCGGCGGCTTGAGAAGCTGGAGCGGATGGGGTCACAGGCAGAGGGGGCTATGAGCGGCTGCACACTGTTGGAATGTCCTGAGAGGAGGCCCCCGGGGTGTCAGGCTGTCGCTTATCCTCCCTGTGGGTGCCTGAGGGCCCTGACTCCTGCAGGAGATGGTGCACCTGGAGGGAGGTCAAGGTGCATCATTGGCATGTCGCCTACATCCTGATGGTGCCCACCAGGATGTGTGGCCATTGAGTGCAGGGCCAAGCACAAACCTGGCAAGACCTGCTAGACCAAGGTCTCCATGGTGGTCGCCAGTGGTGGTTCCCATGGTGACCTCAAGGCACTTGCACGTTGGAGCCACGACATCAGACAGAATGCAGATGGACTCCTCCATCGTTCGCTCTAGTCTGCTGAGTGACAGCTGAATCTCTGCCTGATGTTCTGCCCCCTGCCATTGCATCTCCAGCATTGATTTGGCAGCCGCTTCCAGAGGCTCATCATCTGACTTGGACTGAGCAGGTCTCCAGCAGCCCTCCGAGTGCCGAAGACTTGGGCTGCCCCTGCGCCTGACTGCAGCGGGGACGCGTCAGTGAGATGTTCCACAGAAACTGAGCCCGAGTCTAATCTACATCTGTGTCCCACTGACACGTGTGTGTCTGATCTAGCAGAGGGTGCGTATGAGCGACATGATGATTCCTCCAGAGCTTTCTCTTCCAGCGAGGCCTGAGGGCTCGCTCTGGTGCTCGACTGGCTTGGGGGCCTCGAACTGCTGGTGCCTAGAAAATGGAAAGTAGAGTTTCAGTCAATGAGCATGAGCTAGACAAGACTGCACGTGACTCACTGTGATTGTCGGGATTTGATGAGCTGATGGAGCTGTGATTCATACAAGGTTGCTGGGAGAGTCCGATCTCCCCTTCCCCACAGGAGCGATTCCTGCCCTCCCCCGGCCAGCTCGACTGCAGCCTCCTCAAACCCAGTGGCTGGAATTTTCCAACCCCTCAAGCCGACGGGATCTTCTGGCCCTGCCAACGGGAGCGGAGATTTCAGTGTCTCGTCGCCCGGGTCGCAGGGGATCCCGCTGCAGGGGGTGCTGAAAAATTCCAGCCAGCGAGGGCAATGATGTCGGTCTGCGGTCTCTCACGCCTGCTGTGTGTCAGCTTGGCCTGTATGAAGAAGAGAGGCAGGCGACGAGAAGGGGTGGAGCAGAGGGTGGGTGAGGTGCATGACCCCTGTGTGTGGTGAGCCCTCCCCAGAAGGGCCAGAGGATGGAGTGTGAGCAACGTGATAGATGGGATGGTGGTGATGTGAAAGTCTCGGTGAGAGATTGAGTGTTTATATGTGTCCCCCGCTAATGGTTGCGTGAGGTCGCTGAAGAGTGTAGCTGTTTGAGTGCATGATGCCATGATGAGAGTTTTATGGTGGAGGGCGTTGAAGGGCGACTTACCCTGGTGGAGCGGATGAGGTCATTCATCCTCTTCCAGCACTGGGTGGCATTTCAGGCCTGGTTACCAGCCGCGCTGACCTGTCCTGCCACGGCCTCCCAGGCTGGTAAAGCGAGGCTGCTGTGCTTCCTGCAGCCGTGCCTGGGATACAGGACTTGCCTATGCACCTGCAGCCCTCGGATCAAGGCCTGGAGGGCCTGGTGGATGAAGCCCGGTGTTGCCTTCTTCTTGAGGCTCACGGCCGCCTTCTTCTGGCTGCAAGGAGGGAGTGAGATCACGTGTTGGACTGGCCTTTAAATACGGTGCCCGGGCCATCGAACCCCACCAGCTCATGGTGGGCAGACGAAACAGCTCCGGGTGATTCGGCCCGATACTCGCCTGTGAATAATTAATGACCCTCCGAGCGTGGAATCGGGCACGAGTTCCCGCCGTTCTGGCCAGCGGGGTGGGCGCCGCCACAATCGCCTGTCACCACACTTAGCCGCATAAATGGGAAATTCCGCCTCTGGAACTTTCTTCTTGAAAAATTCTGTTGAGGCTGGGGGGTCAACTGGAAAATGTCAAAACTGAGATTAATAGATTTTTGTTGGGCAAAAGTGCTAAAGGTTACAGAAAGGGGGCAGGCAGGCGGAGTTAAGACACAGGTCGGCCACAATCTGACTGAATTATGAAACAGGCTTGAGGGGCTGAGTGCCTCCACCTGTTTCTATTTTCTTATGTTAAGGAAGGAAGAGCTTGCAGTTGTGTGGCACGACCTGTAAATTCTGCTGGAGTTCAACCAGTCTCCCGCCGTGACTTCAGCAGGATATCAGAGGAACAATAATTCACCCCTCCACCCTCCTCCACCCACTTGGGGAAATTGCATAACTAACATTTACTCCATTGCCTTAGGCATTTCCACTGAGTTTGTGGTAGAGGAACCCGCGTGGAATGTCAGAGCAATTATGGCACTTTAGAACCAGTGATTCACTGTTGAGCTGCAGTCTCTGTAGCATGGGAGTGTTATTGCAGATGGGAGCCTTACTGTACACATCAAGGTGTCGGCCTTTGCTTAGTTGGTAGCGCTCTTACCTCTGAGTCAAAAAGTTTTAGGTTCAAGTCCCACCCCAAAGACTTGAGCTCATAATGCAGGCTGACACTTCTGTGAAGTACTAAGGGTGTGCTGCACTTTCGGAGGTGCCATCTTTCAGATGGGGCATAAAACTGTAGCCCCATTTTCTCCCTGATATGGGTGTAAAAGATCCCATAGTGCAACTTGGACGAAGTACAGCGGTCTCTCTCTCTTGTTCCAACCAACACTACTATAGCAGATTATTTGGTTATTATCTTGCTATTGAGGAATCTTGCTTGCTTGCCTACACTACAACAATGGCTATACTCCAAATGTACTTCATTAGTTCTGAAGCACTTTGGGAAGCCCTGAGGATGTGAAAGGTGCCATGTAAGACCTTTCTTTCTTTCACACAGCAAGATCCCACAACCTTCAAATTAATGAATGGCTAGTGTCGCTACTCACTGTGGATAGTGCGCTGTAATATCAAGCCCCACTGTTCCCTGAGCCATGACAAACGTGAAAAAATTGACCAAACCATCAGATTGCCCCAATTCTACCTAACTGTTTAATTTAGATTAACAGAATACGAGCACCAGGTTTGTAAACTTAATAAGTAAATAACTGTTCATTGAACAAACTGTCATTAACCAGTGGCAAAAGAAAGAAATATGAACTGCTAACTTCTAACTCTAAACCTAAACTCTAGCCCCTTCTTAAAACCCTACACACACACTAGAAGACACATAAGACACACACAAACATAGATTTAAGGGTGGGATAAAACACTTCAATAGCACCAATCCTGGAGTACAGGATTCAATAGATTGATTTTGATCAATGTCTTCCAAATTCCTTTCAATTCTTGTTGATGACACGAGGTGGTCTTCCAGCACTTTCAGTACATAGTTCACTGGTTGAGCACTTGCCTTTCAAGGTCTCTAACAGTGATTTTCCCCTTTGCTTCTTGACAGGGGTTTTCAGAGAGAGGTTATAGAGATATGCGAAGAAAAAGCCAGCAAGCTTATTGAGGAATTACTGGAATCTTGCAGGGGAGTGAGGTTTTAGGTTTTGTTCTTTTCAGGTTAGGAGCTATTCTTTCTGCACTGCTTCTCACACAAAACCCAGTCACTTGGTCAGGAGCCAATTAACCTGCTGTTGTCAGACAGCTCCCTTCATCCAGGACTCCTTTCCGGCACCATCCTGTCTTTCATGGCACGCTCTGTTCCAGGACTGCAACATTGTATACATCTCACATCCTGTTTCAGTGGACATGTCTTTCAACCTTCAGCCATTCTAATCCACAGTCCAACAGAAAATAATAGGATATGTCCTTTACATCACTCCAACAGAAATAAAAAGATATGTTCCTTACACTGGGTAATCTTGTTTTTGGGGAAGGGAGACAGTGGTTGAGGGAGGAATGTTGAACGGGAGATTTTGGCTATGATGAATTAATATATTGGCTTCTTTCTTTTCATTACATTTCTTATGTGATTAAAACCAGATTCAAATAAATAAATGAACCTGCACTGACAAAGAAACACCAAGGATTTGCAGGTTGATAATTGACCTGTTTGGCTGGGTTATGAACATGCCTGTGATGGTCATGAAATCCTGGAGTTGGACTGAATCCTGGAGCCTTTGGCTCAGCGGCAGGGATGCTACCGACTGCACCACAAGACCTCCATCCATCCCCTCGGATGGATGTAAAAAAATCCCTGGTCATTATCATACTGCTGTTTGTGTTGATCTTGTGTACGTAAATTGGCTGCCATATTTCCCTCAGTATGGTAATGACTACACTTGAAAAAAGTAAGGAAGTACTTCATTAGATGTAAATGCTTTGGGACACCCTGGGGTGGTGAAATGCACTATATGAATGCAATTTTTGTCTTCCTTCAGGCTTTGGTCTAGGAAGCTGATTCCAAACAGGTATTAGTTTTACCTTTTCTTTCAGTTGAGAGTCCAAAATCAAGAGCCAAGGCCAGAGGAGATGAGGTAAACAGGGATGTTTTGACTAGGCGATGGGTGAAGTCGGACTGAGGGAAACTTTGTGTACAAAGAAAAGGCTTTGACAAGTAGCACTATACGGGAATATCTTGTGGGACTTCAAAGTGTTTATAACAAAGGGATAATCAGGGAAGGTTCATCACCTAATATATCTTCAAGACAGCAATTTGTGCCACAGGATATTAAACTTCATGTTCATAGTGACATTTCATAAACATGAGCAAGCTAATGGAGATGATTTGAAGAGTGTAACAGAGAGGAGAATGAGATTTACAATGCTTCTTGGTCCAGGTTTTATGATGAGAAAACAGTAGGAAGTACAGCAAATAGGAAGCGAGAGTTGATGCTTATTTAAGGCAGCAGAATGGTGATGATCTTAAAGGCTTTCCTTGACAGAAATTGGGAGTAAATCCTTGATAAAGGAGACTGAGCTGGAGACTACTGGAGTTAGAAGAAGCATTCCCATTTCAGACCAGAGCTGTCTTGAGCAAGTCCAGAAAATCCACTCCAATCCCTAACTAAAACCGGGAGTGAGGTTGTTATTGGCAACAGTGTATTGATCGATCTGTTTGAGTTAGTGGCTGTATACTTGGCTTCCCAGTATGCTTTCTCTCAGTTTTCTCTTGTGCATTCTAAGCCCCAACCTCCACCCCCCCACCGCCCCCACCCCCACCACCCTGAAAGTACCGGTTGTGAGGAGGGAGGGGGGGCGGATAGAATTTCAACTCACATCCAAAATGGTTTACAGCCTGAGGCATATTCGGCTTCAAGCTTTTTTTATTCATTGGATATCACGGGATGTGGGCTTCACTGGCTGGGCCAGCATTTATTGCGCATCCCTCGTTGCCCTTGAGAAGGTGGTGGTGAGCTGCCTTCTTGAACCACTGCAGTCCATGTGGTGTAGGTACACCCACAGTGCTGTTAGGGAGGGATTTCCAGGATTTTGACCCAGCGACAGCGAAAGAACGGCGATAGATTTCCAAATCAGGATGGTGAATGACTTTGAGGTGACTTTGGTTAAATGCCGCCAGTGAACAGGGCAGGAAATCACGGCTCTCTCACATGGATCCACTCGGCCAGGAGCTCAGGTCTAGGGTTGGGAAACAATTCAAGGAGGAGCCCTTGAACACACACACAGAACATATAGGTCAGAATTGTTTAGTGGCCTTAAGAAAATTAGTCCTGCTCCTCCTCCCACAACTTAAGTCCATCCCTACTGCACTTTAAGCAACTAAACGGGAAGGCAGTTAATTAGAGGCCAGGCTCTCACTACCTAAGTCCGAGCTGAGATGCAGTCTATGAATCAAATGGGAAAAAACTGTGCAATGAAAGGGTTACAATTGACTGATAGTCCTACCTGAGATCAGCTCTGGGAGCTGGTTTTAACTTTATTAGCAGAGAAGGGCATCATCTCTTTCCCTGTAGATGTTGATTAAAAAATGAAATAAAATACTTACCTTTAAAGAGCACCTGCCATGACCTCAGGACATCACAAAGTACTTTACAGCCAATGAAAAACAATTCATTAAAGCAGCCCTTATAGGGGAGGCAGTGGCATGGTGGTATTGTCATTGAGTAATATTCTAGTGACCCAGGGGTAATGCTCTGGGGACCCAGGTTCAAATCCCACCATAACAGATGGTGAAATTTGAATTGATTGATCTGTTTGAGTTAGTGGTTGTATAATCAGCTTCCCAGTGTGCTTTCTCTGTTTAAAAGGAAATTGGATTTTATTGAATTGAATTCAATAAAAATCTGGAATTAAAAGCTTGACGATGACCACAAAACCATTGCCGATTGTCATAAGAACCCATCTGGTTCACCAATGTCCTTTTAGGGAAGGAAACCTGCCATCCTTACCTGGTCTCCAGACCCACAGCAATGTGGATGACTCTTAAATGCCCTCTGAACAAGGGCAGTTAGGGATGAGTACTAAATGCTGGCCTAGCCAGCGATGCCAACATCCCATAAATGAATTTAAAATAAAAGCTGACCTTTTTGATACAGAGACTCTGGGCCCTATAATGCCCCCATTCATCTGTTCGTGTCGTCACAGCTTTAATGTCAGAAACACAGCAGCTAATTTGTGCAGGCAAAACTTCCACTAACAGCAACGTGATAATGAGTGGAAATTTCTGTCCGGAGTTGTTTTTATTTTAGTAGTGTTGGTTGAGGGATAAATCTTGGCCAGTACACCAAGGCGAACTTCTCTTCTCTCCTTTGAAATAGTGCCATTGGATCTTTTACGTCCACCAGAGAGATCAGTCAGAGCCTTTATTTAACATTTCATGTTCTAACTGAGCCGCAATCCCTCAGCTGGAATTGTTCTCCTTAGAGGAGAGATGTTTGAGAGGAGATTTAATAGAGGTGTTTAAAATCATGAGGGGTCTAGATGGAGGAGTAGATAGGGAGAGAAACTGCTCCCCATGGTGGAGGGGTCAAGAACCAGACGATATAGATTTAAGTTGATTGCCAGAAGGACCAGAGGTGACATGAGAAAACATTATTTCATACAGCCAGTGCTTATAGTCTGGAATGCACTGCCGGAGAGTGTGGTGGAGGCAGATACAATTGTGGTTATTGAAAGGGAATTGGATAATTACCAGAAGGGAAAAAGTTGCAGCATTACGGGGAAAGGGTGGGGGTGTGGCTCTAGTTTAATTGTTTTTGCAGAGAGCCGGCACGAACTTGACAGGCCAAATGTGCTGTAACCATTCTACATCATCTGGTCATTAATCTCGTTGCTGTGTGTGGGAGTTTGTTGACCACAAATTGGTTGCCTTCTTTCCTCAATTACAATGGCTATAATTCAAAAGTACTGCTTTGGCTGTGAAAATCTCTAGGACATTCTGAGATCATGATAGATGCAACTGCAAGTTTTTACTTTCTCCCTTGTTTTCTCTCAGGCCCTCTCTGTCTCCATACATCTTCTCTCAGTAAACCTCTCAGCCTCTCTCCATCTCTCTCTCTCTCACTCCTCTCCCCATTTCCTCCTCTCACTTTACCCCCCTCTCTCTCTTGCATTTGCCCCATCCTCTTCCTTTCTCTCTCCCTGTATCCTCCTCTTCTCCCTTTCCTTTTCCTGCAAGGTCAGAAGATTTAGATGAGGAAGGCTGTTTAACCCACGCTTAGTTCATCCATCCTAAAATGGCCCTACAATTCCCTCCATCGCGGTATTCTCCCTCTCTCTTAGTTCCTCACTAATTTCCTCAGTCACTTCTTTTCTTGGCTCTTCATCACTTTTTTTCCTCATTCTAGCCCCTCTCTCCCTGTTACTGCTAACTCCGATATCTCTCAACCTCTGATTCTTTTCTTTCTCTATAAACAATGAATGTAAATAATTGGATTATGATTAGATAATTAAGGCACTGACAAAATCAATTAGTTATTATTCTGCAAAGTTGTTGCCCTTTTACCTCCATATTAGGGAGAAAACGTGGCTACAGTTTTATGCCCCATCTCAGTTATTCATTGTGTCTCAGGTGTATGTGCTTCTTATTAGGGAATCGCCAGCCCTTTTGGGCTAGTCACTACAAACAATCTCTGCCTCTTCCCCTACACAAGCAGTATGCTGCTAAACTTGAGCAAATACTTGACCAGCTGCGGGTAGATTGTAGCTCCTTCTAACACAAGGCTGTACGGAGGCAGACACAGGTTACATCTCATTCCCCTTGCTCACAGAGTGGATGTGAAGTGGAAAATGTGAAAAAAAAGGAAAGACTCGTACTTGCATTCCATCTTATTCAAAATGCTTCAAGGCACTTTGCACAGTTACTTCTTGAGTAAAGTGATGGTACAGACAAATGCATTTTCTTAACTGGAAAATTTGACCTAAAAATTGGATAATGGAGAGGCCACCCATTGAGGGCTTCCTCTCCTCTTCACTTTCCTTTTTCCCTTGCTTAATTCCCCTCATTTCATGGCCATCCATTCTCCTCCTTTCACCCATTCCTTCTCACTGTTATCCATTCTTTCCAGCTCCTGTTCCATGAGATTCCCTTCCTTTCGCTGTCAGCCTGAACTCAATGGTTGCTCCCTCTCCTCTGAGTCAGAATCTATATAGGTTGAAGTCCCACTTCAGAGATTTGAATGCTGCACTGTTGGAGCTACCACCTTTTGGATGAGGTATTAGGTATGCCTTCTTAGGGTAATATAAAAGATCCCATGGCAGTAAACCAAAGACGAGCAGAGGAGTTCCCCTAACATTGTAGGTAATATTTATACAGTTGGGAGTGAGTTGTGCTGGGAGTCCTCAACATAGGATCCAGACCCCATGAAGTCTCATGGAATCAGGTCAAACATGGGCAAGTAAAGCTTCTGCTGATTACCACGTACCGTCCTCCCTCAGCTGATGAATCAGTACTTCTCCATGTTGAACACCACTTGGGGGAAGCACCGAGGGTGGCAGGGGTGCAGAGTGTGCTCTGGGGGGGCGGGGGACTTCAATGTCCATCACCAAGAGTAGCACAGTAGCACCAGTACATACAGAGCCGGCCTGGTCTTAAAGCTGGGTCTGTGGCAGGTGGTGAGGGAACCAACAAGAGGGAAAAACATACTTGACCTCATCCTCACCAATCTGCCTGCCACAGATGCATCTGTCCATGACAGTATTGGTAGGAGTGATCACCGCACAGTCATTATGGAGATGAAGTCCCGTCTTCACATTGAGGATACCCTCCATCGTGTTGTGTGGCACTACCAGCATGCTAAATGGGTTAGATTTCGAACAGAATTAGGAACTCAGGACTGGGCATCCATGAGGCACTGTGGGCCATCCGCAGTAGCAGAATTGTACTTGAGCACAATCTGTAACCTCATGGCCCGGCATATTCCCCACTCTACCATTACCATCAAGCCAAGGGATCAACCCTGGTTCAATGAAGAGTGCAGGAGGGCATGCCAGGAGCAGCACCAGGCATACCTAAAAATGAGGTGTCAACTTGATGAAGCTAAACAGATGACTACTTGCATGCCAAACAGCATAAGCAGCAAGTGATAGGCAGAACTATTCCACAACCAATGGATCAGATCTAAGCCCTGCATTCCTGCTACATCCAGTTGTGAATGGTGGTAGACAATTAAACCACTCATTGGAGGAGGAGAGTCCACAAATATCGCCATCCTCAATGATTAGGGAGCCCAGCATATCGTTACAACAATGTTCAGCCAGAAGTGCTAAGTGGATGATTCACCTCGGCCTCGTCCGGAGGTCCCCAGCATCACAGTTGCCGGTCTTCAGCCGATTCAATTAACTCCACGTGATATTAAGAAACGACTGAAGGCACTGGAACTACTAAGGCTATGGGCCCTGACAATATTCCAGCAATAGTACTAAAGACTTGTGCCCCAGAACTAGCCGCACCCCTAGCCAAGCTGTTCCAGTACAGCTACAACACTGGCATCTGCCCGGCCATGTGGAAAATTGCCCAGCTGCATCCTGACACAAAAAGCAGGACAACTCCCCATCAGTCTGCTCTCGATCACCAGTAAAGTGATGGAAGGGATCAACAACAGTGCTATCAAGTGACACAAGCAGTGAGGTGGTGGTATAGTGGTATAGTCACTAGACTAGTGATCCAGAAACCTAGAATAATGTTCTGGGGACCTGGGTTCAAATTCCACCACATTAAAAATCTGGAATTAAAATTCTAATGATGACCACAGAACTGTTGGCACTCCCCATTCCGACTTGGAAACATATTGCTGTTCCTTCTCTGTCGCTGGTCAAAATCCTGAAACTCCTTCCCTAACAGTACTGTGAGTGTACCTGCAGTAGTTCAAGAAGGCAGCTCTCAAGGGCAATTAGGGAAGGGCAATAAATGCTGGCCCCAATGATGCCCACATCCGATAAATTAATTTTTAAAAATTGCCATAGCTTGGCATGGAAAGCGTGAGAGGGGTGGGTGGCATGGCAGCGCTTGGCATAGGAGGCATGAGGAGGACCTTTTGAACTTACCTTTTACCTCTGAAGGGCCGTGAAGCACGTCTCTTAAAAACCTGGCCCAACTCCGTGAAAATTGCAGAGGAATAGGCGATGCCTATCTCCGCAATGGAGCTGGCCAGGTCGGGGATGCTGGATGCGGGCTTCCGACAGAAAGCAGCCCGCACCCTTTACCCAGGCCTGAGGTTTTGTCAAGAGAAAGAATCATCTATCAGGAGCTGCACAAGATGTCAGACTCCTTCCACAAATGTGAACCTCGTTTGATGCCATGACTCATGGCCATGAAAGCACAATGTGTCTGGACGTCAGGTAGAGGCTTCCTTTTGTGGCTAAAACACAGCCATGTGATTTAATTACTCAACAAAAATGTCGCGATTAATAATGTCTGGCTAACTCATCTCTTGAAGTGATTCTCGGGAACAAAGGCAAAAGCCACAGGAGGCCTAAGTCTGAACTCACCAAATTAGGAGACTGCAATAGAGGCTAATCATTTATGACAATTAATTATTGTCCTGCCCAGAGAGACACAATTGTGTGGTAAATTTTTTCAGTGTAGGCTCTGTTGCCAACATCTGATATTGTAATTAGAATCTGCATATTGATGTGGTAGATGAAGTTCAGAGAATGAAATCTATTCAGATGCCAGCATATTGTTGTTTTGTTTTCTTTATTTCACTGTTAAGATATTTTCTCTCACTCTGCACTCTCCACTTTTGCAGCCGGGCAGCTGATTCTTAGGGTCGGATTTTCGCTACCGAGGCGGGTGGCTGAAGTCAGGAAAGGTCCCGGGCGAGCGCTGGTGCGGCCTGGTCAGAAGCCCGGCCTCAGTTCTCTGGAACTTCATCCCAGTTTGTTTCAGAAGCTGTTCGGCCCTCCAGCCCTCACTGCTCACATCCCCTCACTTCTCCACTCACCCCCAATGGCCCCTGATACCCCCAGGCCACATCCATGCCAACTCATGCCCCCCACCCCCGCCCCCAGACCTCCCATGCCCCCTCATACCACCTCCCCGCCCAACCCCGCAAGCCAGCTTCATAGCCACTCGCCCAGTATCCAGCATGGGCTGACCTCTGGAGCCGTGTGGAGACGAAGAAAAATAAACTTCTAATGACCTATTATGGCTCTCACATGCTCAGTTTGACAGTGAAAAACTCCCATTCATGAAACCCATTCAAAGCTTTCAAATCTGTTCAAAAGTGTTTATGCCTGCCCCATCCATTCATGACTCCCACACATTGGTGGGGGTTTAAGACTTTGCTACAGTGAAAATGGGGTCTGTGTTGAACTCAGCATTAAGTTCTAATGGCCCTGTTGAGTTCAGGTTTTCCACTTGTGTGAGTCATGCCCCACCAACAAAAATTGAATCTGTCGGAAATGGGGGTTGGATGTCCACCTCCCGGTCCTGCCCACCGTTTTCAAATCCAGACTCCATGAAATCTGACTGCTGGGCTATCATCTGAGCTACTATGATTCGGAGCTCTGAACCCCACCTCTGTTCCTGAAAACCCTCACCAACCCTTTGGCTGGGAGGTGGAAAGGCTGGCGAAATGGCATGGGGAAGGCTGGCTGGGGCTGGTACCTCCTGGCCGCTGTGCTGCTTTCCTAGCATCACGAGAGGTAGCAGATGAGCCGTCATCTGAAACCCAAGTGAGCCAATTAAGGTGGGCAGTTAGGGCCTTTTTCTTGCCTTTGCCAGCAGCTGCTGGGTCCACCATCATGTGGGGAGACCAGGAGGTCCACCCTGCCAGCTTCCCAGCAGGTTCAGGGCAGGACCTCCTTTTTGGGCACTCCATGGGTGCCCGCCACCGGTGGCTGTGGTCATCCCTGCAGCAACGGTGCCACCTATAATCACCTCGCCACTGACTAGCCTTAATGGCTCCAGAGTCCACTTACCTGACTCTGAGAGTGCAGGACGATCAATGAGCCCCCATCCTCTAGCTGTAGCCTCATGAATGGCCATCATTAGTGGGAGCACTGCTGAGCTGCCAGCTCTCTGATTGGATGGCATCCTTAATAGGACAAAGGCCCTGACTCAAACCTCTTAGCTGAATGCTGCCAGCTAAATGTGGCCCTGGATCTGATGGCCTGGTGAAGTGGACTCACCCCAGCTTTTAGCCCCAGCCCTGGGGCTCCTGCCACCTCTACAAAATCCAGGCCTTTCTTTCTCAGTCTCTTATTTTCCATTGGATGAAATGGCTGTTTGCCCATAGTGACAGGACATGAATTGGCAATCCGGAGAAATAGGAAATCAAAGCTACTTCTCTCCAACCCTTGCCAATTTGTTCAAAGCCAGCTTGTCTCAGTTAGCACCCCAGCATCTGGGCTCAAGAATTATTGATGAGTCCCTCCCCCAGATTATTGCAGACCAATATTAGTACTGTTTAGTACTGAGTGAGGGCTGCATTGTTGGAGATACTAACCATGCACGAGACTTCAAGGCAAGGCCCTTGCGCTGTATACCTTCAGCAATTGGACTAAGCTATGAGTGAACATTGGAGCAATAGGGTAACTAGGAGAAGGGGC
Organism: Cetorhinus maximus; assembly: GCF_964194155.1. Classification (NCBI taxonomy): domain Eukaryota; kingdom Metazoa; phylum Chordata; class Chondrichthyes; order Lamniformes; family Cetorhinidae; genus Cetorhinus; species Cetorhinus maximus. Next base: position 96,118,534 of record NC_135894.1, read on the forward strand.
AGAGTGGAAGGCAAGTTGAAAGAAAAACATGTGCTGCCTTTCATGACCACATTGCAAAGCATTTTTCAGTCAATTAAGTATTTTTTAAAAGCATGGTCACTGCTGTAATGTTAGAAACATGGTAGCCAATTTGGCACAGCAAGATCCCATAATGGAACAATGACCAGATCTGTTTTTGTGATGCGGGTGGGGATTTTTTCTTATTCATTCATGGGATGTGGGTGTTGCTTTGTGGAAGGGGTGCCAATCAAGGGGACTACAGGTCACTATAGGGTTCATTGGTTCTAGACAGTGTATTGTGAGTCAAAGGGCATGGTAGTGCCATGGCTTGGCAATGGGGGCATAAGGGGCCAAGGGAATAGGGCCAAAGGGTGGAAGTTTGGCACAGTGTCATGAGGGGCAATGGAGGATGGATAGAAGGATAGAGATTGGCATGGGGGCATGAGGGGCCATAAGGCTGCGTGGAAGGGCAGAACTTGGCATAGGGGCATAAGGGGTGGCAGGGGGTGGTAGAAGGACATAGCTTGGAATAGAGGCATAAGGGACAATGGGGGAGTGGGTGGAATGACAGAGATTGGCATGGGGGTATAAGGGGCAATAAGGGGTGGGTGGTAAGGCAGAGCTTGGCATAGGAGCATAAGGGGCCATAGGGGTTTGGTTGAAGGGCAGAGTTTGGTGTAGGGGCCATGAAAGGCCATGTTGAGGTGGGTGGAAGGGCAGAGCTTGGCATAGGGGTCGTAAAGGACAATGGAGGTGGGTGAAAGGGCAGAGCTTGGCATATGGGATGTGAGGGGCCATGGAGGTTCGTGGGGGACATGAGGTGGCATGGACGGGCCATGGGGAGTGTTTGAAGGGTGAGGGAATGTGAGGGGTGAGGACTGGAGTGCCTTTATGTTTTCATTTTAATTGGGGTGAAGTCCCACAACACCAAGGCGTGCCTTTTAATCAGCCTGCCTCTGTGCTCGGCAGCCCCTGTGGCTGCCTCCAAGCTTTCTCCTGGGTCAGCTGGCCCCACTCCACACCACACCTGCCCCTGGCAATGAAGATCCCACCTTTGTGGACACGTTCCCCCGAGGTGAGTGGGCTGAGTCGGGATTTTGCCAACTCCCGCTACCTGCCTCGAGGATGAAAATCCAGACTTCAGTACCTGGGCGCCACCGATGTATCAAACCAGAAGTAGACTGAGCTGCTCACCCCTGTCCCGAATTTACTAGGATGTAATCTGAGAGAAGAGAGTGAGGGCTCTAGAATCGGCTGCCCCTCAGTTCGAGGAAAATGTCTACTCAGAGTCACGAGTCTCTGTCATCGGTCTTCATGTGACTGAACAGGCCAGTTCTCGACCCACAGAGCTTTGAGCTCATGGGCAGGAGGTCCCACTGAGGTAGTCGGATCCGGAGTGAAGGATTTGCTTCCTTTCCTTTCTTCCTCTGCTGCTGCTCTGCCTCATCATTAAGATGTTGTGGCTCAAAGCGTAATGCAGCTTGACGTACAAGTTTGTCACCATTTTGAATGATGGGTAGCAAGCTGTTCCCAGTCACTAATGTCAATGCTGCTGTGCTTCAAGGAGAGCTTCAGAGTGTCTTTGAAGTATTTTTTTTGTCGGGTGGCCATTTGAGATTTGACGAAACAGGGCATGTCAGGGAGGATGCTTTTCAGCCATCCGGACACAATACACCGAAGTTGATTTTGTAGAAGTTGTGCCTGAATGCTTGCGGATTCAAAAAAGGCACCAGCATTCGTTTGACGGTTCTCCCATTAAACCTGGTGGATGCAGCAGAGACACTGCTGAAGCAATTTCTCCAGTGCTCTTACGTATTGCTGGTACATAGCCCAGGTCTCACTGTAGTACAGGAGTATGGTGACAACTGTACATTACAACTTCTGTTGGCTTGCAGATGTCTTAGTTGTCAAACATTTGTGGCTGTAGTTTGTAGAAAGCTGAGCTAGCGTAGCTGATCTGGTGTTGGATCTCCTTGTCAATGGTGGCCTTTTGAGAGAGGCGTCTGCCAAGGTATGGGAAGTGCTCGACTTATTCCGGAGTCTCTCCTTCAACATATATGAGAGGTGGAATATTTGGCTGACTAGGTGTGGGTTGATATATGAGTTTTGTTTTGGCAACATATGAAGGAGCTGTAGACCAGGCCTTTGTCCTGGCCTGTTGTGTGGTACTTACATTAACTTGGTTAAGTTCCCCATGGCTCAGTAGCGCTCTCGCCTCTGCAGCAGCAAGTTTGGGTTCAAGCCACATTCCAAAGATTGGAGCACGAAATCTAAGCTGGCACTCAGTGTAGTACTCAGGGGGTGCTGCACTGTCAGAGATGCACCTTTCAGATGAGATATTTAATCAAGGGACCCATTTTCACTTTCAGGAGAATGTAAAAATCCATTTTACTATTTCACGGAAGATCAGGGGAATTGTCCCCGGTGTCTTGCGTAATACTTATCCATGAACCAACAGGTAAACTGGTCATTATTACATTGACGTTTGTGGGACCACAAATTGATTGCCCCATTTCCTGCATTACAACAGTGACTACGCTCCAAAAGTAATCCATTGGCTGTAAAACATTTTGGGACAACAACAGCAACTTGCGTTTATATTGCACCTTTTTAAACTAAAATGCCCCAATGTGCTTCACAAGAGTGATTATAGGAAAAATTGGCACTGGGCTATATAAGGAAGTATAAGGGCAGGTGATCAAACAGTAGGTCAAGGAGGTAGCTTTCAAGGAGTGTCTCAAAGGAGAAGAGAAATGTAGAGAGGCAGAGATGATTTAGGACTAGAATTTCAGAGGTTAAGGCCTAAGCAGCTGAAAGCATGGAAAGGTAGAACAAAGATAGGCAGAGATTTACACAAGATGAGAATTGGAGGAATGCAAATATCCCAGAGGGTTGTAGGGAGAGAGGAGGTTATAGAGACAGGGAGGGGTGAGGACGTGGAGGAGTTGGAATGAAGGACGAGAATTTGAAATCGAAACATTGCCAGACTCACGGCCAATGTAGATGACTGAGAACAGGGCTGATGGCTGAATGGACACAGTGCAATTTCTGATAGGGGCAGCAGAGTTTTCAATGAACTCATGGTGGTACAGGGTGTGAGATGTGAGGCCAGCCAGGAGTACATTGGAATAGTCACATCTAGAAGTAAAAAAAAAGCATGGACGATGGTTCCAACAGTGGATGAGCTGAAGTGGGGGGAGGTGGGGGAGGAGAGGATGTTAAGGAGGTGGAAGTTGGCAGTGTTGGCCTTGGAGAGGATACGGGGTCAGCAGCTCAGTTCAATGTGAAATGAGGTTGCGGGCAAACAGTTGGGATGAAATCAGCTGACAGGGAATGTAGTCTGTGGCAGAGACTGGAGGCAATGGCTTCAGTCATCTCAATGTTTAATTGGAGGAAATTTCAGCACTGGATGTCAGATGAGCAGTATAGCAGATCAGAAGAAGTGGAGGTTCCAAGAGAGGCGATGGTAAGGCAAAGCTTGGTGCTATCTGTATACATGTGGAAACTGTTTTCCGATGATGTCACCGAGGGGCAGCATGTAGGTGTGAAATAAGAGGGGACCAAGGATAGAAACTTAAGAGGTAACAGTGTGGGTGCGGGAAGAAAGAGATTCTTTGGCTTTGACAAGAACATCCTGAAGTTGTTTAAAAGAGCTGCATAATGCAAGTTCCTCTCCTTCCTTTAGAAGCTCCCTACCAGAACCTTTCCTCTCTCTTTGCCTTGGTGCCATCTTGTATAGTGTTTGTTTGTATATTGAGCCAATGAGTAGAGGCCACGGCCTGTCTTTCTCTCTCTCTCTTTGGCTGGTATTGACTTTAGAGCTGACATTATACCGTAACATTTGCCCTCCTCTGAATGCAGAGAGACCTGGTAGTGACACGTGACTATGTGCCTTGCTTCTCACTCAGTTGCTGTGAGTGCGGGCACGCATCTTATTAAACCCTGGTTGTCAAAAATACACCATTACTGCCAAAATAATCAATCACAACAATTCTATTTTTGCATTCTGCTGTTCATGTGATGAAATTATATGGATCTAACAAACCTGGAGTCAGTTCAATGTTAATGAGCGTATACTCCATTGCCAAAATAATGGTCTGCTGGGATCAGGCCCGTTATCAACTACAGATAAAAGCCGTCAATTTGTAAATCATTGTATCACAGCTCATTGAATTGTTCATTGTTCAATGCTTCAACCTGAATAGAAAACAATAGGAAAAAAATCAGAAATATACACTTTACGCAAAGTAGATTTGTTTACTGAAAGGTGCTGCTGCATTGGGATGTTATTTGGCAGTAAATCAATGGGTGTTTAGTGCATTGCACAATAAAATGTAGCTGTATCTGATGGGAATTAATGGGAAGGGGCTTGGTCCACTTAATTCAAAAACTTGGGCAATATTGGGCCAGGTTTTGGGCAATGGTGGGGCAGGGGAGGGCTGATGGTGAACTGTCAGCCTTTGCCCTCAATATCCCTCTGATGCTGACTGCTGCTTCAGGACTTCAGGCATTCACAGGTTAGCCCGAGAATCCTGAAATTGTGGTCTGTCACTCAGGGCTCCAACACAGCCCGAGCAATGGCTCCTCCCACTGGCGTCAGTGAGACCTTCAACTTAAACAGAATTACCTGGAAAAACTCAGCAGGTCTGGCAGCATCGTTTCCTGCTCCCACATAGCCATTAGAAACCCCTTAAAATCTTCCAACATGTTGAATCAAGTGTAATTGGGGTTTTAAAGTGATATTTGTAATAACTATTGCTGAAAAACAGAACTAGCCCTGAAAAGTGATTTAGCATTTGTGGAATGCTGTTAAACACCTCCATTATGATAAATTAGTAGATTTATTAATCAATTTTTGAATAAGCATTTTTAAATACTTTTTTTTAGCATATTTCTGCCTCTACCTTCACCCAATGTGTATGTCCAATCTTAATTTGATTTATGTAAAAATTTTTGAAGTGTTTTTTTTAGTGTTTTTCCTTCCCTGGTTAGCTGCCTGTGAGAATTCTTTATTGTGATTAGGGAGCTGCTTGGAAAGCTTGGTGACATCACTGCAGCTTCATGGTGGGAATCTCCAGTAAATAATACTGCAATCAGTTGCGATACCACCGCACAGCAATATCAATGAAAATCTGGCCAGGGCTCACTAGATCTCTCAACAAGGCTTGCTTTGAGGTCAGTGACTGCTGACTGCAAACATCAAGCCATTATTCTTTGGGATAGAATTGGAAGGGTTTGATCCAGTGGAATTTGCACAATGGGAGTGAATTGGAAAGGATTTGGTCTGTTGGAATCTGTGCAATGGAAATGAATGGTTTATACATGGGGAGTGAATAGGGAAAGATCATTGACCTGAACTTTTTCCCTCTCCACAGACGCTGCCTGATCTGTTGAGCATTTTCAGTATTTTCTGTTTTTATTTCAGATTTCCAGCATCTGCAGTATTTTGCTCTTGCATAGGGAGGGTTTGGTCCATTTGAGTCTATCTAATGGTCTTTAAATGAGTGGCGTTTTTTGTCAATTTGCACTCTATACAGTGCAATTTGAATGAGAAGTGGTTTGGCCCATTACAATTTTATATAAAGAATTGATGGTTAGAGATTGAGTCCTATTGAACCTAGACTGTGAAAGTGAAGGAGATGTAGCAATGCCCCAGTGAAAGTTTATATTAAAACTCTCCGTCCTACTAAAATCCAGATGTCATGTCGAGACTCAGAATTATGCAAAGAATCATAGCTGAAAAACCTGCATTCTATCATTCGGTGGCAGAATGTGCTGGAGGTATAAACAATGAATAGTTCAAAACCTAAGCTATTCCGCTATAAGAGATCATTTGGTAATGATCTTTCCTCTATCATAGTGCATTAGCTAAACCCTGTTGATTTCACCATCCCTTTGTGCTAATCAGTGCAAACCCATTTCATACTGATATGCAATATGACAGTTTGTTTGGAGGACATTGGTCCCCTACAACAGGGGCTGTTTGTGATGCAACAATGTTTTTCCCTGACATCGCTAGTGTTACTTCTAACTTGTTGACACCTACAGAACCTCTTACAACAGGAAATTTGGAAAAGAAGCCACATCTCGAGTGGAAGTTGAAGGTGCCCATAGGAGTTGACAGTCATTCCTAAAATAAAAGATGTCAAATTGTATTGATTGTTTGTGATCACAAGGCCTCTGAGTGTCATTTTTAAAAAAAATCATGCTCAGGCACAATTTATTTACAATCTCAGTGTAACATGAATATACAGAGAGCTCCTGAAGGTCTTCTCTGTGGTCCATCTCCTAATTAAAATTCTTGTCTCTTTATCAATTCGCAGAAGAGCCCAGTCCCCCTACAGTCCAGGGGCACAGCGGCAATGGCAAGAACTATAAGCTGGTTGTGACGAAGCAAGATGATGGAGGATCACCCATCCTGAAATATGTGCTCAAATATAGAACCGTGAGTATCCTGATATGCCACTGCTTAACAACAAGGGAATTGGAACTATGAGTTAAGTAAGCACTTTGATGATATTCAATTTTTATATCTTCTAGATAAGTGACTTGTGTTAACTTGTGAATTAATGTGTTATTTAAAACAGCAGACGGGTAAGTTTCAGTACAACTTATACCCAAGGTAACTGGTTCTACATAAAAGAGGATGTTACGTTCGATTTTCAGGCATGGGGGTGCATTCAGTGATTTGTGACAATGAGACCCAAGCCCACGTCCCACCATGGTGCATCCCAGAGGTGTTGGGATCCTTAGACTCCCTTTGAGGGTGTGATTTTTAAGACCAGTGCGCTCCCAGTTCCAACCCCACCAACAATTGGAAATCCAACTTCGTGTTATCTGGATGTGGCATTGAAAATACGTGGCCGTGAAATTTATTTGCGTAACGCCGCTCCTGGTTTCTTTATTCCCTGGGGGCAGACACTGTTCGAGCCACTAGCTGTGTGACCATAGAATCATAGAAAGTTTATGGCACAGAAAGAGGCCACTTGGCCCATCGTACCTGCGCCCGCTAAAGAACGAGCTACCTGGCCTAACCCTACTTCCCAGCATTTGGTTTGTGGCTCTGCAGGTTATGGCACTTCAGGTGCATATTCAGACACCTTTTAATGAGTTGAGGATCTTTGCCTCTTCTACCCTATCAGGCAGTGAGTTCTAAACCTCCACAACCCTCTGGGTGAAAAAAACGTTTCCGCATCTCCACTCTAATCCTTTTATGAATCACTTTAAATCTATGGTCCCTTAGCCACTGACCTCTCTGCTAAAGTAAATACGCCCTTCCCATCCACTCTATCCAGGCCCCTCACAATTCTCCCAATCAATCAAATCTCCCCTCAATCAAATCTCCCCTCAGCCTTCTCTGTTCCAAGGAGAACAGCCCCAGCCTATTCAATCTCTCCTCATATCTGCAATTTTCCAGTCCTGGCAACATCCTCAAAAATCTTTTTTTTTTATTCACTCACGGGATTTGGGCTTCGCTGGCTGGGCCAGCATTTATTGCCCATTCCTAATTGCCTTTGAGAAGGTGGTGGTGAGCTGCCTTCTTCAATCACTGCAGCCCATGTGGTGTAGGTACATCCACAGCGCTATTACGAAGGGAGTTTCAGGATTTTGACCCAGTGACAGTGAAGGAACGGTGATATATTTCCAAGTCAGGATGGTGAGTGACTTGGAGGGGAACTTCCAGCTGGTGGTGCTCCCATCTACCTGCTGCCCTTATCCTTCTAGATGGTAGTGGTCATGGGTTTGGAAGGTGCTGTCTTAGGAGCCTTGGTGAATTCCTGCAGTGCATCTTGTAGATGGTACACACTGCTGCTACTGTGCTTTGGTGGTGGAGGGAGTGAATGTTTGTGAACATGGTGCCAATCAAGTGGGTTGCTTTGTCCTGGATGGTGTCCAGCTTCTTGAGTGTTGTGGGAGCTGCACTCACCCAGGCACCCTTTCTAATGCAATAACATCCTTTCTGTAATGAGATGGCTAGAACTGCACACAGTGCTCAAGTTGTGGTCCAACTAATGTTATATATAGTTCCAGCATAACCTCCCTGCTCTTATATTCTATGCGTTGGCTCTTACATTAAAGGATTCCAGAGGCTTTCTTAACCACCTTATCAACCTGTCATACTACCTTCAGGGATCCGTGGGCATTCAGTTCAAGGTCTCTCACGTCCTTTACACTTCTCAGTATCCTCCCATTTATTGTGTATTCCCTTGCCTTGTTTGACCTCCTCAAATGCATCAACTCTCTCTTCTCCTGGTTGAATTCCATTTGCCACTTTTCTGCCCAACTGATCAGTTCATTTATCTCTTGTTGCTTTTTACAGCTATCCTCCTCGTCATCAACCACACGGCCAACTTCTGTGTCTTCTGTAAAACTCTTGATCATTCCCCCTATACTTACATCCAAATCATTAATATATAACATAAAAAGCAGGGTACCTAGTACTGAGCCCTGCAGAAGCCCAGTAGAAACAGCCTTGCTGTCGCAAAAGCACCCATCAACAGTTAACCTTTGTTTCCTGCCACTGAGCCAATTTTGTATCCAGCTTGCTACATTCCTTTGAATCCCATGGGCTGTAATTTTCTTTAAGCAGTCTGTCATGTGGGACCTTGTCAAAAGCCTTGCTAAAATCCATGTACACCACATCAACTGCACTACCCTCATCAATCCTCCTTGTAACTTCCCCAAAAAATTCAATCAAATTAGTCAGACACAACCTTCGCTTAACCAATCAATGCTGACTGTCCTTGATTAATCCATGCCTTTCTAAGTGACAGTTTATCCTATCTCTCAGGATTGACTCCAATAACTTGCCCACCACCAAGGTCAGGCTGACTGGCCTGTAATTATTCGGGCAGTCCCTTGCTCCCTTTTTAAACAATGGTACAACGTGAGGAGACTGACAGCACCTCACCTGTATCCATTGAGGAAAATTATGGTCAGACCTTCCATAATTTCCTCCCTGGATCCTTTTAACAGCCTGGGATACATTTCATCTGGCCCTGGTGATTTATCTATTTTCAATGATGCTAATCACCTTAACACTTCCTCTCTCCCTATCACATCCAATACTTCACACTCCTCCTCCTTAACTAAAATGCCTTTATTTTCCCCAGTTTTCTGAAGACAGACGCAAAATATTCATTAAGAACCATACCAATATCCTCCGCCTCCACACTTGGGTTACCTTTTTGGTCTTTTATGGACCCTACTCTTTCCTTAGTTATCCTCTTACTCTTAATGCATTGCTAAAACATTTTTGGGTTCTCCTTGATTTTGCTTGCCAATATACTTGCATGCGCTTTCTTTGCTCTCCTAATTATTTCCTTTTTGATTTTGCCCCTCCACTTTCTATAGTACTTGCGGCTTTCAGTAGTGTTGAGTCCTTGGTGTCTGGCATAAGCTTTCCTTGTCTGCCTTATCTTACCCTGTAAGCTCCTTGACACCCAGAAGGCTCTAGATTTGGCCATCCCACCCTTTCTCTTTGTGGGAACCTGTTTACTCTGAACCCCTTGAATCTGCCCTTTGAATGCCTCCCACTGCTCTGACACTGATTCACTTTCAAGTAGCTGTTTCCAGTCCACTTTTGCTAAATCGCTCCTCAGTTTAGTAAAATTGGCCTTGCTCCAAGTTAGAACTTTAACTCCTGTTCTACCTTTTTTCCTTCTCCATAATTATATTAAAACTAATTAAATTATGATCACTACCACCAAAATGCTCTCACAGTGTCACTCCTTCCACATGCCCAGCTTCATTTCCTAAAACTAAGTCCAGAACTGCACCCTCCCTTTTTGAACTTGCTACACGCTGGCCAAAAGAGTTCTCCTGAATGCACCTTAAGAATTCTGTTCCTTCCAATCCTTTCACACTAAATCTATTCCAGTTAATATTGGGGTAGTAAAAATCCCCTACAATTACTGCCCTACTATTTTTGCACTTCTCAGAGATTTGTCTACCTATTTTTTCTTCCATCCCCCTCTGACTGCTTGGGGGCCTATAGTACACTCCCAGTAGTGTGACTGCCCCCTTTTTCATTCCTAAACTCAATCCGTATGGCCTCAATTTGAGGATCTTTTAAACATATCATCCCCCACCACAGTTGTAATTGCTCCTCTAAGCAAAATTGCCAACCCCACCTCCTCCCCCATCGTTTCTGAAAACCTGTAATTAGGAATAAGGGGGTCAAAGGTTATCGGGGTAGGCAAAATGTGGTGTTGAGGCCACAATTAGATCAGCCACAATCTTATTGAATGGCAGAGCAGGCTCGAGGGGCTGAATGACCTACTCCTGCTCTTAATGTGCATGATCGTATGAATGTTGAGCTGCCATTCCTATCCCTCTTTAAGCCATGTATCTGTTATAGCTCTGACAACATACTGCCACATTTCTCTCTGTGCCGTCAGCTCATCTGCTTTATTTGCTAAACTCCTTGTATGGAAGTATGTACCCTTGAGCATTGCCAAACTCTCCTTTTTTTTATTTTCTACCTTCTGTTTCCAAACTCACTCGCTGATTTTCTGCCTTCCATTATCACTTCTGATTTTGCTCCACCTGAGTCTACCCTCAAGTTTCTGTCCCCACTGCCAAACTAGTTTAAACCTTCCCCAACAGCACCAGCAAGGATATTGGTCCCAGCCCCATTGAGGTGCAAACCGTCTGCCTTGTACAGGTCCCACCTTCCCAAAGCTGGTCCTAATGTGCGGTGATATCCTAACTGATATGGAGGCACACAGTTGTGTTCCCTGTGTGCACCCGAACACATGGAAACAGTGCTACTCTGAATTCACACAGCCCAACTGGCTGCTGTGATGGCTGGATACCAAAATTGGATGACATAGATCTTGGCAACATCTGCGTTGTCCACTGTTATTTAAAAAAAGAAGCATGAAACACCCAGATGGGCTTTGCAGTCACAGTATTTAAAGGACCAGGCACATTGATTGCAGAATTGTCAACCTTACAGAACGTTTTTCTATTGGAAAGTGTCTGAAAGTAGCCTGCGGTGTTTTTGAAGGTGTTTTGGTGCATGTCCTTTAGAGAAGGAAATCTGCCATCCTTACCTGGTCTGGCCTACATGTGACTCCAAACCTATAGCAATGTGGTTGACGCTTAAATGCCCTCTAAACAAGGGAATTTAGGGATGGGCAATAAATGCTGGTGTAGCCAGCGATGCCCACATCCCAGGAATGAATTTTTTAAAAATTTACCAGAGTATGTTGCCCCATCCTCACCAGGGATGGCAGAAGACTAGGTGACCTGTTCATACAAAAACCACAACAGATATGGAGGCAGCAGTGGCAGTGCCCCTTGGCCTGCAGCACATTGGGGAGGTGGAGCAGAGACTGCGGAGACATGCCCTCTGCCAAATTGGAGCGGGACTCCTTCATACTTCTGGGCAGTAACAGGAGGCTGTGTGGCAGGCCAGCCAATGCACCCAGCATCTCCATGTCCATGCCCGTTCAGCATCCTCCAGGGTGCTGCCCCATCCAGGTCCTCATCTCAATCCTCCACAGTGGAACTCATCTTCCACCTCATCCTCCAGTGGGGCACACAAATCATTCTTTATTCCTGGACTGGCTGCAGCTCACTCATGCCCAGTGAATCACCACATGCTGATTCCAACTCTCTGCTAGCCTCCAAGGTATGTGCAGTGCCAGTATCTGAGCTGGTGGTTATGAGTGTCAGATCAAGTGACAGGACCTCTTCATCAATGCTGTGCTGTTGCTCTCTCTCTTCCTCCTTGGGTTGCTGCAGAGGGTTGGTAGCAATTCTTGGATGTTTCAAAGCAAGAACTCAGAAGGGGAGGGTTATTGTAAATGGGTGTGGGTTGGGAAGCAAGAGATCTATGGTCACCCCATCAGCGGCTTGCTCATCATACCAGGGGGTTGAGGGTGAGCTGGGAGTTGAGAAGGGGAATAAGGCAGGAAGATGTTATCATCCTTAATGTTCTCAGTGAAATCAAATGCCACATCCTTCCTGCCTTATTCCCCTTCTCAACTCCCAGCTCACCCTCAACCCCCTGGTATGATGAGCAAGCCGCTGATGGGGTGACCATAGATCTCTTGCTTCCCAACCCACCCCATCACAGATAGCCCGATGATATGGAGAACCATCTCTCCAAGAGGTGGGTGTGACGCTGGCAGCATTGGAAGGTGTGTGAGGATGAGGTGGAGTATCTGGATGCTAAGCAGGAGTCCTGAGTGCCAGGGAGTAGTGCTCGCTGGGTGATGGGGGCTGTGATGCATTGGTGATGTAGGACATGTCATGTGAAGACTCATTCTTCCTGGCCAATGACCTTGACCACCCACAAGAGGTCATTAGACTTCCTGTGGCACTACTGTCCAGTCCTCAGGCTCAAACTCCCAGAATTGACATTCCTGGCCACCCCTTTCTGAGGCTGGTCTTTGAGGGTCTCCTCACCCAATATGGAACCCAAGGTGATAGCATGACATCATGCAGATGAAATGGGTAGAACATTGTGTGTTTAACCCACCTCAATCTGAACAGGCACGGGCACGCTCAGAGTTATGGCCTCTGAATGTGGTTCAGGTATGTACTAAACATCCCATGCCATTATTCAAAGCAGAGCAGCCAGTTCCCCTGGTGTCTTACACAACAATCCTCTCTCAAACAACACTAAAATTAGATTCACTGCTCACTTACCTCAATGCTGCTTGTGAGGTCTTGCTATGACTAAAATGTTGCCACATAATAACATTGACTTCACTTCCAAGTAATTCAATGTATGTGAAATGTTTTTCCACATTTCTGAGAGATGTGATAAAATGCTCTATAAATGAAATTTCTCACTCCTGTCGGAGGCTTTCCTATTTCCCAGCTCTACTTGATCTAAAGTTGGTTGATTAACTTTACATAACCTAAGGTAAATAACAGTCAAGCCATTTCCCCTCTGGATGACAGAGGAGGTTCATTAAGTAACTCCATACTGCATTTAGAACACTTGACTTTCCCTCACATCCTCACACACACACCACACACACACACACACACGCCAACACACACACACCCTTCCTCCATGTAGTACATCTTGATGTCAGCCTTATTCTTACTCCTTATAATCCCAAGCTTGTGCCTCACTTGTCCCATTGCCATGGTGCATCTGAAAGCGTTATTCTAAATTTGGAACCTCCCTTCCCTACAGCACTGTGGGTGTACATAAACCACGTGGACTGCAGCGGTTCAAGATGGCAGCTCACCACCACCTTAGCAAGGGCTGTATGGGATGGGCAATAAATACTGGCCTTGCCAGCGATGCTGACATGCTGTGAAAGAATAGACAAAAAATCTTCTCTATCTGATTAAGTATCTTAAGAGCCTTAGAAATAGGAGCAAGAGTAGGGCATTCAGCCCCTCAAGCCTGCTCCAAAATTCAGTTAGACCATAGCTAATCTTCCACCTCAGTTACAGTATCTTCTCCTTTCCCCATACACCTTGATTCTCTTGTAACCAAAAAACTATCAAGCTCTGACTTGAATATACTAAACAATTGAACATCCAAAGCTCTCTGGGGGGGAGAATTTCAAAAATTCACAATCCTTTGAATGAAGAAATTTCTCCTCATCTCAGCCCTAAATGGCTGACCCCTTATTCTGAGGCTGTTACCCCCCAGTCCCAGACTCCCCAGACAGCATCTCTGTGTACTCAATCTCTCCTCAAAGGGTAATCCCCTTATTTCAGGAATCAGGCTGTAGAACATTTGCTGGACTTCAATACAGGTGTAATTTCCCAGAGGTAAGGAGGCCAAAACTGTACACAGTACACCAGGCATTGTCTCACCAAGGCCCTTTATAAGTTGCAGTAAGACTTCTTTACTCTTATAGCACAATCCTTTGGTAATAAAGGCCAACATACCATTTGTCTTCCTAATTGTTTGCTGTACCTGCATGTTAATTTGCTGTGATTTTTGTACAAAGATAGCCAGATCCCTCTGAATACTGACATTTTCCAGTCTCTCACCATTTAAGAAATATTCTGGCTTTCTATTTTTCCTATCAAAGTGGAAAATTCACATTTCTTCACATTATACTCCATCTGCCATATTCTTGCCTACTTGTTAACCTACATAAATCCTTGCACCTCTTTGCATTCACCTCACCACTTACTTTCCCACAACTTTGCATTGTTAGCACATTGAATACATTACACTCGGGCCCTCATCGAAGACATTGATATGGGCTGTAAAAAGCTGAGATTCAAGCACGGCTCTTCCAGTATCCTGTGAATATCAGCCTGCCATCCCAAAAATGACCCATTTGTCCCTTACCTTTTTTCTGTCTATTAACCAATTCTCAATCCATTCTAAAAATCACCCCCGATCCCATTATTTTGTGCAGCAACCTTTTATATGGCACCTTACCAGGTATCTTTTGAAAATCCAAATATACTACATCTAGTTGTTCCCCCTTATCCGCCCTACTAAGCACAACCTCAAAAATCTCTAACAGATTTGCACAAGGCGATTTCCCTTCCATAGATCAGTATGAGCCTTCCCAGTCATATTATGACTTTCTAAATGTCCTGGTATCACATCCCTAATAATAGATTCCAACATTTTCCCTACTATTGATGTCATGTTAACTGGCCTATAGTTATGGAATCATAGGGTGGTTACAGCCAAGAAGGAGGCCATTCGGTCCATTGTGTCTGTGCTGGCTCTTTGCAGGAGCAACTCAGCTAGTCTCACTCTCCTGCCTTTTTCTCATAGCCCTGTAAACGTTTTCTCTTCTGGTAATTATCCAATTCCCTTTCGAAAGCCACAAAGCAATCTGCCCCCACCACACTCTTAGGCAATGCATTCCAGATCTTAACCACCGCTGTTTAAAAAAAGCTTCTCCTCGTGCCGCTGTCGCTTCTTTTGCCAATCTCCCCATTTTCTATTGCCCTCGTTTCCTTGAATAGCGAGTTGTGTTTACTACTGATCGGCGGGGATCATTTTAGAATCTAGGCTACTCTGGAAAATCAGAACCAATGCATGCACTATCGCTGCAGCCACCTATTTTGAAACTCTGTGGTGTAGACCATCAGTTTCAGGGGAGTTGTCAGCTTTTAGTCCCATTAATTTCTCCACTTTTACTTTACTGATAATATTAAGTTCCTCACTTTCACTAGACCCTTGATTCACCATTACACCCCAATGTTAGTTGTGTTTTCTACAATGAAGACAGATACAAAATATTTGTTTAGTGTCTCTGCCTTTCCTTCTTCCTGATTTTAATTTCTTCTATCTCTACATTTGAGAGACCTATGTTTACTCCCTCTAACCCCTTCCATTTCACATACCTACAGAAGCTTTTACAATCTGTTTTTAATGTTTCTTGTTAGTTTACTCTCATATCCTATTTTCTCTTTATCTATTTTTTAGTCATCCTTTGCTGAATTTTAAAATCTTCCCAATCTTCAAATTTACTTTTTTCTTGCAGTATTATAATCGCCTTCATTTAATTTAATAATGCCTTCAAATTCTCTTTAATCACATTTGTACTACTTTTCCTATGGGCTTTTTGTTATTATTTATGGAAATGTATAATCATGGCTAATTACGAGTTAATTATTTAAATATTTCTCATTGCCTCTCTACCATCATATCTTTTAATCCAATTTCCCAATCTACATTAACCAATTCACACACCATAACCTATGTATTTTGTAGTTCCACTGCAAGCAATGATTAGATAGTCTTTCACCATTCAGCCTTGAAATGAGACACCTCAGAAAGAAATGCTGATGGGATGAGATGAAGTCGGACTGGAGGAGGTTTGTGTGAAGCATAGAGCAAGTTGGCCCAAATGATTCGGTGTTGTATATTGTTTTATAATGCTGCTGTGAAGCGCATTAACAGGTTTAATTATGTTTTTATTTTGGACACCCATTGAAATAAAGCACATTTTTACGCCAAGGTTAATGAGTTTCACTCCTTGACTTCCCAGACTATTGAGCAGGAACCTCTCTAGCTTTTCTTCAGAGGGTTACATTTTGGACGAGCTGATAGTTCCTCTCCATGTCCACTCCACTGCATTCTTCTTGCTGCACCAGGAGGTTATAAAGACTGCTCTTTGAAGTATGGGTAGTGTGTTGTAAAGTCTTAACATCTTGTGGACTCCTGGCTATTGCAAGTTCCCTATCAGATTTTCAGTTACATTATTACATTGTGCAGACTTTGAAAATGATGCCCCTACTATCAGTGGGGTAGATCTTGACTGTGAAATTATGTAAAGTGGGTGCGTGTATGTCATCCTCACCCATCTCAGTTTCTATTTCCATTGACTTCAATGAGAATGAACCCAGAGAGATGCAAAGTGAGCTGCTATCACACTTTTTACATAACACACAAAGTGAAGATCTATAACAGTGTCCCTCACTAAGGCTCTTTGTCATAATTCAATCCTATCCATTTTATATTTTTCACCAATGTCTAAAATGTGGCATTGATCTAAACATAATTTGTCAAACTACATGTGCAATCACAGCCTTTGTGAGCATCAGTTCCTGCATCCCTTGATCTTTTTGCTGTCCTGATGTTAGTATCATAACTGCACAAATTCAGCAAAAATCACACAGGATTTTGATATCAAGTTCTAGATTAAAGTTGGGACAGGAGCACTGTTTCCTGTGAGAATCCATTCAATATTATTCCCACACCTATCATTCTACCTCTGATACTCTCTGTTCTGGCTTCCTTCCACCCATGAAAGATGATGGACACACAGCAAACAACCCATTTCAGATAGGGAGTCTTCATATGGCGTACCTTTGCATTGGTTGAAGAGGCCAATCCTTGAGAGGCAGATTCTGCCACCGATTGCACACATGAAGCTTCCAAGTGTTGCTTGTGGGTTGTTGCTTTTGGTGCTGACGTCTGTTGCCTAGCCACTGGTCATTGTGGTGGTGCATGACAGCCCACAGGAGGTGTCTCCATTTTCCTCCCTCCTGTTCTCCAACTTCTATCCCAAGTTCTTATGCCTTTCAGCTGAACTGAATATGGGCATCTTTGTGAAAAGAAAATAAAGACTTGCTCCCTTCACAAACTCAGGATGTGCCAAATTGTCTGTTAAAAGTAGGAAACATGGCCAGCTAATATGTGCCCAGCAAGCTACCAAAAACAGCAATGTGAGAGTGACCAGATAATCTGCTCTGGTGCTGTTGATTGAAAGATAAATATTGGCCAAGGTATTGGGAAGAACTCCCCTGCGCTTCTTTGAAATAGCCATTGATCTTCTACAGCTACCTGAGAGAGCAGTTTAATGTCTCATTCAAAAGACAGCACATCTGATGTGTGGCACACCCTCAGCTCTGCACTCAGATTGTCAGCCTAGATTATGTGCTCAAATGGCTGGGATGCGAAACTTGAACCCACGACCTGACTCAAACGTGGGAGTGCTACCATGAAGCCATGGCTGACACCATAAGCTTTCTTATAGTACAAATCTACTCTTTCCAAGTTCCATTCTCCACACTACCTTTAACCTCCTCAGAGAAATAATGGTGGTTTGCTAGACAAGGTTTACCTTTCTAAATCCATGTTAATTGTCTCTTATTAAGTTACTGCTAATATATTCCTCCAGCATTGAACCTGGAGATGTCTAAGTCGACCATTAATGTGCAAATGTGGAGCACTTTGCCAATTAAATGCATTAAAAAATGAGGTTAATTATACAACTTAATAGCATCGTTACTAAACAACAGTAGCACTGTCAGTAATGCTTTCTTGTTAATAAGATCAGGTAGTAATGATGCATTCTTACCAATAAGGTTATTTACATAGAATTATACAATATTTACAGCACAGAAGCAGAGCTATGGAGGCTGAGTCATTGAATATATTCAGGCTGAAATAGGGAGACTTTTGAACTATAGGATCAAGGGTATGGGAAACAGGAAAGTGAAGTTAAACCCAGGATCGGATCAGTCACGATCTTATTGAACGGCAGAGCAGGCTCGAGGGGCCATATGGCCTGCCTCTGTTCCTATTTCTTATGCCAGCATCTGTGCATTACAGAGGCCACCTCCCACATTATGTTGTCTAGCTCTATCAGCATATCCTTCGAGCAATTGGTGTGTTCGCTAATATGATTATTTAGTAATGCTATGTTTTAGCTAATATGGCTATTTAGTAGTGGTGCTTTCTTCACACAATGGCTTTTCAGAAGATATACCACAGGCTGTTAAGAAAGTAGCAATGAATAATTCTTAGGCTCACTAGTGCTACTTCGTGCAGTAGGGGGTGAAGAAAAGGGACGGACTAGTGCATATTCTGCAGTGCTCCCTGAGATTATATACAGCGGTGATTTTTATGAGCTGATGCTCGTGTACAACTTGTATCCAGCAGAGTTCTCCATTTCTCACATGAATGTCATATTCAGCATTCTGGAGCCACAGTTTAGAAAAATACTTCAAATCTGCCCAGAAGCAAAATAGACGGAGTGACAGTCATTGCAAATCTTCTGGGAGATTTAAATATTAGATCTACTTTGCACTTGGCAGGTATCTTTTCAAATGTATTATCCCCTATTGCAGGGTCCTAAGAGGCTTTAGCCTGCCCATCTTCCCATTAGCAGCCCAAAGCTATTTCTGCAGATTCAAGGAGCTGAACCACAGTTGTTAATTTGGTCCAAGCTTCTGCATTTGAAGAAAAAGTCTTTATTTCTTCTCCCTGGCTGGAAATGGTTGAAATTAGCTGAAGAATCTGGTTCTGAGACTTTTAATGGGACAATATTCAATGGCCAACTATTGGCTTCTCATCTCAAGAAAGGGCAGCCCGGGGTTGAAAATCACTGAGGGGCATGGTTTGGGGCAGGGTATTTCATTGGGCCCATTAATATCCAAGGTCTGCTTAATACAATTTTCATGTTGGCCTTTAAGTGAGCGAGCACTCCTCCTTGATGCCTCCAGCAAACAGCTGCTTAAGTATGTGAATCTGTGGCATGTACCAGTTTCAGGACAACCAATCGCTATTCTATGTGCAAATGGGAGCAGTGATGTGCCCCATGTGCTCAGACCATCCATACCGGGTTTCCTGTGGCCTGACCAACTGCACCTTAATGGTACAGCTTGAAAAACCTTTATGGAGGGGATTTTCCTGGGTTCAGGAAAATATTCTGGCCCACTACCAGCCTAGGCAAGGCTTTGAATCTGATCCATTGATCACTCCTCTAAGTATGGCCACCCAACCCCACCACCCACCACTGACCCCCACCCCCCACCCCCCCCACCCCCACCCCGCCCCTGACCCCGGCACTGCCAATCCCTCCAATCCCCCCAGGCATGAGTTGAAGGTGTTAGCTCTACTTTGGGAGAGGCCACGAGCTGCATTTTCCATGCCCCCGCCGGGCGCGTTTTCAGTAAAAATAGAGCAGGAGCCCACCCCACCATCTTCCTGCCCACCCCCAAGCTCACCCCCATGAAATGGGGGTGGGCGTCGAAATCAGCAGCCTGCCCGTTATATTTAAATACATAACCAAGGATCAACTGGACTTGTTACCATGCCAATTGACCATGATAATGCACTGCCTACGCCATCAAACGTTTGACGTGGGCAGTTGGGCAGGAGTGGGCAGCCTGATTTTTTTGTTTAAATTTTCGGAAGGGCAGAAGGAAGTGGAGGTACTATCTTCAGGGGCTGCCCTTTGTGGATCGGGGGGGCGCCTCATCCCTGCCAAGATGGAAACCCCCTTTCTTCCTCCCTGCACGCTGCAGTAAACACACCAACCACAACCCCCTGTCCCCACTCCTTAACCTGACCAAACCTTCCCTGCCCAAGACCCCGGGCTTAACTGGCTCTGGGTCCCACTGGGCCTTCTTCTTAGGACTGGCACTGCCAAGGCTGATGGAGCTGCTTGCCAATCAGACTGGGTCGGCATGGAATAGGTTGGCTCCGCGCCGATTTTGCTGCTGGGTGGGGAGGGCGTGGTGGTGGTGGTGGTGGTGGTGGTGGGGGGGTGGGGATGGGGGAGTCAAACCATCCCACCCAACCCCATCCCCAACCCCGCCCTGTTATATTCTGCCCATATCTCGGCTGACTAGCAAGCGGAATACAGCCCGAGACTGGCGACAGGTTGACTATCTGGCTGTCCCACCCTCTAAAGAAAGAAATATTTATATTTATCTAGCACCTTTCAGAAACGCAGAACTCAGAGCAGCCAATTATTTGGACTCCCAAAAGTGCTGCAAAACAGACTTGTGAGCAAGGTTCTGAAAAAGGGTCATACGGACTGGAAACGTCAACTCTGTCTTTCTCTCCCCAGGTGCTATCCAACCTGCTGAGTTTTTCCAGCAATTTTCATTTTTGTTGTGAGCAAGGTTATAGCTCATGGAATAAAAGAGACAGTAGCAACATGGATACAAAATTGACTAAGTGACAGGAAACAGAGGATCCTGGTTAATGGATGTTTCTCAGGCTGGAGGAAGGGTTGTTCCCCGGTTTTGGGACCCTTGCTTTTCCTGATATACACTAAAGACCTAGACCTTGGTGTACAGGGCACGATTTAAAAATTTGCAGATATTACAAAACTTGGAAGCATTGTGAACTGTGAGGAGGATAGTGTAGAAGTTCAAATGGACATAGACATGTTTGTGCAATCAACGGAGAAGTGGCCAATTAAATTTAACGCAGAGAAATGTGAGGTGATTCATTTTGGTAGGAAGAACACGGAGAGACAATATAAAATGGGTACAACTCTAAAGGGGATGCAGGAGCAGAGGGACCTGGGCATATACGTGCATATGTTATTGAAGGTGACAGAACAAGTTGATAAAGCATACAGTGCCCTAGGCCATATTAATAGGGGCATAGAGTACAAGAGCAAGGAGGTTATGTTGAACTTGTATAAGACACTAATTCGCCCTCAGCTGTAGTATTGGATCCAGTTCTGGTTGCTACACTTTCAGAAGGATGTGAAGGCATTAGAGAGGGTGCAGAAAAAATTCATGAGAATGGTTCCAAGGATGAGGAACTTCAGTTATGAAGATGGATTGGAGAAGTTAGAACTGTTTTTCTTGAAAAAAAGGTTGAGAGGAGATTTGATAGGGGTTTTCTAAACTATGAGGGGCCTGGATAGAGTAGATAGGGATAAATTATTCCCACTCGTGAATGGATCGAGAACAAGAGGGCACAGATTTAAAGTAACTGGTAAAAGAAGCAAAAGTGACATGAGGAAAACCTTTTTCATGCAGTAAGTGGCTAACGTCTAGAATGCACTGCCTGAGAGTGCAGTGGAGGCAGGTTCGATTGAAGCATTCAGAAGGGAATTAGACTGTTATTTGAGATGGAAGAATGTGCGGGGTTACGGGGAGACGGTGGGAGAGTGGCACTAAGTAAATTGCTCATTCGGAGAGCGGGTGCAGGCACGATGGGCCGAATGGCCTCCTTCTGCGCTGTAATAATCCTGCAATTCTGTGAACTGGCTTGAAGTATAGTCATTGTTGTAATGTTGGAAATGCAGCAGACATTTAGCGCGCAGCAAAACCCCACAAACATCTATGGGACAATGGCCAACCTGGTTTAGTAATGTTGATTGAGGGATAAATTTTTGGTCAGGATGATACTGACATGGAATTGCTCATGTCCACCTGAGACGGCAGAATGGGGCCACAGTTTAACATCTCATTTGAATGCCAGCACCTCCGAAAATGAAGCACTCCCTCTGCACTGCACTGAGGGGTCTTGTCTCTGAAGTGGGACTTGTACCCACATCCTTCTGACTCAGGGGTGCAAGTGCTACCGATTGAGATGTGGCTGACATGAATAGTGTCCCATCAGTAGACAAAGTACAAAAAAAACAGGCACCAAGTTAGAGGTGATATCGGAATGGGTGATCAAATAACTTGGTCAAACAACAGTGGGCGGGCACGCTGTGGTTGGTTTCAGTGTCTCTGGGTTAGGGACGTGAAAAAATCCCCAGGATTCAGATATCGGGAGGTCGTTCGACTATTAGGGATGGCTATTCGAGGGCGTGAGAGGAGGACCCTGAGCCAGTCAGCAGCACCTAGAGGAGAGTGTGAGAGGAGGACCCTGGATCAGGCAGTCAGCAGCACCTAGAGGAGAGTGTGAGAGGAGGACCCTGGATCAGGCAGTCAGCAGCACCTAGAGGAGAGTATGAGAGGAGGACCCTGGATCAGGCAGTCAGCAGCACCTAACGTCACAGGAGGATCATAAGTGCATTGGTTCGTGAGAAACCGCTGTTAGGGAGTGTCATCAAGAAGCTGAGAATTAGAAAAACACATTCTTTTTTTAAAAAGGGGTTAATTACATTTACATAAGAAACACAAGCAATAGGGAACTAAAGTTAAGTTGAAGCCAGGTAAAATAAAGTTACATAAGTAAACCAAAGTAAAATAAAGTTAACGCAAGGGAAGTAATACATGGCAGGACAACTTGGTCGTGTGCAATGTGTGTCCTGTAACATTGGGGAAGTTGTGGGTGCTACCAGTGCCCTTGATGACCACATGTGCAGGAATCGTCACCAGCTACAGGACCTTGAGCTCTCAGTTTCGGAGCTCGAGCTGTAGCTGGTGTCGCTGTGACGCATCCATGGGGTTGAGAGCTACGTGACTAGCATGTTCAGAGAGATGGTCAAATCGCAGCTTAGGAGCCTGGAGGCAGAAAAGAAATGAGTGACTGCCAAGATGTCCAAGAAAATTAGGCAAGTAGTGCAGGAGTCCCCGCTCACCAATCCGTTTTTCCATCTTGGATACCCAGTGAGGTCACTGGTTCCTCGGAGAAGTGCAGACAGAGCCAAGTTTGTGGCACCACAGGCAGCTCTGCTGTACAGGATGGGAGAAAGAAGAGGGGAAGAGCAGCAGTAATAGGGGATTCATTAGTTAGGGGAAAAACAGGCATTTCTGTGGCCATAGATGTAAGTCCTGGACGGTATGTTGTCTCCCTGGTGCCACGGTCAAGGATGTCACAGAGTGGCTGCAGGACACTCTTCTGGGGGATGGTGATTAGCCAGAGGCCGTGGTCCCACATTGGTACCAATGAATTGGGCAGGAAAGGGGATGAGGTCCTGAAATCAGACTTTAGGGAGCTGGGAAGGAGATTGAAGAGCAGGACCTCTAAAGCAGTAACCTCAGGAATACTCCCAGTCCCACCTGCAAGCGAGTATAGAAATCGGAGAATTGAACAATCACAGGGAGATTTGCCAGTGCTGTTGTGGGGGTGGTTAAACTAGATTGACAGGGGGGTGGGAATGTGAGGGCAAATTCAGAGCAGGGAACGGGAGATGGAGAATTAGTGAGTGACTCAAGATAGTAGTAGCACAGGTTAAAAAGTGTACAGCACAGGAATTTGGTAGCGTTAAAAGATATATATGTAAATGCAAGGAGCATGGTAAATAAAGCCGATGAGTTGAGGACACAGATGGACACATGGCAGCATGATATCATCACTTTAATGGAAACTTGGCTTAAGAAGGGGCAATAACGGCAGCTGAACATCCCTGGATATAGAGTTTTCAGGCAGGATAGGGAGGGGGATAAAAAGGGTGGGGGTGTAGCATTATTGGTTAAAGAATCAATTACAGCTGTGAGGTGGGGTGATATACTAAATGAAGCATCAAATGACGCCATATGGATTGAGCTCAGAAATAAAGAAGGGGCAGCCACACTGCTAGGAGTGTATTATAGACCCCCAAATAGTGAGCGGGAGTTAGAAATGCAAATACGTAGACAGGTTTCTGAGTGAAAAAAACAGCAGGGCAGTAATAGTTGGGGACTTCAACTACCCTAACATCAATTGGGATATGAACAGTGTGAAGGGCACAGAGGGCGCAACATTCCTGAACTGCATTCAAGAGAACTTTTTTAGCCAGCACGTAAACAAGCCCAGTGAGAGGAGGCACAATTCTAGATTTAGTCTTAGGAAATTAAGCTGAGCAAGTGGAAGAAGTAGCAGTGGGGGACCATTTTGGTGATAGTGACTATAATATAGTTAGATCTCGCATCATTATAGAAAAAGACAAAGATAGAACAGGAGTAAAAGTTCTAAGTTGGGGGGAAGACAAATTTTACAAAGCTGAGAGGTGAGCTGGCGAGAGTGGACTGGATACAGCTACTAGAAGGAAAAACTGTGTCAAATCAGTGGGAGACATTCAAAGGTGAGATTCTACGGGCACAGTATAGACATGTCTCCACAGAGAAACAGGGTGGTACTGCCAAATCTAGAGCACTCGGTTATCTAGAAGCATACAGGCCAAGATAAAGAAGAAGAAGAAAGTGTATGGCAGTCACAAAAGATTTAATACTATAGAAAGCCTAGAGGAGTATAGAAAGTACGGGGATGAAGTAAAAATGAAAATTATAAAAGCAAAGAGAAGATACAAAAAATATTGGCTGGTAAAATCAAAGAAAATTCTAGGATGTTTTACTTGTACATTAAGAGCAAGAGAATAACTAAGGAAAGGGTAGGGCCTATCAGAGATGTATATGGTAACTTGTGGGTTGACGCAGAAGATGTGGGCAGGGCTGGCAATGAGCATTTTGACTTTGTCTTCACTAAGGAGAGGGATGATGCAGACATTCCAGCTAAAGAGCAGGGATGTGAAATATTAGATACAATAAGCATAGCGAGAGAGGACGTTCTGGAGGGACTGGCATTCGTGAAGGTGGATAAGTCACCAGCGCTGGATGGATTGTATCCCAGGCTGTTGAAGGAAGCCAGGGGGGAAATAGCAGATGCTCTGAGGATCATTCTCCAATCCTCACTAGATACAGGTGAGGTCTCAGAGGATTGTAGGTCTACGAACGTTGTACCATTATTTTAAAAGTTGCGAGTGATAGGCCAGAAAATTATAGGCCAGTTAGTCTAACTTTGGGCAAATTATTGGAAACAATTCTGAGAGACAGGATAAACCGTCACTTAGAAAGGCTCGTGTTGATCAGGGATAGTCAGCATGGTTTTGTTAGGGGAAGATTATGTCTTACTAACTTAATAGAATTTTTTGAGAAATTAACAAGGAGGATTGATGGGGGTAGTGTAGTGGATGTTGTCTACATGGATTTCAGTAAGGTGTATGATAAGGTCCCACATGGCAGACTGGTCAGAAAAGTGAGATCTCATGGGCTACAGGGGAAGGTGGTGAGTTGGATCCAAAATTGGATCAGCGACAGGAAACAAAGGGTAATGGTTGATGGATGTTTTTGCAAATGGAAAACAATTTCCAGTGGCATTCCACAGGTTTAAGTGTTGGGGCCCTTGCTGTTTGTTGAATATATTAATGATTTAGACTTAAATGTGGGAGGCATGATTGGGAGATTTGCAGATGACACAAAAATTGGCCATGTAGTTGATAGTGAAGAGGACAGTTGTAGACTCCAGAATGATATTAATGGTTTGGTTGAGAGGGTGGAAAAGGGGCAAATGGAATTCAATCCAGAAAAGTGTGAGGTAATGTGTTTGGAGAGGACAAACAAAGCCAGGGAATACTCAATAGATGGGAAGTTATTGAGAGGGGTTGAGGAAGTGAGAGACCTTGGAGTGCATGTCCATAGGTCCTTGAAGGTGGCAGGACAGGTGGATAAGGTGGTCAAGAAAGCATATGGGATGCTTTACTTTAATGCACGAGGCATTGAATACAAAAGCAAGGATGTAATGATGGAACTGTATAAAATATTGGTTAGACCACAGCTGTAATTTTGTGCACAGTTCTGGTCACCACATTACAGAAAGGACATAATTGCCCTGGAGACATTACAGAGGAGATTTACAAAAATGTTGCCAAAGCTTGAAAATTGCAGCAATGAGGAGAGATTGGACAGGCTAGGGTTGTTTCCCTTAGAACAGAGGAAGCTAAGGGGTGACCTTATTGAGGTGTATAAAATTATGAGAGGCCCAGATAGGGTAGACAGGAAAGACTTGATTCCCCTAGCTGAGGGGGTCAACTACCAGTGGGCATAGATTTAAGGTGATTGGTAGAAGGATTGGAGGGGACATAAGGAAAAACTTTTTCATCCAGAAGGTGGTGGGCGTCTGGACTTCACTGCCTAAATTGGTGGATGAGACTGAAACATTCAACTCATTGAAAAGGGACCTGGATCTGCTTCTGAAGTGCTGTAACCTGTAAGGCTGCAGACCAGGTGCTGAAAAGTGGGATTAAAATGAGCGGCTAGTTTCTATATTTTCTTTTCGGCCAGTGCAGACACAATGGGCTGAAATGGCCTCTTTCTGCACTGTAACTTTTCTCTGGTTCTATGGTCACAGTTGAGCCTGAGCCTGTCATCGCAACAGTGATCATTCTGGGATTCTAGAGCAGGCTTGTCCAGACTTTTCACATGTGGTGGTTGGTTGGGGAGGCACATTTCAATTTTTTTTCTCACTCAAGAGGCTGATGAGCAAGTTTTGGAAAGTCAAGGTTTGGCACAACATTAAGAATGAATTTCAAAACAAAGTTGACATAAAAAGAAACAACTTACTGAGCAAAAATAAAACCAAAACAAGAAATTGATAATTAAAGAAAATGAATAGCAAAGAAAGCTGAGCATTAGAGTGTGGAAGGGTGACAGTGCGTGTCCAACTCACTGCTAGCCTCAGGGTGCTCACTCATTCACCCTCACCCACTGTGAGAGTGGGTGTTGGTGTGTTGGGGTGAGGGTGAATGAGAACCCTGAGACTGGGTGTGAGCCAGACTCATTGTTGGGGGAGCCCAGCACACCAGTGCAAGAGTCTTCAGCCAGAAGTGCCGAGTGGATGATCCACCTCGGCCTCCTCCGGGGGTCCTCAACATCACAGATGCCAGTCTTCAACCAATTCGATTCACTCCACGTGATATCAAGAAACAGCTGAAGGTACTGGATACTGCAAAGGCTATGGGCCCTGACAATATTCCGGCAATAGTCCTGAAGACTTGTGCTCCAGAACTTGCCGCGCACCTAGCCAAGCTGTTCCAGTATAGCTGCAATACTGGCATCTACCTGGCTATGTGGTAATTGCCCAGCTATGTCCTGTACACAAAGAGCAGGACAAATCTAACCTGGCCAATTACCGCCCCATCATTCTATCTCGATCATCAGTAAAGTAATGGAAGGGTTCATCAACAGTGCTTTCAAGTGACACTTACTTAGCAATAACCCACTCATTGATGCTCAGTCTTGGTTCCACCAGGGCCACTCAGCTCTTGACCTCATTACAGCCTTGGTTCAAACATGGACTAAAGAGCTGAACTCCCAAGGTGAGGTGAGAGTGACTGCCTTTGACAGCAAGGCACCATTTCACTGAGTGTGGCAATACTGAGTCTGTGGGAATCAGGGGGAAAACTCTCCACTGGTTGGAGTCATACCTAGCACAAAGAAAGAGAATCGTAGTTGTTGGAAGTCAACCATCTCAGCTCCCAGACATCACTGCAGGAGTTGCTCAGGGTAGTGTCCTCGGCCCAACCATCTTCAGCTGCTTCATCAATGACCTTCCTTCCATCATAAGGTCAGAAGTGGGGATGTTCACTGATGATTGCACAATGTTCAGCACAATTTGCAACTCCTCAGTTACTGAAGAAATCCATGTCTATATGCAGAAGAATCTGGACAATATCCAGGTTTGGCCTGACAAGTGGCAAGTAACATTCGCGCCACACAAGTGTCAGGCAATCACCATCTCTAACAAGAGAGAATCTAACCATCACTCCTTGACTTTCAATGGCATTACCATCACTGAATCCCCCACTATCAACCTCCTGGGGGTTACCATTGACCAGAAACTGAACTGGACTAGCCATATAAATACCGTGTCTAACAGAGCAGGTCAGAAGCTAGAAATCCTGTGGTGAGTAACTCACCTCCTCACTCCCACAGCCTGTTCACCATCTACAAAGCACAAGTCAGGAGTCTGATGGAATACTCTCCATTTGCCTGGATGAGCGCAGTTCCAACAACACTCAAGAAGCTTGACACCATCCAGGACAAAGCAGTCCACTTGATTGGCACCCCATCCACAAACATTCACTCCCTCCACTACCGACGCACAGTATCAGCAGTGTGTGTACCATCTGCAAGATGCACTGCAGGTACTCACCAAGGCTCCTTAGACAGCACCTTCCAAACCCATGAGCACTACCATCTAGAAGGACAAGGGCAGCAGATAGATAGGAACACCGCCACTTGGAAGTTCCCCTCCAAGCCACTCACCATCCTGACTTGGAAATATATCACTGTTCCTTCAAAGTTGCTGGGCCAAAATCCTGGAACTCTCTCCTTAACAGCACTGAGGGTGTACCTACCACACATGGACTGCAGTGGTTCAAGAAGGCAGCTCACCGCCACCTTCTCAAGGGCAATTTGGGATGGGTAATAAATGCTGGCCTAGCCAGCGACACCCACAGCCCATAAATGAATTTTAAAAACATGCACACTCAGCCTTCTACCTCACACACACACCCCTCTCTCACACGTACACACACACCCCCCCCAGTGAAGGGTGACTGTAGTGCCCTTGCTCCTAGCCTCGTGGCGATCGACTCTCAGCACAGACTTGGCCCCGTTCCTGGGGGTGTCAATGACTATGGGGCCAACTTTCAGCCTTCAACTAAAATAAATGAACGTTAACTTGTGTACTAATAAAGGCTTGAGTATGGCCAGCACAGACAGCCTACAAAGATTGGAACCCTCTTGGTCAGAATAGTACCAGACAGCACATTTAAGAACTACAAAAAATAGCATTTATATAGCGCTTTTAACAGAGTAAAACATTCCACGGCACTTCACAGAAGCATGATCCGACAAAGTTTAACACCAAGCCACATAGGAAATATAAGCACAGGTGACGAGAAGCATCTTAAAGGAGCACCTTAAAGGACATGAGAGTTAGGCAGGGGTCTGGAGAAGGAATTCCTGAGCACAGCTCCTTGGAAGGTTTGTTGGGCTGGAGGAGGTCACAGATAAAGGAGAGATGATGCCATGGAGGGATTTGAAAACAAGAATGAGAATTTTCAAACTGGGGCATCGCTGAACTGGCAACCAATGTAGATCAATGAGCAAGCAGGCGGTGAGATACGGCAAGTAGAATTTTGGATGAACTCAAGATGAATCAAGGTAGAAGATTGGCCAGGAGTGCGTTGGAACAGTTGAGTTTAGCGGTAACAAAAGCATGGATGAGGGTTTCAGCAGTAGATGAGCTGAAGCAGGGGTGAAAATGACCAATTACAGAGAACCAGAGGGCACCGATTATAATGTCAATGGCAAAAGAACCAACATCAACATGAGGAAAAACTCCTTTAAGCAGTGAGTGGTTAGAATACACTGCCTGAGGGTGTGGTGGAGGGAGATTCAATCATGACTTTCAATAGGGAATTGGATTAGCATCTGAAAAAAAAAATGGCAGGGCTCCAGGGAAAGGGTGGGGAGTGGGACTAGGTGAGTTGTCGCATGGCCAGGATGGCCTGAATGGTCTCCTTCTATGCTGCAGCCATTGTATGATTCTGAGTGAAAGTAGACAGTCTTGGTGGTGACGTAAATATGAGGCTGGAATCTCTGCTCAAGGTCAAGTAAGACACAATGGTATAGTCCAGCCTCAGGGAGAGCAGTTGGGAAATGGAGTTCATGTTGGTGACTGAATACACCCGTCTCCCTCAGCACTTTTCCATGCTTTGATAAACCCCCTCAGCAGGAAGTGACATGCAAGTGATGGTGCAACAAGAACAACAAACAGCCTTTTGTTGCAGCCTTATGAAGTGTTGCAGCCCTGGCTGCTTTGTAACGCCTTTGAGGCATCACATTGTCCTTAACTTGTACAGGGGATATGATTTATTTATCCTTATTCATTCAAAACAAGATTGAGGTCAAGGGTGCTGCACTGATTGATTTGATTTTATGGAGTGTTTCTGTCGCCATGCCTGATAGGCTACATTAGGGAAAGATACCTTACGAATGTGCAATTTATTTTTATTTATCAATAAAATGAAAAGGCTGCTGGCGATGGAAATTAAAATGAATCCTCCAGTGAGTTGGGTCTATGTTTGAAGAAGCAAAGAAAGCAAGATTTGCATTTCTGTAGCACATTTCATGACCCCAGGATATGTCCCAAAGTATCTTGCAGTCAATGAAGTGCTTTTTTAAGTGGAGTCACTGTTGTAATGTAGGAACAGGTAGCCAATTTGCACGCAGCAAGTTTCCACAAACAGCAATCTGTAAAGACTCGATCCTTTGGTTTAGTGGTGTCGATTGAGGGATGATTATTTGCCAGGATGTTGAGGAGAATTTCTCTGATCTCCATCGAAATAGTGCATTGGGATCATTCCCATGCAAATTCTCAGGCTGGGTTCTGGGTTTCTACGTACACTCTGCTGACAGTTACAATTGACGTGCAGACATGAAGGCTCTGAGGCACATCGTCCACACCTCGAGCATCACGTGTGTAAAAACAAAACCAGAACCACTTATTTCTAAACTTGAAGGGGGGTGGGGAGAGAGCAGAAACACAGAAACAATGACCCCCCCAAATGAACCCACCGTCTGTTTAGCCACTAATTATCCTCAAGATTCGCCTACAAGAAGTAATTAGGTTTTGTGGACTTAGGGAAAGGCCACTGACTTACAACTCCATCATAACACCAGAATTGTGCTTTTACAAGCTGTAACACTCCTGCCATTATAATTAGCATGGTTTCTTATCTTCCTGTCAATATGCTCAAAAATGCTCAGTTTTGTGGTGTTCAATTGTTCTTTGTTTGTTACGTGAGCCTGGTAACTGATCTATGCTCACTGTGCTTGATTGGTTCAGCCTCAGAATGGACCACAGGAAGTCATAGGGTGGGATTTTATTGCACCCGCCCACTCTCCTAGTCCCGCCGCAAGTCAGTGGACTTCTGGCTGGGGCGCCACCTCGCCCGCGGCAGGTCCTGCCCGCTACAGGGCCGGAAAATCCCAGCAATAGAGCCAGGAGCTGGGGAACAGAATTTGTATTGGCGACTGAATATATCTATCTCCCTTAGCAGGCGTGTACAACAGTGTACAGCTGCTGTAGTGCGACCTTATGAAATGTGGGCGTGGACTCAGAGCAAAGTAACCAATGAAGCTACTAGAAGCTGAACTGTAAGCAGAAATTTTGTGACTGCAGAGATATTTTAAAATGCTTGTAAATAATCCTGTTGCATACTTAGAAACTGGTCTCTGCATTGCTCTGAGATATATAAAATATACAAGTTTTATTTTGACTTCCCAGCCCCTGACATGTTCATTTTCAGAGCCAATAAGGGCACCTTACTTAAAATGTATTTCTCATTGGCTGAGAAGTGGCTTTTACAGTCTTTTCTTCGACCAATTGAATTGCCAATATTTGCTCTGATTATGTGATGGCAGCAGGTCAAATGTTCCATGTGTGTTTCTATTGGTTAAGATAATCCATCAACTCACCATAAAGAATTGCATCATCAGGTGCTTCAAATCCTGAATAGGGTTGTGATTTGTTTATTTTTTTTTAGTTTGATCCCAGGTTGTGGTGTCCTTGGCAAAGCCCCATTTATAGGCTATGGGCCTAGTGCTGGAGAATGGGATTAGAATAATTAGGTACTTGTTTGACCGGCGCAGACTCGATGGGCTGTAGACCTCTATGACTCTATTGTCCATGCCAAGTTACCCTTGAAAGGTGGTGGTGAGCCTTAATCGCTGTATTCCATGTAGTAATGGTTGCCCCATCCCCTCTCAACTCAATCGTGTCATGTAAGAAATGCCGGAACATTTACCCAACAGCCATGAAGGAATGGTGTTATATGTGCAAGTCAAGATGACATGTGACTTGGAGGGAGAACATAGGGTGGTGATGGGATTTCCTCACCTAGGCTGTCTATTCCTTCCCAAGGTTGCAAAGGAAGGAGGTGTTGTTGAAGTAAACTTAATGAGCTGCTGTAGTGCATCCAGTAAATTATAGATCATATAGCTAGAGTGAAAATAATGGAAGGCATAGATAGAAGATGCCACAAGCAAATGAAGTCAGTGGCTAAAGGATGAATACTGACCGTCAATTAAAACAGAAAATGCTGGAAAAACTCAGCAGGTCTGGCAGTATCTGTGGAGAGAGAAACCGAGTTAACGTTTCGAGTCCATATGACTCTTCTTCAGAGCTGATCAGAGCTGAATGCTGATCAGGTGAGATAGATAAAGCCCCATTCAAATAGTGCTGTGGTATTTTTACCTGAAGTGACAAGGTCTTGGTTTAACTCAAGCACTTGAGAAAGTACAAACAAGGATTTATGCAGTTGAAAAGAGAGCTGACAGGCTATACCTTTCAGGAAAGATTGACCAAGATGAGGCTGTTTACACTAGAAAAGAGAAGGCTGAGGGGTGACCTGATAGTGGTCGTTAAAATTAAGGTTTTTGATGAGGTAGACATGGAGGAAACCTTTCCACTTGTGGAGAAGTCCAAATTTAAAGGACACAAATATAAAACAGTCAATAATGAATTCAACAGGGAATTCAGAAGAAACTTCCTGCTGAGAATATGGAACTTGCTACTACAGGGATTAATTGTGTCAAATAGCATAAATGGATTTAAGAGGAAGTTGCATAAGCGCTCGCAGAAAAAAGGATCAGAAAGATCTATTGATAGAGTTAGATAAAGATGGGGGGAGGAAACAGCAAAGAATAGTTGGGCCAGGTGGCCTGTTTCTGAGCTCTATCATGCTAAGCAGTGGATGTGTCGATGCGCAGTACTCTAACAGAAGTAGCTTGACTGAAAGCAAATGAGTTACTTATTTGAGCAACAATACTTACAAATATTTCTCACCTACCCACAGAAAGACAAGGAAGAGGAATGGATGCAGAAGATAGCACAGGGAAGCAAGGACTCCATCATCCTGGATGAACTCCAATGGGACATGCGGTATGAAGTGAAGATCACAGCTGTTAACAAGTTGGGCCCCTCCGAGCCAACCTTCTACGAGTTCACCATGCCACCGAAACCCAACACCATCGCCAGTAAGTCACATCTTCTGATCAAAGGTTAAACAGGATTATCATAGATGAGCATAACTGCTGTAAATTAATCCCTCCACATGAAGACAGTTGGGAGCCCTTTCCCTATAAACAGGCCTTGCACATCGATTTCTAGTCAGAATTTATTCGCATGGCTGAATGCCCAACACATGCCCCTGGCAGGCAAGGTTCACTGCTGAGATTGTGAAGTTGTCTTGCTTACCCTAGGCAGAATTCGTCTCTCTACCTCGACTTTAAAATGCGCATCCTTATTTTTAAAAATCCCTCCATGGACCCTGCTCCACCACCGCCCCCCCCCCATCTCTGTAATCCCCTCCAGCTCTACAATCCTCTAATTCTGGCCTCTTGAGCATCTTCAGTTCTTATGGCTTCACTATTGGCGGCCATGCTTTCAGCTGCCTGGGTCTTAAACTCTGGAATCTCCTTCCTTAACCTGTCAGCCTCAATCTCCTCCTTAAGGTGTTCATTGAAAACTACCTCTTTGG
This sequence comes from Cetorhinus maximus, assembly GCF_964194155.1. Lineage (NCBI taxonomy): Eukaryota > Metazoa > Chordata > Chondrichthyes > Lamniformes > Cetorhinidae > Cetorhinus > Cetorhinus maximus. The sequence continues at coordinate 96,151,944 of NC_135894.1, forward strand.
CCAACCCACTCCTAATATCTTGCTACATGGGTCACATCGTGTTTGCCAACATTCCTGTGAAATACCATGACACATTTTTTACTACTTTAAAGGCACTTTTAAATTCAAAGTTGTTGTTGCATATTTTTGTAATTTTGGAAGTGAGAGGGAATGAATCAGGAGTACAATGGAAGTAAATTATTTCTTTATTGAACCCTTATTACTGTCTGCTCCTATGCTTTCCCTGCCTCCTCTCCACCCTGCCTCCCTCCTCGCTGTCTTCTCTTTCTGTCCCTCTTCTGTCCCCTCTCTCTACCCACTCTCCTTGCCACATCTCTCTCAGGGCGAAACTTTAACACTGTGCATTATATGGTACAGGAAGAGAAAGTTCACAGCTGTTTATCTTACTGTTACTAAATGAATGCAGAATCTGGTAAGAATGAGTGAACCCTGGAAGAAAGTGGCTTAACAAAATTCCCAATTACAAGAGGCTTTTATCTTTTCAGAACTAAAGTACATTTTTTTTGAAAGGACATCCAAGTGTGAAAATTATAGAATGTTTTTAAAAAAAGACATGATTTAAATTTACTTTCAAAATCTCACTTCCTTAAAACCTTAAGAAGATGATATTCTTTGAATAAAGTGGTTTTGTTGGCGTGTGCCAAGCCTGTGGCATGTGGTGAGCCCTTTGGGTTTGGGATTTTTGAAAAGAAGAAAATACAGGAAACTTAATTTTTATGTTTTTTTTTCCCCTTCATGTTTGCTTTTAAGAATGTTCTAAACAGGCCAAAGTGCATTATCTTGTAGAAGAGTATAGCTTTCAGGTCAAATTAGCTTCATCACAAAGCAAAATGATGCATACTTGTATAAATGCATTTAGCTATGAAAATGCAGAATATATTTGATCAAAACTAAAAGCTTTGTGCATAGCCGGCAGCATTCCCAGAACACCCAGATACAGCTCTCAGCTTATATTAGCTTATAGCTTTCATTACTGAAATAGCTGGTCCCTCTGTTATCTAATCATTTCTTTAAAAATATTAAAATATTTTTCCCTTGGTGAATTTTTTGAGCTCATCAAAAAGCCAAAAAAGGACTCACATTTTTATGCAGCGTTTTTCATGACTTCCAGACAGCCCAAGGTTCTTTGTTAAACAATTAGGTACTTGTTGCAGCGTGTCACTGATGTAGGAAATACAGGAACCAATTTGCACATGCCGACCTCACACAATTAGCAATAATTGACAGATTGCCTGCTGTTAAGCGATGTGGCTTGAGGGATAAATAAGGACAGCGGAGTGAACAACTTTTGCCGTTCTTCAAAATAATGTTACGACATCTTTCGGGTCCACCTGAGAGCCCCCCAGTTTGACGTCTCATATAAAACAGCATCTTCAACAGTACGGCATTCCTTCAGCGCTGCACGGTATGAGTCCGACTATAGATTAAATGCTCAAGTGGGGCTTGAACCTCAAAACCTTCTGACACAAAGGCAAAAATGCTACCCAGTGAGACATAGTTGATACCTATAAATGAAGTATATTGTTATAGTTAATTATAGTGTCACAATGAGGGTTGTGAGTTATATTAGTGCCGTGAAATGTTTGTTAGAACACTCTGGTTATTGTACATCTCATCTATCCAGAACTTTGATATTCCTGTTTTAAAGTATTAGCTTGGATTCAATTGTGCAATTAGTGTGACATTCCCATGTCCACTGTCTTACAAGAGACATGAACCCATTTCCCTGACAGTAGGGAACTGAGGAAATATATTAAAATCTGTCCCCAAATATTGCAAAAATACAATTTTTTTCTTATTATCATAGCAATTTCTTAATCATTAGACTACGAGTTAATGGCTTTGTTCCAGCTGCAGACCGTCTGTTAAGTAAGCTTTGTGATTAACCAAGCAATGCCAGGTTTAATATTGTAATAATAATGAGTGTCAGCTACTATAATTGAGTATAATATTATCACTGGAAAATGTATTAGACACATCCATGCAACATAACTTGCCAACTGAAAACCGACATTGCCATAGACTGATTTGAAAGGAAATAATTTATCTCTGTCTCAGTGTTTTGGTCTCTCTCTGCCTCTGTTTTTTGCGAAATATTTCCCCCTCTTTCTCTCTTCTTGTCATTCTGTATCCCTCTCTCTGCTTCTATTCCCTTTCTTTCTCTCCCATTCGTGCTCTCTTTACTTCACTTTCTTTCTTGTTCCTCCTCTCATTCTCTTTCCTTGTTTTTTTCTGTTTCTTGCCCTCTTTCCCTCACCCTCTCTCTCTCTCTCTATTCTCTGTATCTCTTTCTTGCTCTCTGTCCCTCTTGTTCTCCTGCATTCTCTCTCTTCCTCTTTTTCTTTCACTGCCTCTGTTGATTTGCATAGCAATGTTCTACAGATAATTTGCCCTTGATTAAAAATGCTTCTTTTTAAAATATAAAGCAAGTCTCCTTATCTTGCTTATTGGCATGATGGTTCCATGCTGTCTGGGTGCCCTCTGTATTTCACCAAAGGGCCATTGCTTAGAAATTAATTTTTAGAAAGTGAGTGTCCCTGGTGAGGCTGCCATTTCTAGCCCATCACTCGTTCTGCAGTGAAGATGAGGGTGGGCCTTCTTGAATCTCTGGTGTGTGCTTTGATGTGACTGAGTGGCTTGGTAGGTCATCTCAGAGGACAACTGAGAGTCAGAATGTAGGGCTGGAGCTCAGTATTGTGCGTCACTAGCCAACTTGTCCATGTGCACGCAACTTCAGCAGGATACCATCAGGTAAAGGGACGTTATCCCCATTTTTTCCCCCTCCTTAACCCAAAGACCTTGAGACACTTCCTGCCACCATCGAAGTTGACTTGAGCTGCCTTGGCACAGGGAAACCTCTGATGTTAATGGTCTCTTTGGTTAACTTATCATTTGGTAAACCTTGAGAGTTATTGAGAAAGCAATCTTCTTCTAGCTCCTCTCTGTACTTCTGAAAAAGATGTAATCCTTTTGGTTCAAGCCCGGCCTTCAGTCATTTTGCATTGCCCCGGCAGCCCATAACCTCAAAGCCATTTACCAACAGCACCCCTTCCCTCCCTTCCCGTAGGCCCAGAATTACCTCCGCAGTGTTATTTTAATGGTGGTGGTGACCCATTGTTTGAAAACAATGCAAGTAGGAAAATGTAGGCGCTGTTTCAGACTGATTTCTGCAACGCTAGCCAGACACCAACCCTCCCTGCAAACTCCAGCCAACAGTCAAATTGATTTACCAACCACACTCCCAACCCACAACCTCACACTGATTGGCCAAGCCCCAGCCCACAAGTGCCAGTGGATTTATCATTCCCAACTCACAATCGCAAAGGGTTACTGCCCTCAATCAGAGCTTCATGCACCGGCTGCCTCCAACCATTTGACATTTTGACCTAATTTTGACAACAAATATATACCGTTCTCTCCAACTAATGATCAAAACAGAAAAACTGTATTTATGCACAACCTTGGGAGGTTGCAAAATGCTACTATTGAGGAGTTGTCACTTTTTCAATCTTGAAAATGGGAGATTTAGCAATAGCTCTAAAAAAATTACAGGTCCTTATATTCAGCAGATACATCCACCAGGTCAAGTTAGAAATGTGCCCTTGAAACATCAGATCAAAGAGGAAGATTGAAAAAGGAATGTACGTCTGTATCATCTCTTGTATTGAATCACCTCAAAGAATTTGAAATAATGGATTATTTTCTGAAGGGCAATGACTAACCAATGACCATGACTATCTAGAAGGACAAGGACAGCAAATAGACAGGAACGCCACCACCTGGAAGTTCCCCTCCAAGCCACTCACCATCCTGACTTGGAAATATATCACCGTTCCTTCACTGTCACTGGTCAAAATCCTGGAACTCCCTTCCTAACAGCACTGTGGGTGTACCTACAGCACATGGACTGCAGCAGTTCAAGAAGGCAGCTCACCACCACCTTCTCAGGAGCAACTTGGGATGGGCAATAAATGCTGGCCCAGCCAGCGAAGCCCACATCCCATGGATGAATAAAAAGAAACTATTGTGTGGGCAAACACAGCAGCTATCCTGTCCCAGAAATACCCAAAAATGCTCAAAAAGTACGAATTGAGGAAGTTCTTCCCAAGCTGATTGATATAAGAGTTTCTTCACCTTATCCTTACTGCAACATTTTACATTTAGAACAACTACTTATTGGCTTCCATTTCATCGACACACCTTTCCCAAGCCTCATCAGCCACAGTTCAGTTGGTAACGCACTTGTGCTGTGTCACAAGACTGTGGGTTCAAATCCCACGCCAGGTCTTGCACCCAAAAATCCAGACTGATGCTCCAGTGCAGTACTGAGGGAGTGCCGTGCTGGCTTTTGGATGAAATGTTAAACCGAGGGCCCCCTCTCAGGGAAGATTGAAGATCCCTTGGCACTATTTTGAAGAAGGCGGGGGGGGAAATATTCTTGGTGTCCTGGTCAATATATATTCCTCAATCAGCCTCCCAAAAAAACAGATCACCTGGAGTTTGTGGGAGCTTGCTGTGCGCAATTTGGCTGCCGCATTTCCTTACAATACAATAGTGACTACAATTCCAACAGTCCTTCAATGGCTGTAAAGCACTTTGGGAGGCCTGGTGGTTGTGAAAAGCGCTATATAAATGCAAGCCTTTCTTTCTTTTCCTTGTGTTTCCATTCATTGATGGTTCTTTGGCTTGTCCTTAAAAGACATTAACCAAGTCAAGCCATTTTATGTTTGCTTACCTTTACATCCTACCTAATAAATTATTGTCTTCCTGAGAGTTGCACTGACCAAAAGTTTGGATTAAATTTCAGGTTTCTGGGCAGTTGATGCCCATCTGTACCATATCCTGTAGTTCTTCTGGGGCGTGGGAGACAAAGGACCATGTTTTTTTCTGTTTTTCTCAATTCTATCTGTTGTCAAGTATGTAGCGTTCATAAGAACCTCTTAAGGAGATCAGACTGAAGGCTGCAATTGGTACTTTGTCTTCACTTTTCATTTAGATTTTTACACTTTTGTGTTTTGTTGCTTTTTTGAATTAAACAAATGCGTGGGAGACAATGGGCGGCGTTTCACTTGCCCGTTGGCATCGGGCATCACGCCGGGCATGAGCGGAAAAAATGGCGGGAAGACCAAAAATTGGTTTCACGGCGCTGTGAAACCAGTTTGCAGCTGTCCGCTCATTATAAGCCCAGATCGCTGGAGTGAAACCCCAGATCAAATTTACCACCCACGTCGGTGGGAAAACATGCCAGTGCAGAACACATCTTTACAAATGTCAGGTGCAGAAGTCGGGCCTTGCCTTCGGGGCCTTGCTTACATCGTGGACATCTGAGGAGCAGAAGATGCTGGAGCTCTACAGTAACAGGACCTCGGAGGGACGTGCATCGCATGCTGGGTGGATTCTCATGGAATAGCTCTGCCGCGAAACAACTCACGGAAAGTGGAAGTCACCGTTGAGGGTCTGCTTAGGGACATCAGTGTCTTGGACATGGGCTGCTACAGATGGTCATTGAGGGGGTGAAGAGGAAGGTGTAGGTTAGGCTGGGAGAGAAAGGTGTGTCGGGCAGGGCGAGGCTGGGAATGGGGGGAATGATAGTGTTGGGGGGGATGAGGTTGGGAGGGGGGTAAGCAATGGTGTCGGGGGGCTGAGGTTGGGAGGAGGGGAATGACAGTGTCGAGGGGGGGGGATGAGGTTGTGGTGGGGGAAGTACAGCAGGGAGGAGGGTGCAATGGGGGAGAATACGGCAACTGGGGAGATAGGGGTAACGGGAGATGAAGTTGTAAGGGAAGCAGTCCGGAAGGGGAGGAAGGAGTCCGGAGAGGGGAAAAAGTCCTGAGGGAGGAAGGAGTAAGGGTCGGGGGAGGAGGAAGGAATAAGTGGAGAGAAAGAAGGAAAGGGGGGCAGATGTCCAGGTGAATGTGCAAGGGAGGGGTCTGTGGAGTCGATGGCTGCCTTCTGGGGATCAAAACGAGGCTGGGCGTGGTAGGAGGGAATGGTGAGAATGAGAGAGGGCAGAGTGAGCTGGTAGGGTGGCAGCATGAGGCTGCTACTATAGCGGTAGAAGGGATGGCGAGGATGGTTGGTAGGGACCCGGAGGCAGAGACGAACCCTGGGGCCAGGAAGGAGGAGGTCAGGGAGGTCAATGTGGATGGGGCTGGGATTCTTGGGAAGGTGGGGAATGTGCACGTTCACCTGGACATCCCGGGACCTGGCAGGTAGGTTACGGTGGGGAGGTGGAAGGTGATGCCAGGGGGTGTCGACAGTGACGAGGGAAAGGACATGGGTGGCTTTTGGGGAGGGGGAAGGACGGAGGATTTGAAGACAAATTTTACCAGCACCATGCTTCTAAACTCGAAAGAGAACGGAGCCGCGTGGTGGGCGGGAACAGGCACTGGATGGGAGTTTGATCAGCTCAGATGGACAACTGAAAGAGAAGCCCAGCAGGCAGCAATGAAAATGCTCAAGAGGTTGAGATGAGTGTGATGGAGGAAGGATCCATGGACGTGGGAGAGTGCCTGCACGAGGCTCCAAGAGACTCTGCCGCACACACACTTTTCCCTCAGAATCACTCGTGGGCCGGCTGTGTGCGGCTGAACTGCTAATGGTTGGGGGGGTTGCAGTGGGAGGATTCACAAAGCCTGTCAGTTAAGCCAGCAGACACCATTACACATCATTCAGTGAAAGTGAATATATTTTTAGATTATAAAGTGACAAAATGTGTTACCCATGAAACCACGTGATCAGAATTTCATAACGTTTCTAGGCCTAACAGGCCTAGGTGCTGTCCTGATATCCACCACAGGGGTGGAGACATCCTGTGCGATGGTGGGCCCTGTTGCCTCTGATGACTTCAGCGTGGGTTCTCCGGAGAGCCAAGGGACTGTCCTCCTGTGGAGCAGCTGCACCCTCTGCAGTGACAGAGGACGAAGTTGAGGGGCTCACAGGCAAAGGGGACTCGGAGGGAGAGGACAGCCTCTGAGATTCCTGAGTGGATGACCCAGGGGTGTCCAGCTGCCGCTCCTCCTCCCTTTGGGTGCCCGAGGGCCCCAGCCTGACTCCTTGAGGGGAAGGAGCACCTGGAGAGACGTCGCTGTGTCCTGTTTCCCTCTCGCATTGCCACTGCAGAAAGGCACCCATGGCTACTGCAATGGAGTGGAGGTCTGCACACATCTCTGCGTTCTGCTGGACCAGGATCTCCATTGGGTCCGCCATCCTTCCCATGGAGACCTCCCCGCGCGCACATGTGTGATGTTCCCTTGCCTTCTGCTGATTCTGCATGATGAGTTGGAAGGCCAAACCCAAAGGCCCGTCATCTGACTCAGACCTGACAGATGCCTCTACCCCAGCAGTCTTCCGAGTGCCGGTGAGCTCAGTTGAACCTGCTTCCTCCTGCTGAGGATTTGTGTCCATGCAGTGACCACCAGATTGTGAACCCGAGCCTGCTTCTAGATCTAGGTCCCACCGAGGTGTGTGTCTCTGTGCTGGTGGAGGGTGTGGGTAAGCGCTGTGAAGGGTCATCTAGGCTGCTTATTTCCAGCTCTTCCTTGGCCGGAGGTGAGGATGTGGATGGACCTGAGGCACTAGCTGGCTGAGGGTGTTGGTCGCTTGGTAGAGCTCCCTGTGAACCAAAGTAGAGATAATGAGTGCATGGCAGCAGAGTCAAAAGCAAGAGAGAGAGCACTCACATTTGCATTGAGAGAGGGATGATGAGGCAGGATCCTTACATGGGTGTTCACCGCCGACTTCACCATCACTGCAGACACAGCCCACATCCACAGCATGGTGGCTTACTCCTGAAAATGAGAGAGGCCTAATGTGGGCCACTTCACCCGACCATCCTGGGAGCTCTCCCTCCTGTTGTGAGCCAGCTCCTCCCGCATGGAAACGGATGGAGAGAGTGTGAGCGGGATACATGGCTCTGCGTGGAATGTTTGTGTGGTGAGCGGGGCCATGGATGGGATGAGGGAGCGAGATCAAGAGAATATGAGCCTGATGGAGATGTGAGGGTGTGTGTGAGAGTTAGTGGTGTTGTCCCTTGAGGTGTGAGATTCCTGTGGATGTGTGATGGGTTTGTGAGTGTGTGAGTTGAGAGTGACGAGAAGGGTGACTTACCCTGGCGGAATGAACGAGGCCATTCATCCCCTTTCGGCACTGGATGGCTATCCTTCTTTGCAGGGCGTTGACACTGATCGCTGCTGCCACCACCTCCCATACTAGATTGGCGACCTTACTTGGTGGCCTTCGCCCAGAGAGGGGGCAGAGGATTTTGCTGTGGGCCTCCACTGCGCCCAGTAGACATTCAAGGGAGGTGTCACTAGATTTGAGGTTTCTTCCCTTTGGCAGTCATCACTTTGCAGCAGCTTCCTAGCCCTTGAAGTGTGCCAACTCTTTGCAAGGGCAGCCTTTAGATATGGCACCCGGTTTACTGAAGGCCTGATGTGACGGTGCAGCAGGCGAAAGAGAGGACCCCATGCCTGGTGTGTTTCCCGGGGATGCGTGATTAATGAGGCGGGATTGGGGTGGTATGGTGTGAAAAGCCATCATTGCAGCCGGCAGCTAAAATGTTCTTTTTCCTGACCGCTCCCGCACTTAGTGCAAATCTGGGACGATTCCGCCCAATTGTTCCCTGGTGCATTCTCCATGGCAATGCCTCGACCAATCAGAGTCAACTTGCTATCCAATCAGCACCCTCTTCTCGTGCAGTGTAAATTGTTGCTTCCTTTGAAATTTGCCACTCTTGCATCTGTCCTGATGAATGCAAGATGAAAAGATTCAACAGCATGCCTGGTTGTGGAATCTTGCTGTGTGCTGTTTACATAATGTCAGCTCATGGGCTTCAAAGTGATTGACTGTATTTTTCTCAAATGCTGCTTTTTTTTTTAAAGATACTGTGATCACTTAACACTACCAACCCACTTCCCCAGATCTGTTTTACAGTCTTTTAAAGAGTTTGGCTGAGATTTTTCATATTTGTCCTCGACAGTCCATGATTTTTTTCACCTATTAAGTTAATTGGTGGTAAATCGAAGGTGAGGGAGTGGAAAATCTCACCCTCATATCAAATGAGATTAAAAAATGGAAAGCTGAAAATGTCGGAATAGTGAGTTCATTGGCATCAGAAAGGATAAAGATCAATTAAAGACCTTGGTGTGATGCCTAGTGAGAAGGAGAGACTGGCAATTGAATTTTTCTCTAAACACTTTTTGAATAGCCAGTTCAGCAATGAAATATTTACTCCAGCTCTTTTTTTTTTGCTTTCATAATTCATACACATATGTAATGTGTTAACAGAGCATATTGCAATAAATCATTTAGGGATTATGGTGCTTGACTAGTGCAGATGGTGTGTCAGAAAGTGTTTAAATATACCAAGTTGCCCGTTGCTAACCAACCAGAACATGCATTCATTTTGAGCAGACTATCTTGTACAATCACTGAAGGCTAATATACCTTAGCAGGATGTGCCAAGGCGCAAGTAGTTTTAGGGCATTATTAAAGTAGAAATTATGGGAAGAATGCGATTATTGGTCTGTAGGCTTAATAATTATTTCGAACTGTTTTGACGCTCTGATATCTGCATAATCGCTTGTGTAAGTGGTGAATGGTGAGTGCCGTGTGTTCGCTGCTGACAGCAAAGCCCAGATGTTGATTTTTCCAACCTGGCATTTTTAGGATTTTAACTATGGTTTCAGACTGATCACAGCGAGGCTCAGCTCAGTGTCAAACCAAGGCTTTGATTAGAATTGGACAAGGGTGTTACCATACCCTTGTGTGCTGTCAAGTAGCTCCAGTTCATAACAGCTTTGTGAGTTGAACATGCCTGGAGAAGTTAGTACATTAAAACACTATGCTTTTATAATGAGGAATGTCCAGTGCCACTGAATTCCCCCCTTGTGTATGGAATGGAAGAGGTAAAGCGCTGATGTTAGATAAATATTGGCCTGGATTTTTTGGTGAGGGTAATGCCGAGGCTATCAACGCTCACTTGTGTTATTAAGAAGTAATATGGACAGGAGCCTCCAGCGTCTGCAGATGCACAGCTAAATACGAAAGTCAAGAAGTGGCGCTGCTCCTCCAGTAGCTTTGCTCCAACAGCATCTTACCCTAACCCTAACCTTCATGCATTCAAACACATAGAAGGTCCTGAAGTTGCTATAATTGCCTATTAGATACCCACAAAACAACCAAAAAAGTTAGGCCTTGTCCATTCAAGTGTGAGTGAATAAATTACTGCCAAGAACCTCTCTGGCACTGAAAATTAGCTTTTATAATCTAAATCTAATTTTTTTTTTCAGGTTTTAATTAATGTTGGAGATCTTAAACAACTAATATAAACCTTTTTTTTTCCCAACTTTTTTTTTCTATCTCTTGTATCTCACACTCTCTTCTAAACCCAAAGATAAAGGCAAAATACTACGGATGCTGGAAATCTGAAACAAAAACAAAAAATGTTGGAAAAACTCAACAAGTCGGACAGCATCTGTGGAGAGAAAGACAGAGTTAACGTTTCGAGTCCGTATGATTCTTCTTCAGAGCTAAAGGGCTAAACCCATAAGACCATAAGACATAGGAGCAGAAATTAGGCCATTCGGCCCTTCGAGTCTGCTCCGCCATTCAATCATAGCTGATAAGTTTCTCAACCCCATTCTCCCGCCTTCTCCCCGAAACCTTTGATCCCCTTACTATTCAAGAACCTATCTATCTCGGTCTTAAATACACTAATACCCATCTTTCTCTCTGTCTCTTTATCTTTTTTATTATTCATTCATGGGATGTGGGTGTCGCTAGCTAGGCCAGCATTTATTGCCCATCCCTCATTGCCCTTGAGAAGGTAGCGGTGAGCTGACTTCTTGAACCATTGCAGTCGATGTGGTGTAGGTACACCCAGAGTGAGATGGGGGAGTGAGTTCCAGGATTTTGACCCAGCGACAGTGAAGGAACGGCGATATATTTCCAAGTCAGGATGGTGAGCGGCTTGGAGGGGAACTTCCAGGTGTCGGTGTTCCCATGTGTCTGCTGCCCTTGTCCTTCTGGACGGTCACGATTGTGGGTTTGGACTTGCTGTACACTTTCTGAGCGTGATTTTACGTTGAATTATATATTCTGCCTTGTAATCCCTGGTTTAGGCTTTGCCTGCCTCAATGAGGATTCTTCTAGATTGTTGCGACTGAGGACACATGCAGCCCAAGTCTTTTGTCCCCGAGTCAGGTTTGCAGAGTTGGGCGATTTCCTGTCTCAGCGAACCTGACCATTAAACATTGCTACACAGAGGTCAGTCAGGAGGATGCAGGCTGAAAAAGGAGTCAGGATGGGCAACCCTGCAGTATGTGAGCAGGCTGCTGAGTGTGGAGGAGGGCTGGGTGCAAGACCTGCCTTTGCACACCGTTACCGTGTTTAAATTTTTAAAAATCCCTCCAGCCCTCACCACCGACATTCCTCTGAGGGGCTCTTCATTGTGGCGAAAATCCAGGCTGCAGCTGCTGACCCTGTTCTCACAAATCCCCTGTAGAGGGCACCCTGCTGCTTACACACTCTGACAACTCTGAACACCCGAGGTGAGGTGAGAGTGACTGCCCTTGACATCAAGGCAGCATTTGACCGAGTGTGGCATCAAGGAGCCCTAGCAAAGCTGGAGACAGTGGGAATCAGGGTGAAAACTCTCCGCTGGCTGGAGTCACACTGAGCACAGAGGAAGATGGTTGTGGTGGTTGGAGGTCAATCATCTCAGTTCCAGGACATCACCGCAGGAGTTCCTCAGGGTCGTGTCCTAGTCCAAACCATCCTCAGCTGCTTCATCAATGACCTTCCTCCCATCATAAGGTCAGAAGCAGGGATGTTCGCTGATGATTGCACAATGTTCCGCACCATTCGCAACTCCTCAGATACTGAAGCAGTCCATGTCCAAATGCAGAAAGAGCTGGACAATATCCAGGCTTAGGCTGACAAGTGGCAAGTAACATTTGCGCCACACAAGTGCCAGGTAATGACCATCTCCAACAAGAGAGAATCTAACCATTGCCCCTTGACGTTCAATGGCATTACCATCACTGAATCCCCAATTATCATCCTGGGGGTTACCATTGACCAGAAACTGAACTGGACTAGCCATATAAATACTGTGGCTACAAGAGCAGGTCAGAGGCCAGGAATCCTGTGACAAATAATTCACCTCCTGACTCTCCAAAGCCTGTCCAACAGCTACAAGTTACAAGTCAGGAGTGTGATGGAATGCTCCCCACTTGCCTGGATGAGTGCAGCTCCGACAACGCTCAAGAAGCTTGACATCATCCAGGACAAAGCAGCCCACTTGATTGGCACCACATCCACAAACATTCACTCCCTCCACAATGCACAGTAGCAGCAGTGTGTACCAACTACAAGATGCACTGCAGGTACTCAGCAAGGCTCCTTAGACAGCACTTTCCAAACCCACAACCACTACCACCTAGAAGGACAAGGGCAGCAGATACATGGGGGGAACACCACCACCTGGAAGTTCACCTCCAAGTCACTCACCATCCTGACTTGGAAATGTACCGCCATTCCTTCACTGTCATTGGGTGAAAATCCTGGAACTCCCTCCCTAACAGCACGGTGGGTGTACCTACACCACATCGACTGCAACAGTTCAAGAATGCAGCTCACCACCACCTTCTCAAGGGCAAATAGGGATGGGCAATAAATGCTGGCCTAGCCAGGGACGCCCACGTTCCATGAATGATTAATAAAAAACACTGCTGCTTTCCTGTTCTCACAGGCCCCAAATCTCCTGTAGAGCACACCATGCTGCTTTACAGGTGGAAATGTAATGTATGGTGAGCAACACTGTTATCAGAAAGGCCGGGCAATTGATTTTTCAGTCTGGCCTTTTTAGGATGTTAAATTTGAAACTGATGGTTTTAGACTGGTCACATTGAGGCCGGGGTCAGAGTCAAGCCAAGGTCTTACTAAGATGTAGGCATGATGCTCCAAATATGAGTAAGTAGTAAAGAAAGAAAGTAACCGACATTTTCTATATGACCTCAGGATGCCCCGAAGTGCCTTTTAATCGATGAAATACTTTTAGAGCAGGATTTTACGCGTCCACCCCCGCTCGCCGATGCGTAAAATGATGCGTGATGTCGGGCAGAACTCCCGGTGTCATCCCGCCCCATTTAAATTTTCAGGAAGGCGGGGGCGCAGCGAAATCAGCTGCAGGCCCGCCGACCTGTCATTGGCCAATTGAGGCCATTGACAGAGCCACTTATGTAATTAAAGGACCTGCCCGTTCAACCAGGAGCCCCGGCACGAACAAGGAAAAGCATGAAACCTCATCCACAATTTTTGAAAATTATGGACATGTCCCAACTCACGTGACATTGTCACATGAGGGGACATGTTAGGGAAATTTTATTTTTCTATCTTAAGGTTTTTGACATTTACAGCTGATCTCCCTGAGATTGCACTTAGCCTCAGGGAGATGTGCGCTCCTTTGTGCGCATGTGCGAAAGAGCGCACTCTCGATTTTGGGAACCCCCCCCCCACTCCCTGCCTGCACATGGAGCGCATAGCGCTTCTGTGCAGACATCATGCTGGGCGGGCCTTAATTGGCCCGCCCACGTAAAATGGCGCCATGCCTCCAATCGGGGCGCCGATCGGAAGCGTGTCTGTGCGCGTCCACCCTTCAATTCAGCCCTTAAAGTGTTATCGCCGTATCATAGAATTTTACAGCATAGAAAGAGGCCATTTGGCCCATCATGTCTGTGGCAGCTCTTTGAAAGAACTAATTCATCCTATCCCCTCCCCCCACACCATTCTTTCCTCACAGCCCTGCCAATTTTTCCTTTATAAGTCCAATTCCCATTTGAAAGTTCCTATTGAATCTTCTTCCATCACCCTTTGAGGCAGTGCATTCTGAATCATTAGGAATGCACTGGACAAAGTAAGACTATATTAGTGGATCTGGCTGGCCCCAGTTCTAGAAATTCTCATATTTCAGAATACTTCTCAAATCTCTCCAGCATTCAATTTCTCTGTCATTCTTTCTCTCTAACACCAACCTATGTCTTATGGCCTTATCCTACATCTTATGAACTTATCCTAATCTTATGGTCTTATAGACAGTTTTTTACTCCGTAAGGGAACCAAGGGTAATGGGGAAAAGGCAGGAAAGTGGACTTGATGATTATCAGATCAGCCACGATCTCATTCAATGGCCAACTTCTGCTCCAACGTCATATGGCCTATTGGTCATTTATCAAATGCCTCTTGAATCATCCCTCCATGTCATTCTACCCTGTCATCATCCAAAGTGTAAACTACTTAAATCTACTTTGCAACCCTATTCTAAGTCTGAACTTACACAATTTTGTATAATGAATGACCACGGCCCAGATTTCCATCTGCACGGCAGGTGTGTAGAGCTTGGAGAGTTCCCAGCTCCGCGATCCCAATCCGGGAGAAAGTGCCCCGGATGGTCAGATTTTCGGTCTGGGGTTCCTTGGGACCCCGGAACTGATGCAGAGGTTGTCGAGTGTGGAGGCAGGCTGGGCAGAACACCTGCCTCAGTTCTCTAGCACTGTGTTGAAGTTTAATAAAAAAAACCCAGAAAAAACACAAAACAACCTTCCACCTCTCACAGTCCCTCACCTTTATACACTCCCATGCCCCATCCTTGCTAACCCATGCCACCTCATGCCCCTGACCCACCCCCAGCCCCTCATACCCTCCATGCCAACCTATGTCCCTCTGATGAACCCTCATACCCTCCATGCCAACCTTTGCCACCACTTACCCCAGGCCCCTTTACAGCCCCTATGCCAACTTAGTGCCAACACATGCCTCTTCATGCCTACACCCCATTACCCCTCATACCGTCCATGCTAACCTATGCCCCCCCCACCACTAATGGTCAGTTATAACCCCATGCCAACTTAGTGCCAACTCACGCCAACCCATGTTGATATTAAATAAAGTTCCAAATGTCGATTGCAGACTTTATTTTCTTTTAAAAAAAACTCTAATTCATAAAAACCTATTTGCTACATTTACATTCCTTTGGCTACGTTATCCCTTAAAACAAGAAACATTTCATTCAATTGCATAATCCCTTAAAAAGGAAAGCATTTCATTGTCCCACTTCAAAGAGTCTATACCCACTTAGAGCTGTTGATCAAACTTGAAATGACAGATACCCTATTGTGAAAATGGGTGATTGTGAAATCAGTCACCCAGCACTAATGTAGTAATGGTAACCCTAAGGATTATGTCAACAGACATAAATAGCAAGCATTCATTTTTTTTAAAAACACTCCAGACAGTTTTTTTTTCAAAGAGTTAAAGGGCAGGAGTTTTAAATGCCTTGACAGCTTGATAGTTTATCTTGATACTTTTGACAGTTGGTTTTGACAGTTCCAATAAGTTTCACAGTTCTAATGAGTTTATGCATTTTTTTTACACACATTCATGCCTAATTTTAGGAATCCCAAGGGCACCTTACCTCCCTCAAAGGTGTACTGGGACCATATCCAATGGGGCACCTTATCTCTCCAGAAGCACACCCTGGCTACCCAAACAAACCCACAAAGTTCAGACCTGGTCCTACCAGATTTAATCTGCACCCATTGGGTTTTCAGGCACCTCTAAAACCAAAAATCACACAAGTGGAGGCAGCTGCTGATTTCAATGGGGAATTGCCTCCATGAAACGCGCATGTGAGAATCACGGCTTGGGCCTGGTCCCGGCCTCGCGGAAACGGTAGGTTCCGTGTTCAGAGGAAGGGCTTCTGGATTCGGGCCTCTGCTGGCATCTTCTCCACAACTTGTGGCAATAACCCAGGCCCATGCTAAACTTACTGATGCTTATCTTGTGTGTACCTTAGCTTTAGGGCCCCTAATGCAAGATCAGTTCTCAGCCTTCTCTAGTGAATACACCCCCAGATTCCCCTAGCCATAGCTCATAATGCAAGGGCCTTAGACAAGTTATCAATTTAAATGTCCTTGCTGCCCCCTCTCTAATATCTTTTTCGTAAGATAGTGACCAGAATTGTTCCCAGTCCTCCAGAGAATCGAAACAAATGAATTTTACCTCCCTGCCTTCTTCCTATTTCACTGGCTCTTGCCCAGCTTCACTTGTCCATAACTCATTCCTTTGGGAAATCTAAATAAACTAATTCTACTGCCCACTCTCTTCCTTATACTGAGACTTCCCCTGCTTCACTTTCCCAATTGTAGCTGACAATATATTAGGGGTTTATTCAACCTGATAAGACAAAATGCATGCAAGCAAGAAAAACTTCACTTATTCGAAGTTTGACCTTCCAAGTAAGGCAATGTGCTTACAGCTAAAATATCAAAGTAGGTTAGTTGGCAAAATGAGGTCCATTGACTAATCAGCGCTTGAACTCAAACTTCCCCACTTTGAATCCAAAGTCTTATTAGGATTCACCACCTTTTTATACCTTTCTGAGCTACAGATCACTAATCAGATGTCCTTATAAGGCTTGCACCTACCTTTCTCAATGTGCGCATAGAGATATAATATATATGCAAAACCATTTAGATACAAGGCGATGTTGGGGAAGCTGGAGTTGTTCTACCTGTGGAAGAATCTAGAACTAGGGCATCACTGTTTAAAAATAAGGGGTCTAGAATTGTTTTCCCTCAGAGGGTCATGAGTCTTTTGAACTCTCTTCCACAAAAGGCAATGGAAGCAGAGGCTTTGAATATTTTTAAGGCAGAAGTAGATAGATTCTTGATAAGCATGGGGGTTAAAAGGTTATTAGGGGTAAGTGGGAATGTGGAGTTGAGGTTACGTTCAGATCAGCTGTGATATTAATGAATGGCGGAGCAGCCTCGTGGGTCTGAGTGGCCTGTTCCTGCTCCTGGTCCTAATTCTTATGTTTGCAGGTAAAGAGATTAACGAGAGATTTCGTAGAGGGGTACAAGTTATGGTAAGTTCAGGTAAAGTAAACAAATTAAGGCTGTTCCCATTAGCTGATTGTACAAAGATGAGTGGACATAGATTTAAGGTTTCGGTTAAGAGAATCAGGGGGAATGTGAGGAAGAATGTTTTTTAACCAATGAGTGATAACGACTTGGAACTTGCTGCCTAGGAGGGTGGTGGAAGTGGAGAGGATCAATGATTTTGAAAGGAAAATGGATAGGCTCTTGAGGGAAATAACCTTTCAGGGGTGCAGGGATAGTGTGGGGTAATGGGACAGGTTGAATCATTCTATATAGAGGACATTGATTCGATGGATCAAAAGGCCTCCCTCTGTGCCATAATTACTCTAGGACTCAAAGGATAAGGCTATACCATTGAATGACGTGTTAGATGATGGGGAGGGATTAGATCGAGGGAGGTGGTGACATAGTGGATTTGTCACTGGACTGGTAATCCAGAGACCCAGGGTAATGATCTGGGTTTAAATCCCACCATATTAGTTGGTGGAATTTTAATTCAATAAAAATGTCTGGAATTAAAAGTCTAATAACCCATCTGGCTCCCTAATGCCTTCTAGAGAAGGAAATCTGCTGTTGTCACATGTGACTCCAGACCCACAGAAATGTGGTTGACTCTTAAAAAAAAAAATGCCCTCTGAACAAGGGCAATTAGGGATGGGCAATAAATGCTGGCCTAACCAGCAACACCCACAAACGAATAAAAAAAAAAGATGACTTTAGAGTGTTATTTTGCTCCACTTTTCCATGCATCTTACCTTCCTGATCGAGGTCACCGTGATGCAGCTTATTAAGTCTCGTGCAGTGCCATGTATGCACTCTTTCATACTGGACAAGATAAGCAGGCAGGTGCTTATCTTGCCTTGAGGGCTGAATTTTGCATGTCAATAGGGAAGGTAAAAGTCTGAGATTCTCTGTTCAACCCCTGCTATTCTTTCAAAATGCATTTTAACTCTTTTTCTGCCATATCTCCGAACATATGACTGCCAAGTACAAAAACGGAGGCACAAATATTATTTAACTTCCTTCATTTTAAGCAGAATGTTTTCTTACAAATGAACCTGGTTATATAAATCACAGAATCACACAGAGCAGAAGAGGCCCTTCGGCCCATCGAGTCTGCACCGACACGTGAGAAACACCCGACTTACCTACCTAACCCCATTTACCAGCACATGGCCCATAGCCTTGAATGTTATGACATGCAGGTACTTTTTAAAGGATGTGAGGCAACCCGCCTACACCATCCTCCCAGGCAGCGCATTCCAGACCGTCAACACCCTCTGGGTAAAAAAGCTTTTCCTCACATCCCTCCTAAACCTCCTGCCCCTCACCTTGAACTTATGTCCCATCATGACTGACCCATCAACTAAGCGGAACAGCTGCTCCCTATCCACCCTGTCCATGTCCCTCATAATCTTGTACACCTCGATCAGGTTGCCCCTCAGTCTTCTCTGCTCCAACGAAAACAACCCAAATCTATCCAATCTCTCTTCATAACTTAAATGTTTCATCCCAGACAACATCCTGGTGAATCTCCTCTGCACCCCCACCAGTGCAATCACATCCTTCCTATAATGTGGCGACCAGAGCTGCACACAGTACTCCAGCTGTGGCCTCACCAAGGTTCTATACAACTCCAACATGACCTCCCTACTTTTGTAATCTATGCCTCGATTGATAAAGGCAAGTGTCCCATGTGCCTTTTTCACCATCCCACTAACATTCCCCTCCGCCTTCAGAGATCTATGGACACACATGCCAAGGTCCCTTTGTTCCTCAGAACTTCTTAGTGTCATGCCATTCATCGAATACTGCCTTGTCAAATTACTCCTTCCAAAGTGTATCACCTCACACTTTTCAGGGTTAAATTCCGTCTGCCACTTATCTGCCCATTTGACCATCCCATCTATATCTTCCTGTAGCCCAAGACACTCAGCCTCACTATTAACCACCTGGCCAATCTTTGTGTCATCCGCAAACTTACTAATCCTACCCCCCATGTAGTCACCTATGTTGTTTATATAAATGACAGACAATAGGGGACCAGCACAGATCCTTGTGATACGCCACTGGACACTGGCTTTCAGTCACTAAAGCATTCTTCTGTCATCACCCTCTCTCTCCTACAACTAAGCCAATTTTGAATCCACCTCATCAAATTACCATGTATCCCATATGCATTTGCCTTCTTTATAAGTCTCCCATGTGGGACCTTGTCAAAGGCTTTGCTGAAATCCATATAAACTACATCAACTGCACTACCCTCATCTACACACGTGGTCACCTCCTCAAAAAATACAATCAAATTTGTTAGGCTTGACCCCCCTCTGGCAAAGCCATGCTGACTATCCCTGATCAAACCTTGCCCCTCCAATTGGAGGTAGATTCTCTCCTTCAAAATTTTCTCCAATAGTTTCCCTACCACTGACGTGAGACTCACTGGCCTGTAGTTCCCTGGCTTATCTCTACAACCCTTCTTAAATAGCGGAACCACATTAGCTGTTCTCCAGTCCTCTGTCAACTCCCTGTGGCCAGAGAGGAATTAAAAATTTGGGTCAGAGCTCCTGCGATCTCCTCCCTTGCCTCCCTCAGCAGTCTGGGACACAAATCATCTGTCCACTTTTAAGCCTGCCAACACCTCCAATACCTTGTCCCTCCCTATATCAATTTGCTCAAGAACCTCGCAGTCTCTCTCCCCGAGTTCCATATCTTCATCCTCATTCTCTTGGGTGAAGACGGATGTGAAGTATTCGTTCAACACTCTACCGATGTCCTCTGGCTCCCTTGCCCCCTTGGTCCCTAATGGGCCCTACTCTTTCCCTGGTTATCCTCCTCCCATTGATATACTTATAGAATATCTTGGGATTTTCCCTACTTTTATCAGCCAGAGCTTTCTCATATCCCCTCTTTGCTCTCCTAATTGCTTTCTTAAGCTCCACCCTGCATTTTCTGTACTCCACTAATGCCTCTGCTGATTTGCTCCCCTTGTACCTGCTAAAAGCCTCTCTTTTCCTTCTCATTGAATCCTGAATATCTCTGGTCATCCATGGTTCTCTGGGCTTGTTACTCCTTCCTATCACCCTAGAGGGAACATGTTGAGCTTGTACCCTCCCCATTTCCTTTTTGAATGTCCCCCACTGCTCCTCTGTAGATTTCCCCACAAGTAGCTGTTCCCAGTCTACCTTGGCCTTATTTTACAAAAATCCGCTTTCCCCCAATCCAAAACATTTTTTTGCAACTTGTCTATTTCTTTGTCCATAACAAACTTAAATTGTATCATGTAGTGGTCGCTATCACTAAAATGCTCCCCCACCACCACCTCAGCCACCTGTCCAGCTTCATTCCCCAGAATTAGGTCCAGCACTGCACCGTCCCTTGTTGGACCCTCTACATATTGACCGAAAAAGTTCTCCTGTACACATTTCAAGAAATCCACTCGATCCAAGCCCTTAACACTATGTCTATCCCAATTAATGTTGGGAAAGTTGAAGTCACCGAATATAATTACCCTATTGCTATTGTTTTAACACACCTCCGCAAATTGGGCACATATTTGCTCCTCAATTTCCCGCTGACTATCTGGGGGTCTATAATAAACACCTAACAATGTGGCTGCCCCTTTTTAATTCCTAAGCTCTACCCACAAAGGCACATTCGATGCCCCCTCCAAATATCATCTCTCCTTACTGCAGTAACTGACTCCTTAACTAATAATGCAATACCTCCTCCTCTTTTACCCCCTTCCCTACCTCGCCTGAAGATCCTATATCCCGGAATGTTGAGCAGCCAATCCTGCCCCTCCCTCAACAACGTCTCAGTGATGGCTGCTATATCACAATACCACATGTCAATCCTTACCCTTAATTCATCCGTTTTACCTGTAATATTCCTGGCATTAAAGTAGAGGCCATCCAGCCTTGCCTTACTCCCTTGAAACTTAATGCAGCTGTACTCCCTCTGACTTGATTGTTTATTGTATTATGATGTGTCCCTATTCTGCTAACATTCTGTGTCCTCTCCCCCTGCCAAATTAGTTTAAACTCCTCCCAACAGCACTAGCAAACCCGCCCGCAAGGATGTTAGTCCCACTCTGGTTCAGATGTAGACCGTCCCGCTTGTACAGGTCCCACCTTCCCCAGAAACGGTCCCAGTGATCCAGGAATCTAAAACCCTCCCTCCTGCACCAACTGTTAAGCCACATATTCATCTGCGCTATTTTCCTATTTCTGAGCTCGCTAGCACGTGGCACTGGGAATAATCCAGAGATTACAACCTGAGACGTCTTGCTTTTTAGTCTACTGCCCAACTCCCTGAATTCTTGATGCAAGACCTCACCCCTCTTTCTACCTATGTCATTGGTACCAACATGTACCATGACCTCTGCCTTATCACCCTCCCTCTTCAGGGTGCCCTTCAGCTGTTCAGTGACATCCCAGACCCTGGCACCAGGGAGGCAACACACCATCCTGGAGTCACTTTGATGGCCACAGTAGTGCCTATCTGTTCCCCTGACTATAGAATCCCCTATTATGATTGCTCTTCCTCTCTTCCTCCCCTCCTGTACAGACGGGCTGCTTGTGGTACCTATTGTATAGTCTAATTCATTTACAGGCACATGACTAAGAATGGCTTTTTGATATACCCAGTAGGACAAAGACTCAATTCTATCACTGTATAAACCATAAGCATGAAAGCACTGTACAACTGAATTATCTTCACTGAAAAACATTACATGATTACTTATATCAATAGAATGGAGTGTTTTCTGACAACCTACCAAGGTACAGTAAAAAAAGAAACCTTTAGTCTCAGCTACAGATCCATTTATTTGCAGTGATTGACCTGATATCTTTTGAGATAAAGAACGTTGTACCTTTTCATACCATTAAAATATATTTTGTAACATGAAATGCTGTCAGAATAACACTGACCTCGAATTATGTTGCCACAGTATTCTACATTCTGGCAATAAAGACTCAAGATCATGCAGATCAATAAAAGGAACTGTTGTACCAAAGCTGTTGGATATGAAAGATTGATTCTGAGTTAAATTTTCAGAAAGAACCCCCGGGTCATTCAGAATTTGTTGGCAGGAATTTCCCTCTTCAACTTGGTCCCCAGGCTCTGCATCTTTACCAACCAAGAGGGCAGAATGGAGACGTCCTCTCAGATCACTGTCGCAGGTGCTCATCAGACAGCTAGAAAGGGAACAAGAGTGTCCTGTGGCTGATTGCCGCTTTCCTATCCTTCTCCTCCCAAAGGAAAATGTAGCTAGTCACCACTCTCGATGGTAACATAATTCAGTCTACAAATTCACCCAATGATGAGATGTCACAGGATAACGCAACTCTTAGCGATGAAGAAGGTCATTGGCCCCGTCCATCCAAGAAGAGCCTACACTATCCTCACCCATCTAACTTTTTCTTTCATAATTCCAGTGTTTCTTCCTCTGCAATGCTAATATCAGAATGTGAAATGTTTGCTTTTTTAAAAAAAAAGATTCATTCATGGGTCATGGACATTTCTGGCAGGGCCAACGTTTATTGCCTGTCCCTCTGGAAGGTACTGGTGAGCTGCCTTCTTGAACCGCTACAGTTTGTGTGGTGCTTATTACATTTTGTTGTAGTTGTATGGTCTACCTGAGAGGCTTGCTAAACCATTTCAGGCAACAGTTGAGAGTCAACCACGTTGCTGTGGGTCTGGAGTAACATGTAGGCCAGACCAAGTAAGGATAGCACATTTCCTTCCCTAAAGGACATTAGTGGCAACATTACTGACATTTATTCTATAGTTATTTAATTAACTGAATTTAAATCCTCCAACTGTCATGGTGGGATTTGAACTCACGGAAGGATTTTCAGAGCCCAATGGGGGAAGTACCAGAGGCTGGCAGGCCTAAAATTACCCACCATCCGCCACATGCCAGTTTTTTGGCATGGTTCCCCCCCGACCAAGCCAGGGTTGAGAAGGCCAGTTCGGGGGTTTAGGGGCGAACTAAAGTCGCGTTTACCACTGACTGGCCCACTGCAGTGGCCGAAATACAGCCAGTGAGAGGAGGTGAAATGCTATCCTTTATTATGAGAGGAATTGAACCTAAAAGTAAGGATGTTATGCTTCAGTTATACAGCGCATTGGTGAGACCACATTTCGGATACTGTGTGCAGTTTTGATCTCCTTATTTAAGGAAGGATGTAAATGCATTGGAAGCAGTTCAGAGGAGGTTTACTAGGTTGATACCTGGAATGAGTGGGCTGTCTTATGAGGAAAAGTTGGAGTAGCTGGGCTTCCACTGGAGTTTAGAAGAGTGAGGGGTGATTTGATTGAAGTATATAAGATCTTGAATGGTCTTGACAAGGTGGACGTAGAAAGGATTTTTCCCCTTGTGGTTGAGTCCAGGACCAGAGGGCACTGTTTTAACATAATAGGACAGAGGTGAGGAGAACTCTTTTTCTCTGAGGGTGGTGTGACTTTGGAACTCTGCATCAGAAGGCAGTGGAATCGGGGGTCACTGAATATTTAAGGGGGAGGTAGATAGATTCTTGTAAGGCAAGGGAATCAAAGGTTATTGCTGGTAGATGGGAATGTGGAACTCGAAACACAGGTTAGCCACGATCTTATTGAATGGTGGAGCTGGCCCGAGGGGCCGAATGGCCTACTTCTGCTTCTATTTTATGTGTTCTGAGGTGGCCACCCAGTGAGGTCCAGTCCAAATAAAGGCCCAACATCCCATTTGCCTTCCCAATTACCTGTTGAACATGTATGCTAGCTTTTTGGGATTCCTGCGCAAGGACTTCCAAATCCCCTATGCTGCATCCTCCTGCAGTCTTTCTCCATTTAAATAATATTCAGCTCCTCTATTCTCCCTGCCAAAGTGCATAACCTCCCATTGTCCCACATTATATTCCATCTGCCAAGTTTATGCCCACTCATTTAACCTGTCTATATCCTTCCGTGGACTCCTTGTGCCATCTTCACCACTTGCCTTCCCACCTATTTTTGCGTCATCTGCAAACTTGGCAATAGTACCTCTTCCTCCACTAACAGTTCAGCTGCACACAGCCGGCTCACAAGTGACTTTGGAGGGGAGAAGTGTGCATGTGTCAGGGCTTTTCGGAGCCTCGTGTAAGCACTCTCCCACATGCGAAGTCTTCATCCATCACACGCATCTCAATGTCCTGAGCATTTTCAATGCTGCCTGCTGGGAATTTCTTTCAGTTGTCCACCTGAGCATCTCTGCCCACCCACTGAGCACACTCCCATGCAGCACCTCTTCCCGCCCACCACCACTCTCCTTTCACTTTCGGATTTACAAGCATGGTGCATGTAATGTTCTTCTTTAGCTCCCCCATACCCATTCCCCATCCCCAGTCACACATGTCCTTTCCCCCATCACTGTCCACCCGATGGCACTACCTCCTCACTATCACCTACCAGCCACAACTCTTTTCTTTCGGGGATATCCTGGTGAACATGCACAATTCTGACCTTCCCGAAAATCCCACTCCCATCCACGTTAAGCTTCCTGACCTCTGCCTTCCCACCCCCAGGATCCGTGCCTGCCACTGAGACCCCACCAATCACCCTCGCTGTGATTCCACTTCTACTGATACCATCGCACCCTCACCCTCCCACCCTGCCAGCTCATTCTGCCCTCTCTCATTCTTGCCATTCCCTCCCACCACACCCACCTTCATTTCACTCCCAGGAGGCAGTCCTTGACTCCACAGACCCCTCCATTGCACGTTCACCTGGACATTCCCCTCCCCCCATACTCCTTCTGCCCTCTGGATTCCTTCCCCCCTCTGGATTCTTTCCCCCACCCCCCCCCCACCCAGGACTCCTTCCCCCCTCGGAACTCCTTCCCCCCTCGGAACTCCTTCCCCCCTCGGAACTCCTTCCCCCCTCAGAACTCCTTCCCCCCCTCGGAACTCCGTCCCCACTCGGAACTCCGTCCCCCCTCGGAACTCCGTCCCCCCTCGGAACTCCGTCCCCCCTCCGGACTCCTTCCCCCATCGGAACTCCGTCCCCCCTCCAGACTCCTTCCCCCCTTGGAACTCCTTCTCCCCCCCCCACCCCAGGAATCCCTTCCCCACCCCGGACTCCTGCCCCCTTGGAACTCCTCCCTCCCCCTGGACTCCTTCCCCCCTCCAGACTCCTTCACCCCTCCGAACTCAAACCTTCCTTAAACCTTCCTCCCCGTTTACACTTAACTCCCCAACTTCCGTATTCTCACCCATTACCCGCTCCTTCCCCTGTACTCCCTCCCCACCCCCTCACCAACCTCAGCCCCCCTGGCAGCTTTGTTTCTATTTGTTTCCTCACCGCCAGCACCCACCCCCCCACAACTCTGGTACACCTTCTCCTCCCAGTCAAACATAGACTTCCCTCTCCCCCCACCCCGCCCCCCCACCTCGCTCCTCTCCCGCTCACAGCTGGACCTTACTTTCCACCCCCTCGATGATCACCCATAGCAGGCCACGGCTAAGACATTGACGCCCTGAAGCAGACCCTCAATGGTGATTTTCCACCTTCCGTGAGCATCTTCGCAGCAGAGCCATATCCATGAGAATCCACCCTCCAGGGTCCCGTTGCTGTCTAGCTCCAACACCTTCTGTCCCATGGATGTCAGCAACGTGATCGAGGCCCTGACGGTAAATCCTGCCTTCGGCACGTCGCACTTCTCGAGACATGTTTTGCACCGGCATGGTTTCCGGCTAACGTGGGCGGTAAATTTGTCATGGGGGATGATTCCGTTGAGCCGGGCTTATAATGATATGCAGATGTATTAAAGTGAAGCACCCAACAATTGGCAGTGGGAAACGCGGCCCGCCATTGATGGGCGGAGCGAACAATTGCACACGTGTTTCACGACGGTGTGAAACCAATTTTTGGCCTTCCCGCCATATTGTCCCTCATGCCCATCATGACGCCTGACGCCAACAGGCACGGAAAATTCCACCCAAAGAGTATGAGGGTAGACAGGAAAATCGAGGTGCAGTTGCAATTAGATCAGTCAAGATCTTCAAAAATGGCAGAGCAGACTCGAAGGGCCGAGTAGCGTACTCTTGCTCCTAATTCATGCGTTCTTCTCTTCGTAATTTCCCCATGCCTTTATATCCTTTATTTAACATGGAGACCAGAACTGTTCACAGTTTGGTCCCACCAAGGTTCATACAAGTTGAATATAACTTCTCTGTTTTTCAGTTCTATCCTCCAGGAAATGAACACTAGTAATTGGTTTGCTTTTTTAATGAGTTCTGCAATCTCTCTCCATTTAAATGCTATACCGCTTTTCTATTCTTCCTGCCAAAGTGAACAAGTTCACATTTTCCCACATTATACTCCATCTGCATAAGATAGTCACTAATAAATCCAAGACAGAATCCATAAGAAATTTCTTTGTCCAAAGAATGGTGCGAATATGGAACTCACTACCACAAAGAGCAGTGGGTGACCAGAATAAATGCATTCAAGGGGAAACTAGATAAACGCATGAGGGAGAAATGAATAGAAGGATATGTTGATAAGAGTTAGATGAGGTTGAGGGGGGGGAGGAGGCTTGAGTGGAACATAAACACCAGTGTAGACCAATTGGGCCAAATGGCCTGTTTTATGCACTCATCTAAGATCTGTCCATCTTGCATGTTGATTATTCATTCTCTGAAGGTGTCCCTGACGTCAGTCCAAGGTTTGACTTTTCCATACTGTGCAACATCCTAAACACCTTTATAAGCTCCTTTTTAAGCCATCAGGCTAGATTCTACAGAGCATCACAGGCAACTCCCTCCACCCCCAACGCAGCTAAAACGATTGTGTGACACCACCCCCGACCCTTCAAAGTTTCAGGTCGGGGTGGGGTGGGTAGGTGGCAGATAAGGCTCCCCACTGGATTTTACAGCACTTCCCACCTTCAAAACTGACAGAGGAGTATAAAACCCAAACCATCGTCTTTCAAGTTTGAATAACCCAAGTTTTTTTAAAATTGTATTGTTTCATGGGATGTGGGCATCACTGGCAAGGCCAGCATTTGTTGTCCAGCTCTAATTGCCCTAGAGGTGAATGGCTTGCTGGTCCACATTTCAGAGAGCAGGTAAGAGTCAATCCGCATTGCTGTGGGTCTGGAGTCACACGTAGGCCAGACCAGGTAAGGATGGCAGGTTTCCTTCCCTAAAGGGGCATTAGTGAACCAGATGGGTTTTTGTGACAATTGACACTGGTTTCATGGTTACCATTGCTGAGACTGGCTTTATATTCCAGATTTATGAATTGAATTCTTTTTAAATTCCACCAACTGCCATAGTAAGATTTGAACCCCTGTTCCCAGTACATTAACCTGGGCCTCTGGGTTACTAGCCCAGTGACATTCCACTCTGATACCATCTCCAGTTCTCCAGCTTTTCTACCATTTTGAGATGCAGTACATTGAAGAAGGAATGTGTTGTGTCCTGCCTTCGTTTTATTTGTTTGTGGGGTGTGGGCGAACCTGGCAAGGTCGGTATTTATTGCCCATCTGCTGCAGGAAGTTCAATATTGAAGCAAAATTGGCTCTGGGATCTGCTGTTCAATCCAGGCTAAAGCTAATGGAATAAAATTCATCCTAATGTACTGGCTGTAAGAGTCCTATTCAATGTAAGTGTGAGCAACCACAGCCCCTAAGATAGCACAACTAATGTACAAAACAAAATTCCCCATATTGGGCCTATATTCACTGGAGTTTAGAAAAATGAGGGGTGATCTCATTGAAACGCATCAAATTCCAAGAGGGCTGACAGGGCAGTGGTAAGAGGTTCTTTTTCCCTGACTGTAGAGTTTAGAACCTTGGGGTCATAGTGTCAGGATTGGTAGTCAGCCATCTAGGACTGAGCTGAAGAGAAATTTCTTCACTTAGAGGGTGGTGAATCTTCTACCACATTGGGCTGTGAATGCTCAGTTGTTGAGTATATTTAAGGCTGAGATTGATAAGTATTTGGGCTGCAGCAATATGGGAAAAATGGTCAAAGGTCAGCCATGATCTTATTGAGTGGCAAGCAGGCTCAAGGGGCTATATGACCTCCTGCTAAACCTATTTCTTATGTTCATATTTTCATAATTGTGTTCCAATTGGCTCTAATGTGACTGTCTCATTGATGGTGATGTGAAAAATGGAACAGTAGTATAACAGGGAATGCTCTGTGACCATTGTACCATTATCCTCTTCTTTTGTGAAGTTTTCTCAATTCATTCTCTGTGGCCATCATTGGCAAGGACAGTATTTATGCTTAATCCCTGGTTGGTGATACTCCGCTTCACAGGACAATAAATATTCAAACACACATGGTACTGATATCACATATAAACCAGATTGGCAAGGATGGCAGGTTTCCTTCCCTGTAGGGAAGTGACCAAGTTGAGCTTTTAGGTTAATTTTTTTTACTGACAGCAGTTTTTTTTTGTCTCTGGATTTTTTAAATTCAGCTTCTTAACTTGGCGTGGTAGAATTTGAAATCATATTCCCCAGGATCATTGGGCGAAGCCTCTGGGTTAGACTTATAGTAACATAGGACTTTCCATCAGGATCATATGGGGGCCCGAGCCCACCCTTCTTGTCAGCGTGTTCCAGGGGGCGACTTCTTAATTTGCCGCCCCCACGCTCGCCATCCTAATAAGGGCAGTAGGTGGGCCCCTAATGCTGCTAACCCAATCAGAGAGCCTGTAGGGCTCCCAATGGGAGAGGTGGGCACTACAGAGGCAGGCAGGCGAGCATGAGGGTGCCTTAACATGGAGGCGCTCTGAGCTGCCTGCTAGAAATGATAAATTAAATTATAAATTAAAGAAGCCCAAACCCAGTAAGGCCATCAGGTTGGAGAGGAAACTCCACCCACCCATCCCAAGAGGACTATTCATGGACAGGGCTGTGGCCTTTCAATGAAGCAGACCCATCACTGGGGCATGGAGCCTCTAGCTCAATTCACCACCTCCCCCAGCCGACCACCAGGGGACTGCCTCAATTAAGCTGGTGGCCCCCCCCCGTACATGGTGGGGTGGCCACTCCGGTGTCAGTAAAAATACTGGCTCCAGTGCAAAATGGGCCCTAAATTCCAGCTTTAATTGGCTGCCTGCCTCCTCGGAATGGGTAGCTGTCCCAGTTCCCAGTCCATCCCTGGGAAAATCCTGTGGTAGCAAGAGTGCATCGGAGAGCCGTCACAACGCATCTTCCCACATTTTCCAGCCCCTCCTGCCTCCAACCCCACATCCAAACTATAATCACAACACTACCCTGTCCTGAAACCTGAGAGTTCTTTAATTCACAAGGACCATTGTATAATACAAATGATTGTGGTGGTCGCCTGACAATGGCCCCATTCTTGGGATAGAGTAGAGGGAACTGAAAAGGCCATCACATATCTGATTGGGACACTGTCAATGTTAGCAATTGTTCCAGTATTGTTTGTCCTTTTGTTTAAAGCAAAATTACTGGGGAACCCATTACCGCAGGTAAAGCCATCAGAAGTAACCTAGCAAAAAATTTAATGAGATGATAGAGTAGACAATTAATATGGAAGATTGTGTTCTTCCTAATTTATGCACTAGCCCAAGGATGTCCAATTTGCATCTCATGAATCATTGGTTCCCCTGAGTTCAAGCAATCCTTTGTTCAAAGTTCAAGTAACTTTATTTCTATTTATGTTTATATTTTTTACTTGTTGGTTTATCCCGTTTTGGAATCTTGCAGGCCTCAAGGTGCAGAAAGGACTGTTTTTTTTTAAATGTATTGTTTCATGGGATGTGGGCAGAGCTGGCAAAGTCAGCATTTATTGCCCAGCCCAAATTACCCATGAAACTGAGAGGCTTGCTAGGCCCATTTCAGAGGGCAGTTATTAGTCAACCGCATTGCTGTGGGCCTGGAGTCACATGTAGGCCAGACCACACCAGGTAAAGATGGCAGGTTTCCTTCTCTGAAGCCAGATGGGCTTTTAACAACATTCAATGATAGCTTCACAGTCACCATTACTGAGACTAGCTTTATGTTCCAGATATTAAAATTGCACTTGCTGCCTTGGTGGGACTCGAACCCATGTCCTCAGAGCATTAGCCTGGGTTTCTGGATTACTAGTTCAGTGATATTACTACTGTGCCACTGTCTGCCCCACAGGCACCATAGGAATGGGAGTAGCCCCTTAAGTCTGTTCTGCCATTTATTAAGATCATGGATGATCTGTAACTCAACATTTATTTACCCATCCTTGCTCCATATTCCTTACTAACCTTTCCTAATAGAAGCCTATCCATCTCATTCTTGAAAATCTCTATTGACTCAGCAGCTATAGCCTCTTAGGGTAGAGAATTCTGCATTTCTGCTACCTTTTGTGTGAAAAGTGTTTCCTGATTTCACTCATGAATGGGGCAGCACGAATTAAAATATTATCACCCTTTCTTACGGGCACTCGCACCAAAGGAAATAGATTCTCTGTATAAGGACACATGAAATAGGAGCTGGAATAGGCCACTTGGCCCTTTGAGCTTGCTCTGCCATTCAATAAGATCATGGCTGATCTGCCCCAACTCCACCTTCCTACCCTCTCCCCATATCCCTTAATTCCCTTAGTACCAAAAAATCCATCAACCTGTGTCTTGAATATATTCAATTACTGACCATCCATACGCCTCTCAGATAGAGAATTTCAAAGATTCACAACCATCTGAAGAAATTCCTCCTCATCTTAATACTAAATAGTTAACCCTTTATCCTGAGGCTTTGACCCTGTGTTTTAGATTCCCCAGCAAGAGGAAACATTTTCTCAGCTGTTACCATGTCAAGCTCCTTAAGAATTTTCTATCCCACTGTTCTATATTCCAAATTCTACACAATCTCACCTCATAGAACAGCCTCCTCATCCCAAAAACCAGCCTGGTGAACATTTGTTGCACTGCCTGTCGGGCAAGTATGTCCTCCCTTTGGTAAGGAGGACAAAACTACACACAGTGCTCCAGGTGTGGCCTCACTATTGCCCTCTGTATGCCCAATGTACCATATCAAAAGCTTTTAACTTCAATTAGTTCAACATTTAACTGCCTAACCAACCTCAAAGGAATACAAGCCAAATTGATGCCTTCTGTCTTGATAATTTAACATTTTAATCCCCAGTGTCAATTAACTAAATCTGCACTGTACCCCCTCCAAGGCCAGTATATCCTTCCTACCCTGTGGTGTCCAGAACTGCGTACAGTATTCCAGGGAGAGTCTGACCAAGAGCAAGCTTTTTAGCACTGTTGTCTCATTAGTGAATCAATCGTGCGTAAGAGTACATAGAAGTAACGTCAACTTTGAACACGTGCAAATCAATGGCAATATAAGTTTAAACTTATGTGGGCTCAAGTCTCCATTGAGACATCAATGTGATTCATGAAGACAACAGCTTGGACACCCAAAGCTTAAGGTGAATATTCATTGAATGTTTTCATATTCAAGATATTTTCATCAAGCAGAACAATTGATATTCATCAGTGTATGAAGCCTCATATTCACCTGTGCTCCAGGATATTTAATGCAATGTTTTTAACTAGAGGGTATTAATATTGACCAGGCGGCCCTTTTACAACAATTCTAGTTCCCACAGTTTGTGGATCGTTCTCTCTGTTTCCCTTTCTCCATTAATGGATCAATTAGGTTTGTATACATAGGTCATGAGGAGGAAGGCACTATCAGCAGTTACTGCCAGTGTGTTTTGTTTATTGCCTATTTAAGTTCCCTGAATGGCAGGGTTATCTCCTGGCTCCAAGTCAAAATATGCTTGAAAAAGCATTTGGATAGCTTTTATGAACAGTAGAGAACAAAAATTAGCAAATCCATTCCCCATTTTGATCATTATAGCATCACATGGAAACAATGTAAATTTTGTTGGTACTTATCACAAAGCCCTTTTTAAGGGAATAGTACAGTGTAATTGTTCACGTTTCACAAAGCATAAGTTGTTTGTGTTGGCCAGCTCAATATGGCACTGAGCACAATTGGTTACAAAACAGCTTGCTCTCATTGTGTAGACAAATTTACTCTGAGTGCTGCACTATTACAACATCGCAGAGTCAACAGTTCCTAGGTTCGCTATTTCCAGTGCAGGATCTCCAAAAGAAATAGTGCTAAATCTTATTAGATTTGATATCACTGACATGTGGTAGCCAGAGGAAGACTGTCAATTGCTGATGTTTATCAATAAATATTTTACTCTGTTGGGATCTTAATGAAAAATTTCTCAAATTAACTTACGAGATTACTGTTGAAAATGGTGATGAACAGTAAGTTTGTTTGCACCTATTTCCTCTGGCTGCTATTTTGCTGTAGGGAGCCACCCATTTATTTTAAGTGGGATATCACCTTTGCTGAACCAGTAAACAGGGGAACATGATTTCTTAAGTGCCCACCCTTCTTGTAACGCCAACAGCAGTCTCTAGGCCCTTGGCCCTTGTTTTCTTGACGTTCTTCACTCTGTTGTCTGTTGAATTTTTTGTTTGTGTGACTGTCAACGTGCCTTGAAAAATGATTAATTTATATTCATTCTTTTTTTCTTTTTCACCCCTTCCTGGCTTTTCCCACCTTTGTGAATGCCATCCATTTCACTATCCACCCTCCCCTTCCTACCCCCCCACCTCAATCCCCATCACCCATCCCTCTGTTCTATCTCTCGGTGAATCAACATTTCAACATCACCAAAGAAGGAAGCGGACTCAAGCCATCACCACAACCATTGATCGCTCATTTTACATTTGTCTGTGCCATTGGCTTTACCTGGCTGTTATCTTAGAGCTAGGGAAGTGCATAATGCTGGTGCTCACTGTCTTTTGTTGAATTGTCTGTGTGGCTCAAGCCCTATAGACACCCTGGTTTACTTACCACTCCTCCATCACTGCCAACATATGACCTGAGATAATGAATTGGAATAACTAAAGCTTGAAGCTGCTTTAATGAATTGCATAGACTGTACAGCAGTGTAACAGGTCATTTGGCAAAACACGTCCATGAGTTGTCCCAATCTCCAGCAAATTGCTACAACTGCCTGAAATTAGATTGCCACTGGAACTTCAAAGACTATTGTAATCCATTTTAAAGTCTCTTTATTGGGGCAACCTTTCGAAGAGGTGGCGTGCCTTCACCAGATCCATTTTTTTCGGACAAGAATCCTCTACATCAGGATCCCTTTTTGAAGTGGAAGCTTCCCATTAAATCCAATTTAAGAAGAGATTCAGTCTTCCAAGAGTTATTGGCCTGACACCTTGAAGGAGGGTTTGCTGACCTAGGCAATATAAAGGAAGGGCTAGTGGACCCACCCAAGAGAGGGATCATTGAGCTGGGCAGTGTGAAGAAATGGGTGCTATAACTGGAGAGTATGAGGGAAGTGCACAGAGTAAAGAAGTGGTTTCTAAGCTAGACCATGTAAGTGAGGGGTATTGAAATAGGCAATATCTGTAAAGGGTTGCTAAGTTGGGTAGTATGTGGGAAGGGTGCAAAGAGAGAAAATGTAAGGAAGGGAATAGTAAGCTGGATAATATAGAATCATAGAATAGTTACAGCACAGAAGGAGGCTATTCAACCCATCATGTCCATGCCAGCTCTCTGCAAGAGCAACTCACCTAGCCCCACTCCCTGTCTTTTGCCCAATAGCCCTGCAAGCATTTTCTCTTCAGATAATTTTCCAATTACCTTTATAAAGCCTTGATTGAATTTGCCTTCACCACACTTCCAGGTAGTGCATTCCAAATCTTAACCACTCACTGCATAAAGAAGATTTTCTTCATGCCACCTTTGCTTCTTTAGCCAATGGGGAGGCGATGGCATAGTGGTATTATCGCTGGACAAGTAACCCAGAGACCAAGGGTAATACTCTGGGGAGCTGAGTTTGAATCCTGCCATGGCAGATGGTGGAATTTGAATTCAATAAAAAAAAATCTGGAATTAAAAGTCTAATGATGACCATGAAACCATTGTCAACTGTTGTAAAAACCCATCTGGTTCACTAATACCCTTTAGAAAAGGATATCTGCTGTCCTTACCTGGTCTGGCCTACATGTGACTCCGGACCCACAGTGATGTGGTTGACTCTTAAATGCCTTCTAAACAAGGGCAATTAAGGATGGGCAATAAATGCTGGCCTAGCCAGTGATGCCCACATCCCGTGAATGAATAAAAAAATCACCTTAAATAAATGTCTGCTGGCTCTCAACCATTCTGGCAATGGCAATGGTTTATCCCTATCTACTGTGTCTAGACCCCTCATGATTTTGAACCCCTCTATCAAATCTTTTCTTCTTCAAGGAGCCCAGCCCCAGCTCATCCAATTTACTCACCTAAATGAGGTTCATCATCCCTGGAACCATTCTCATCATTTCTTCTTTGGGAGGAGTATTAAGATGGGTAATGTAAGGCATGGGGGTCTTGTGCGAAGAAGTGGGGGGTGTCAAACAATGTGAGGAAGGGGTTAATTCGCCAGAAAGTGCGAGGGGGGAGGGTAGCTGCAAGGATTGAGCATAAATTGTAAAATAAGGTTGGGATTTACTAAATTTGACAGTGCCCCGGGCATCTTGCTGAGCTGAATAATGTTAGCAAGGGTTACTGATTCTAGCAGTGCAAGGGAGCTGTATTAACTCAGCAGGGATTCAGCAGTACTGACTCAATGTGATGCAGCGATTGTTTTGTTCTGAACATTCCTATGTTAATTAATCTGCATCTTGCTACTCTGGTCTGTAGCTCCACTCAGATAGTCCTTGGATCATAAAATATATCCTGATGAAGAATACCCGAGGGGTTACTAATCCTTTCAGGATCCCAGCTATACTCCCTTATCACAGCTGGCCATGAATTAGCCCTGTGTCCCAACCTTCCCAACAAACTATTTCAATTGCTTAATCACCTTGCGTCAAAATAAATACTTCTTAGCATCTCCTCTAAACACCACAACTTTGAACCTGTCACCTGACGTATCTAGAGGTAGTGTTTTGGGCTTGGGAGCATGGGAATGGCTGGATGAGATAAGACCAAGGTCCATTTAATTCACCATCTACCATCCGGGTGGATAATGGAGTTGTTGATTAATAGTAATGAATCTTTATCAATTAGTTTTCTACAAATCCAGACAGGAGGTGAGGCAAAACCCCCGATTGGTGGAGAGTTTTGGTAACCATTTGTCCAAATAAGTCACCTATTCCTCCCGAAAAAGCAACTATATTTTCCCTCTCATTAACTAAAATGTCTACCTTTTTCCGAGGGTAGGAAGCTCCAGCAGCCTAATCATGTTTAATTGCTCAGCTCTTCTAACACAACCACAACTCTCCCTTTCCATTGCTTTACCAGATTTTAATGTTTGAACAAAATAAAACAAACAAAGACATGTTAAGGTAGGTCAGCGTCCATTGCGACAGCTTTACGTGTTTTAAAAAAGCATTATCATTTTACTCCTGACCGTGTAATTTTTACCAAAAAGTCTCATCGGGCCTCAAAAAGGCACTTCCACCAGCCACACAAGATAATAATACAAGGATGACTCTTATCTCTTTCTGATCCTAGGAAGCTACAAGTTTCTCTTTAAGCGGAGCACCTACCAGTAAGGATAAGAGAGATAATCTCAAAAATTATACCCATGTCAGTTGTGGGCAAGTTACTAGAATCTATATTTGGCAAAGAGTGACTGAGCATCTGAACAAATAAGAGCTGCTCAGAGAGCGTCAGCTTGGATTTGTGAAGGTTAAGCCATGTTTGACAAACGTAGTTGACTTTTTTCTTTTGAGTAGGTAATTAAGATGATACATAAGGGAATGCCTATGGATGTTATTTACATGGATTTCCAGAAGATATTCAACAAGGTTCCACGTATGAGACAGCTAACAAAACTGAGAGTGCTGGAAATGGAGGCAACCTTTTGGCTTAGATAGAAAATTGACTAAGAGGTAGGAAACAGAGGAGAGAGATAATAGTCATTATTTTTGTTTTAGAGCCAGGACACCGAGGACAGGATCGTTCCCGGGTCCCAACCCTGCATGATGTGGGTGTGTCATGCCCAATGCAATATTTGTTGGAATAGCTAATTAATTACCAGAGGGTGTGCTCAATGTCCAATTAAAGGTATTGAGTGGGCCTGACACTGGACGGCCAATAAGAAGCCCTCCAGCGGTGAGAAAGCTGTAGCTTGCCAATGCAGTTAAAGAATGTGTCTCAAGGTGGAGAATACAACTGGCCACAGCTGCCAGACCCTCTTTGTGAAGGGGGAAAACCTTCAACAGGAGGGCCTGGGGCATTTATAAGCTGGCTACATTGGGGGGGGTGCTTAAATAGGAAATGAGACAGTGGCCACCACATCTTGCTGCCCCCATACCCCACCCCAGCCACCCGTCTGCCACCGCCACGCTTGCCTAGTTGGTGCGGGAGAGGGTCCTTAATAGGCCCCTTAATAGCCTCAATTGGCTACCCATCACTTGTGGCAGATAGACATCTTGTTCCCTGTCTCAGCCTCCTTAAAAATGGCCCAGAGATGGGACCCTTCCATCAAATTGGCACCCCAGCTGGTGGCAAGAAATTTCAGGCCTATCCCCTACGTGGGCTTCCAAAATTTTGCCCAATGACTATGAACTCAAACTGAAAGGTGTGAGCCCCACACGATGAAGAAACAAAGAGCTGTCCATCTAAGTTTGCTGTTGAGACTTAAGTTAAATGGCACAGTAGATAGTATAGCTGGGAACAGAAAGTTGTAAATGGTCATTGATAGAATTAAGTGAGTGAGGAATCTATGGCAGATTAGTGGGAGGTCATATGGACCTATGAAATATGGACCAGAATATTTTCTAAATGGTGAGAAGCTAGGAGCTGTGGATGATCAGACAGAGATAAGGGATCCAAATCTAAAAACCACTAAAACTGATGGAAAGGCACAAAGAATAATTTAAATAACTAATTGAACTCAAGGCAGCTGTAAGTTAAGTTACACAGTAGAGACCTCAGGAGTACTGCATTCAGTTCTGGACACCACACCACAAGAAGAATATATTGACCTTGGAATGTGTGTGGTATGAATCCAGCTGAATGATGCTGGGATAAAAGTGTTAAATTATGAGGGTAGGCTATATAGACTGGGTTTGTGTTCATTTAAATATAAAAAATTAAGGGACGATCTCATTGAAGTGTTTAAAATGATTAAAGGAGTTCAGGGAGTAGATCGAGGGAAACTATTTCCTGTGGTGGGAGAGTCCAGAACAGGAGGCATCAGCTTAATACTAGACTTAGGCCATTTAGTGTTGATGTGAGGAGGAAGGATAGTGGAAATCTGGAACTGTCTCCCTCAAGAAACTATTGAGGCTGGGGGAAAATGGAAAATTACAAAACTGAGATTGATAGATTTCTGTTAGTCAATGGCATTAAGGGTTACAGAACCAAGGGTGAGTAAATGAAATTAAGATCCAGGTAAACCATGATCGAATTGAGTAGTAGAGCAGATTTGAGGGGCTGAAAGGCCTCCTCCTACATCCTAATGAAGATCTCTCCACACATCTTATTCCACATATTTTATTCTTCAGCAAATGGCCTTAAAGTAATAGCATCACATTTTGCGTTTTTAAAAATTTCTTTTGTCCCCTAATTAAGCCAATCAGAAACAATAAACCAGTTTCAATTCCCCTTTATTTAATATAAGTTTTAAAGAAGTCATGCACAGTTTGGGTTTCTTTTCTACCCGGAACTGTCAGTCAACCATAGTGGGCGATTAATTGTACTTTGAATTATTTTATTGTGGAACCTGCAGATGGTGTTAGTGCTGTCAACATGGTTGAATGTACACAATCGTGCAAACTGTTGTCCAAGGTTTATTGACCCTGTAGGATTCACAGAGTGGCCAGTTGATCGTGCCGGCTCACCTCTCTATCAGGAGATGTTCCCACTCCCAGAATGAGCAGGCTGTGTTTCCTCACCCAAAGTCTTTGCTCACCGGAGACGATTGATCATTAATGCCAGTCTGCCAAGGATGATTTGGATGCCTCCTCAGACCCAAATGCTTTTCAAATTACTGGGTTTACCGTCTTTATCCAAATTCAAAATCCTATTGCAGATTCCTTTGCAGATTATAGAATCATAGAATGATACAACGCTCAGCATGGCCACTCAGCCCATTATTCCAGGTGCCAACTCTTTGAAAGAGTTTCCTCTAATCAGTCTCATTCCTCTGTCTTTTCCCCATAGCACTGCAAATTTTTCCCTTCAAGTATTCATGATGGAATCAAGATGATGAAAATCAGTTGAAAGTCTCAGCAATTAATTTTTCCACATGATGGAATCTGTAAAATTTTAGGATATAAGGCCGCACAAGCTTTATCCTTAGCAGTTGTAGCTCTGTTTTTAAAAATTCGTTCATGGGATGTGGGCATCGCTGGCAAGACCAGCATTTGTTGTCCATCTCTAGTCACTCTTGAACTGAGTGGCTAGCTAGGTCATTTCAGTGGGCAGTCAAGAGTCAACCACATTGATGTGGGTCTGGAGCCACATGTAGGCGAGAACAGGTAAGGATGGCAAATTTCCTTCCCTAAAGGGTATTAGTGAACCAGGTGTGTTTTTATGACAATGGATGATAGTTGCCATGGTCACCATTACGGAGACAAGCTTTCAATTCCCGATTTTATTAATTGAATTTAAATTCCACCAGCTGCCATGGTGGGGTTTGAACCCTCTGTCCGCAGAGCATTAGCCTGGGCCTCTGGATTACTAGTCTAGTGGCATTGCACTACGCTACCGTCTTCCCCAAGCAATTTTACTGCAACCTTAATTCCTTTGTATCTTTTATTATTTGTCTTCAAATCGTTTAACATTTTCTTAAATGCTGTGATTGGCGGAGAAGAATTCGGAGTTGTATTCATGAGCCTCCTCAATGTTTAATGGTTAGTTGGGATGTGGAATTTAGGATACTGTCCCACATTGAAGTTGTTACATGGATGCAATGTTAATTTGTTCTTGTGCCACTTGGTGCAGCATGGTATTAAGCCATCAGGTCTGGAAAGTTCTTGGTTTAATCCACAATCTGTTCAAACTTATCTGATCTTAGTCAGCTCAGTTGTCGAAGGAGAAGATTGGAGGTGGAAGAGGGAAGGATTTATTATTGTCATGATGCAAAAGGCAATCTGAGGATTTTGCATTCTTTTTTTTTTCATTTTTATAGGGCAGGGAGAAACTTCACAGAATCCATAGGATATTAAACAGAATTGGATGCAGTCACTGGATGAGACTGCATGTGGCCTGTGGGGTATGAAGTCCAAGTAAACATTCAAATTGGGGTGATGATAACTGGATGCTTTTATCTACAAACCCTACAAGATGCTCATCTTCAAAGATGTAACAAAAAAATACAAGAGAGTACATTAGACTGCAATTGAATCAATGGCCCATAAATTCCCTTACCTGGAGGGTCATATCCCCCCAAATGTCCCCCATGCAAGAACTGCACAGGAATTTCCCAGGAAGTTTAAACTTCTGACAGGAAATTACCCTGCACCGGGAACCATCCGATATTCCGATTTAAATCGGAGACTTCTATGGTTCCGACTCTCTTAGCAGAATAGTTACACAGGAAAGGTTTGAGGGATTAAAGCCACTTCCAACTCCTTGGTAACTCTGGTATTGACATCGCCCCTCCCCCAACCTCCCACTGAACCCCTTGACTAACCCCCACCTCCTGACGGTGCCTCATACGCCTGACACCTCGATTACCCAAACCCTAACCCACCCCCCCACTCCCTGACTACACCCCTGACCACCCCACCCTGATGACTAGCACCCTGACTATCCCCTGAGTACCAACCCAATCTCCCGGTCCCATGACTACTCCCCCAACCCAACCCAACTACCCTCCTGACACTTCCCTGACACCCCAACCCACCCGATTACCCTCTTGATCCAACTAACACCCAACCCCTCAACTACCTTCCCAACCCCCTGACCACCCCTACCTCTGACCACCCAACCCCTCCACCGCTCAACTATCCAAGACTAGCCCCCGAACACTCGACCCTCCGACTACCTTGTCACACCTCCTGACTATCCTCCCAACACCCCCCCACCCAACCAGCCAACTTCCCCCAACCCCAAACCCCCCCACCCTAATCCCTCACCCACTTACCGTATAAATTTACCTTCTCTCTG
Organism: Cetorhinus maximus; assembly: GCF_964194155.1. Lineage (NCBI taxonomy): Eukaryota > Metazoa > Chordata > Chondrichthyes > Lamniformes > Cetorhinidae > Cetorhinus > Cetorhinus maximus. The sequence continues at coordinate 96,192,027 of NC_135894.1, forward strand.
TCTTCTCAAAACGACTAGAACCTTTAAACTTTCCTGGTTCACGGCAACTAGTGCCATAAAAAGGGGATGTGACTTCACTTCCCCTGACGCTGCAGCCCTGCACTGGAGGAGTGTGGAGCCGCTATGCTGCACGTTTCTCAGCAGGCCCAGGTCAGAAGATCGAGCAAGAAATATGTGGCTCCCGACCTGGGTAAGTAAGTAAAAATGAGCAGAGTGGCAATCCAATGGTGATTACCATTCCATGGAAGCTCTGGGCCAATGTGTTCAGTCCTGTCAGGGGATTATCTAGTGTTCGGTTAACACAATACAGACACATCACAATGAACAGACCTCATTGACCAAATAGCCTTCACTCTTCCCATGGTTGCTTGTGCATCCTCTATTCTGAATGACTTAACAAGGAACTCGAAATAAAAGCTCCAATTGCCAGAAATGCACAGCAAGTCTGTCCCTATGTGAGTGGAGCTGGGGCAGGGCGTGTGATGTAGAGGTACGCATCAATGGTTAGGTGCCAAAAACAACTCCCTGCATCCTCCCAATATTCAGCTAACGGAAGCTGTAACTCATCCAAGTCAGGCTATCTGATAGTACATGAGGTGGAGAACTGTGAGGAAGATCTTGATGCATACAGAAGTTGACCTCACAGCTTTAGGTTATCTCATCAATAGTTAACTTGTAGATAAAGAGGAAGTGAAGCCCAAGGAAAGATCATTGGAAGACTCCAGAGCTGTTGGTATCAGAGTGAAAATGAGTCACTGCAGTAGACTTTGTTCATGCGGTAGGAATGAAACCATGTAAGGGTAATGGAATTGTAAATGGAAGATGATAGCATGGTCAACTACATCAATTGCCATGGTGGATTTGAGAAGACAAGAAGTTCTCAAAAAAAACAACCATTGGTTTAGAAGGAATGTAGCGAGATATTGGTGTGCAAACGTATGTTTACCGGCAAAAAGCAACATTTCTTGTGTATGTCCAACCCATAAAAAGCAGGACAAATCCAATCTGCCCAATTACTGCCCCATCAATCTACTGTCAATCATTAGCAAAGTGACGCAAGGTATCATTGATAGTTCTATCAAGTGGCATTACTCAGCAATAACCGGCTCACTGCTGCTCAGTTTCGGTTCCACAGGACCATTTGCTCATGAAGCCTTGGTCCAAACACAGACAAAGGAGCTGAATTCCATATTCCAGAGGTGAGATAAGTGCAACTGCCTTTGACATCAAGGCAGTATTTGACCAAATATGACATCAAGGAGCCTGAGTAAAATTGAAGACAATGGGAATCGGGCTGGAGGTGGGGATGAGGGGGGTGGAGGGAGGTTTCCACCATTTGAAATCATATCCAGCACAAAAGAAGATGGTTGTGGCTGTTGGAGGCCAGCCATCAGGGCCTCAGGACATAAGAACATAAGAAATAGGAACAGGAGTAGACCATTTGGCTTCTTGAGCCTGCCATGCCATTCAATACCATCATGGCTGATCCACTTGTGTTTCAAATTCCACATTCCAATCTAACCCCGATAACCTTTGATTCCCTTGCCTAACAAGAATCTATCTACCCCTGCCTTAAAAATATTCAATGAACCCGTCTCCACCACCTTCTGAGGCAGAGAGTTCCAAAGTCGCACAACCCTCTGAGAGAAAAAAATTCTCCTCATCTCTGTCCTAAAAGGGTGACCCCCTAAATTTAAAATAGTGCCTCATAGTTCTAGACTCACCGACAAGAGGAAACATCCTTTCGACGTCCACCTTGTCAAGGCCGTTCAGGATCTTGTATCCTTCAATCAAATCACCACTCAATCTTCTAAACTCCAGTGGAAACAAGCCCAGTCTGTCCAAACTTTCGTCATAAGACAACCCATTCATTCTAGGTATCAATCTAGTAAACCTCCTCCAAACCATCCCTAATGTATTTACATCCTTCCTTAAATAAGGAGACCAAAACTGCACACAGTATTCGAGGTGTGCTGTATAACTGAAGCATAACATCCTTACTTTTATGTTCAATCCCTCTAATAATAAAGGAGCATCCATTAACCTTCTTCCATTACGTAGCCTCAATGACCAACTGCCCAACTCAACATAATGCAAATATATAATGGAGGTTGCGAGGGGAGGCATGCTGAACAAAATATGGCCAGCCTAACCTTATCTTACCTGGGAAACACAAAACTGATGAAATTTTAGATGCAACATAAAGTATTCACGATGAAGGGTACAGTGACAAATGCCTTCAAGTCAAAGTATGAAATTCAGAGTTGTCTATATTTTCCCACCTAGTTTAGAACGAGGAACCAGAGTCTCAGAAAAGGGCTCAGCCAGTTAGGACTGGGTTGAGGAAAAGCTTCTTCACTCAAGGGGTTGTGAATCTTTGGAATTCCTTACCTCAGAGAACTGTGGATGTTCAGTCGTGAGTATACTTATGTCAGGAATCATATGATTTTTAAATATCAGGGAATTAAGAGACGTGGGAATAGTGCATGAAGCTCGAGCAGAGGTAGAGGTTAAGCCATAATCTTGTTGAATGGTGCAGTAGGCTCAAAGGGCCGAATGACCTACCCTTGCTCCTATTTCTTATGTTCTTATGTTCCTCAATGCAGGCAGTAAGCACAAGCAAAGGAAAGTTTTAAGAATGCAACTTACCCAAGTCTATGACACCACTGCTGAGAGGCCATTTCAAACCTCAAAATTTATCTACTAGAATGAAGGTACATTGAGATACAGCATGCATCCTTGGACTCAAGCTTATCCACCTGCCATGAGTGAGCTTGAATACTCTGATTCATCCAGACACAAGCTCAGACGAGGAAAGACACGACTGATAGGAGATCCTGGGGCTCAAAGTTCATCCAATGTACACATCCACAAAGCAAAAGTCAATAGCGCAGCACTGGGATTGAGGAACAGATGCTATATATTAATAATGTCAGTAAATAAGCTTCAGAGAGCTATTCAATTGCAGGGCCTGATAATGTGCAGAAGCTGATGAAACTCTGCTTTTGTGGTTTATGATTATCAGGATGGCTCTATTGAATTACTGCACTGCAACTCACTGACACCCATCTATTAGCCATGATAGACAGTGGCTCTAAGCAGCAATTACAAGCTATATCAGAGAAGCACATTTGCCAGAAATGATTCCTCAATATATTGCACTGTGAATATTCATTTGCTCTTCAGAAGAAGGGAATCACGTAAGCACCAGGAATTGCAAAACAAAAAGCTTTAATTGGACAGTCAATTGGACAAGGGCATTGACCTTTCCACTTTGGGCTTGGATGTTCTACTCCAGAAAGCCAGGTGCTGAGGGATAGAATTGGAGCCCAATCTTCACACGCTTTATCAGCTTTTATTTATGGAAATACACATTACAAACATGCAGATCCATATCCACCCACTGCAGTTTCACCCACCTGAATACAATTAACAACAACAGCTTATATTTATATAGCACCCCTAAGGTAATGAAATTTCCCAAGGCACTACACAGGAGCATTATAAAACAAAGTATGACACTGAGCTGCATAGGAGATATTAGGTCGGGTAAAGCTTGGTCAAAGAGTTTAGTTTTAAGGAGTGTCTGAAGGGAAGACAGTGAGCTAGAGATGGAGAGGTTTAGGGAGAGAATTCCAGAGCTTGGGGCCTTGGCAACTGAAGGCACCAATGGTGAAATGGATGTAATTGGGATTGCACAAGAGGGCAGAATTAGAGGAGCAGAGATATCTCAGAAGGTTATGGAGTAAGAGGAGATTACGGAGATAGATAGGGAGGGGCAAGGGTATGGAAGAATTTGAAAATAAGGATGAGAAGTTTAAAATCAAGACATTACTTGACCAGGAGCCAATGTAGGTCAGTGAGCACAGAGGTGATAGGGGAATAGGACCGGCTAAGAGTTACAAAACAGACAGCACAGCCGGGATGTAAGGATGTAAATGCATTGGAGGCAGTTCAAAGGAGGTTTATGAGATTGATACTTGGAATGAGTGGGTTGTCTTATGAGGAAAGATTGGACAGACTGGGCTTGTTTCCACTAGAGTTTAGAAGAGTGAGGGGTGACTTGCAGTATATGAGACGCTAAATGGCCTTGACAAGGTGGACATGGAAAGGATGTTTCCTCTTGTGAATGAGTCTAGAACTAGGGGGCACTGTTTCAAAATTAGGGTTCACCCTTTTAGGACAGAGATGAGGAGAATTTTTTTCTCTCAGAGGGTTATGCGACTTTGGAATTCTCTGCCTCAGAAGGTGGAGAAGGTGGGGCCATTGAATATTTTTAAGGCAGAGGTAGATAGATTCTTGTTAGGCAAGGAAATCAAAGGTTATCAGATTTAGATGGGAATATGGAAATCGAAACACAAGAAGATCAGCCATGATCTTATTGAAGGGCGGAGCAGGCTAGAGGGGCCGAATGGTGTATTCCTGCTCCTATTTCTTACATTCTTATAGCAGGGGGGTTGCCCTGAGAGTCCTCAACATCGACTCTGGACCCCATGAAGTCTCATGGCATCAGGTCAAACATGGGCAAGGAAACCTCCTGCTGGTTACCACGTACCCCCTTCCCTCAGCTGATGAGTCAGTGCTCCTCCATTTTGAACACCACTTGGAAGAAGCACTGAAGGTGGTAAGGGCACAGAATGTACTCTGGGTGGGGGACTTCAATGTCCATCATCAAGACTGGCTCGGTAGCACCACTACTGACCGAGCTGGCCGAGTCCTAAATGACATAGCTGCTAGACTGGGTCTGCGGCAGGTGGTGAGGGAACCAACAAGAGCGAAAAACATACTTGACCTCATCCTCACCAACCTGCCTGCCGCAGATGCATCTGTCTATAACAGTATTGGTAGGAGTGAATACCGCACAGTCATTGTGGAGATGAAGTCCCATCTTCACATTGAGGATACCCTCCATCGTGTTGTGTGGCACTGCCACCATGCTAAATGGGATAGATTTCAAACAGATCTAGCACCTCAAGACTGGTCATCCATGAGGCGCTGTGGGCCATCAGCAGCAGCAGAATTGTACTCGAACACAATCTGTAATTTGATGGCCCGACATATCCCCCACTCTGCCATTACCATCAAGCCAGGGGATCAACCCTGGTTCAATGAAGAGTGCAGGAGGGCATGCCAGGAGCAGCACCAGGCATACCTAAAAATTAGGTGTCTACCTGGTGAAGCTATAACACAGGACTACGTGCCAAACAGCATAAGCAAATGATAGACAGACCTCAGCGATCCCACAACCAATGGATCAGATCTAAGCTCTGATGTCCTGCCACATACAGTCATGAATTGTGGTGGACAATTAAACAACTCGCTGGAGGAGGAGGCTCCACAAATATCCCCATCCTCAATGACGGAGGAGCCCAGCACATCAGTGCAAAAGAAAAGGCTGAAGCATTTGCTACAGTCTTCAGCTAGAAGTGCTGATTGGATGATCCATCTCGGCCTCCTCCGGAGGTTCCCAGCACCTCAGATGCCAGTCTTCAGCCAATTCGATTCACTCCACTGTGATACCAAGAAACGGCTGAAGGCACTGAATACTGCAAAGGCTATGGGCCCTGACAATAATCACTCAATAGTACTGAAGACTTGTGCTCCAAAACTTGCCGCGTCCCTAGCCAAGCTGTTCCAGTACAGTTACAACGCTGGCATCTACCCGGCTATGTGGAAAATTGCCCAGGTATGTCCTGTACACAAAAAGCAGGACAAATCCAATCCGCCCAATTACCGTCACATCAGTCTACTCTTGATCATCAGTAAAGTGATGGAAGGGGTCATTAACAGTGCTATCAAGCGGCACTTGCTTAGCAATAACCTGCTCACTGACGCCCAGTTTGGGTTCCGCCAGGGCCACTCAGCTCCTGACCTCATTACAGCCTTGGTTCAAACATGGACAAAAGAGCTGAACTCCCAAGGTGAGGTGAGAGTGACTGCCCTTGATATCAAGGCTGCATTTGATCGAGTGTGGCATCAAGGAGCTCTTGCAAAACTGGAGTCAATGGGAATCAGGGGGAAAACTCTCAACTGGTTGGAGTCATACCTAGCATAAAGAAAGATGGTTGTGGTTGTTGGAGATCAGTCATCTGAGCTCTAGGACATCACTGCAGGAGTTCCTCAGGGTAGTGTCCTCGACCGAACCATCTTCAGCTGCTTCATCAATGACCTTCCTTCCATCATAAGGTCAGAAGTGGGGATGTTCGCTGATGATTGCAGAGTGTTCAGCACCATTCGCGACTCCTCAGATACTGAAGCAGTCCATGTCCAAATGCAACAAGATCTGGACAATATCCAGACTTGGGATAATAAGTGGCAAGTAACATTCGCGCCACACAAGTGCCAAGCAATTACCATCTCTAACAAGAGAGAATCTAACCATCACCCTTTGATGTTCAATGGCATTACCATCACTGAATTCCCCCACTATCAACATCCTGGGGTGTCAACATTGAACAGAAACTGAACTGGACTAGCCATATAAATACTGTGGCTACAAGACCAGGCCAGAGGCTAGGAATCCTGTAATGAGTTACTCACCTCCTCACTGGCCAAAGCCTGCCCACCAGCTACAAGACACAAGTCAGGAGTGTGATGGAATACTCCCCACTTGCTTGGATGAGTGCAGCTCCCACAACACTCAAGAAGCTTGACACAGTCCAGGACAAAGCAGCCCACTTGATTGCCACCTCATCCACAAACATTCACTCCCTCCACCACCGACGCACTGTAGCAGCAGTGTGTACCATCTACAAGATGCATTGCAGGAACTCACCAGCCTCTTTATACAGCACCTTCCAAACCCATGACCACAACCATCTAGAAAGGCAGCAGACACATGTGACCACCACCACCTGGATGTTCCCCTCCAAGTCACTCACCATCCTGACTTGGAAATATATCACCGTTTCTTCACTGTCGCTGGATCAAAACCCTGGAACTCCCTTCCTAATAGCACTCTGGGTGTACCTACACCATATGGATTTCAGCAGTTCAATAAGTCAGCCCACCACCACCTTCTCAAGGGCAATTAGGGATGGGCAATAAATGCTAGCCTAGCCAGTGAAGCCCACATCCCGTGAATGAATGATAAAAAGCGGAGTTTGTAATTAATAGAATTAAATCCTCAATTACTAAACAAGTGACATTGGATTCAGTTCATCCCATATTCACAGGATCAAAGTCCCTGGAGCAGAATCCCTATGCGGTTATCCTGATCTCCCGCTGTAACTTCCACAAGTAGTTGATGAAAGTGAATGCTTCTCCAGGGTTTTGGTCAATGTTACACTGGGACACCTGGAGAATCCACATTGACAACTCCAGCTCTGCCTTTTCTGCATCAAAGGAGTCCTTCCACAATCACAAAGTGTGAACAACAGAGAAGCAGGCGGAGGGGTGACCAGGATAGAGAGCTTCCCTATGGTGCAGGGTTCCATCAACTGCACACACATGCCTTTGCAGGTCCTGCATCTACAAAGGGTTGCACTCACTGAATGCGTGGTTGATGTGCGACCACGCTTAGCACAATATACAGGTGAATGCCCGCTATCCTGACAGCAGTCACAATATTTTCTCTCTGCCCCAGTCCGCTAATCCTTCATGATTTGAGCCATTATGTAAAACCAGAGGGCGGCTGCCAAATGGCAAGGGCTGTCCAATGATCCATCTGGTTCATGAGTGCAGTGCATCACCCAACCACACTTGACCAGCTAGAATATAATGAGAGTTATGCTGCCACAAAAAACACCATCAGGATGACTATTGGCTTTTCAAGCCCACTACAAGTTCTACTGCCTGATTTCTCTGGAGCAGCCATGTGGTACGTGCCAGAGCATGTGTCACGATTTATTATGGTCCACTGTATCCTGCGTAACCTTCCCAGCATGAGGGCGCAGCCTATACCACATGAGGAGGTTGAGGAGGAGGAAGAGGAGAAGGACGAGGAAGAAGAGGATAAAGAAGAGGAGGAGCCAGAGGAAGGGAGGAGGCAACCAACAGCTCTTCTTTCTGGCAGGCTGTCTGTGATTGTCCATCTGGTTCCTGTTAATATATCCCAAATCTCCATTGTACTACAGTCACACACCTTTTCTCTGTCACTGACCATCACAGCATCCTCTCAGACATAATGTTCAAATAAAAGTCACCACAAAACTACCATTCAAAAGCAATTTTATCAAACAAATCATCCAATAATCCATGCAGTATACAACTAATTATCCTCATGAGCTCCCTTCATGCCTATCCCCTATGTGCCTTTGCCTATCCTGTTGCTGCTATCCAGCGCTACCTCAGGAGATGAAGCATGGCCGATGGAAGGCTGCTGACTTTCACTGGGAGACACTGCAGGTGGCTTTGAAGGGCGGCCTTGAGCAACTCTAGGCCGAGAAAGTTCAGCTTTGGACTGCACCTTCTCAGCTTGAGCTGCAGCAGTCTGGGCTGGCTGACAAACAACAGTAAGGGCACTGTCAGGGTGGCAGCAGTGGGAGGACAAACACAGCAGGCTCGTGCTTTACTGAGCTAGCCCCACTCCTGGGACTGGCTCCTCAGCAATCTTGGTAATCTGTTGGAGGTCAGAATGCGGTGAAACCCTGTGAGCACCTTTGAGTATTGGTATTCGCAGTCATGATGGCAGCAGCCTGAGCCTGCTTGGCAACTTGCTGACATCACTAGACTTCAGTCTAAGTTTCCACTACAGCACTTAGGCACCAGGTGGCTTCTATCTATGCTGCAATAGAAGCTGAGACATTGGCCTTCAGAAGCTACATCATGGTTGGATCCACAAGTATTTTCATGCAGCTGACCACCACCTTCATTTTGGAAAGAATGGCTCCAAGCTCTAGGCAATGCCCTGTGCCAAGTTAACATAAGAAAATAATAAATAGGAGCAGGTATAGACCATACGGCCCCTCAAGCCTGCTCCGCTATTCAACATGATGGCTGATCTTTGGGTTTGACTCCACTCTCCCGCTGGTTGATGCATGACTCCTCCATGCTCCTTGACAATGACAGTTGGTTTTCTAGCAGGCCTGCCATTGCAGCAAGCATGCCTGTCAGCCTTTTTCTGTAAACTGCCCCACCATGTAAGTCCTTCTCTCAGTCCTCTACAGCAGAACTCCTCTGCGACCTCACTCTCCAGGGAGGTGACACTTGCATGCCCCTTTCCCCATGGCCGCGCTGCAGGCCATTCGGGTCTGTGGCTCACTGCATGCCGATCCTGCCTCTACGCTACACACTAAAGAACGTGCAGTGTCAGCATCTGAGCTGGTGACTGTTAGCTTGAGACTGAGTGACGGTGTTTTGTCATCATCAGTGTCCTGCTCCCCTTCGATTTCCTGCTCTCTCACCACTGCCTGAGCAGGTGGCAGTTGTTGGGGTTCTGAAAAGGAAGGCACAAGGATCGGCGGTGGGGAGAAAGCAACAGGTACGTGCTTACACCGTCTGCAGCTTGGGAATCAGAAGAGATTGCGGGATGAGGGGCAAGTGGGACGTGAGAAGGTGAATTAGTTAAGAACATACCATGGTCTTCCATAGTTTCAGCCCTCTGCCGGTCACGTACACGATCATAACTGCACCAACGATTGCCGGCACTGACTCCTCCATGAAGGTAAAAGCATGTAGCCATGCCAGTCCACTGTTGGTTATGTGTTTCTGGTTAGACGGCACATCGTCCTGCAAGAGAGAGGGCACTGTGCCAGTGAGTGTGCATGGTGCAATGTGTTCAGGTAATGTGCCAGTTGCAGTTGAATAGCTGACAGTGACATCAAGCTGAGAGGTAGGGGGTGTGAGGCTTACAGCAGTGCTAAGGGCGAGGTGAATAAATACTAAGTATACTTCGTGGTCGATAGAGAATATAGGTGGGTGAATGAAGGTGGGCTGATGTATTGAGCATCGTGTGAGGCCAGTGGTTCAGCTGTAAGGATGTTAAAGGTGATGACTGGTACGAGATCATGCAGTTTCTTCTTGTGATGCTGCATCCAGTTCCCCCAGGCTACATTCCTGATACTGACCCCGATAGCTATCCGCTCGCACTGCCTTCCCAATGTCTGTCCGGGAGGCCTTCTGGTCCCTGTGGATAGAGGGGTACACTCTCTCCTCCTGTCCACTTCCTGTGTCTAACCCTCCAGCATGCTCTCTACCCTATCATGTCCCAGTTGTTCCCTAGCATCCACAGTGTTTTGGGGGAGAGAGTTTCAGATTTCGGCCACCCTTGTAGGAGAAACTGTTTTCCCATTTGGAAAGGTGATAATGTACCAAGGTTCATTTTATTTGCTCATGGGATGTGAGCAAGCGAGGCCAGCATTTACTGCCCATCCCTAATTACTCTCGAAGATGTAGTGGTAGCATAGTGGCTATGTTACTGGATTAATAATACATAAATTTAGATTAATAATCTCAGAGATGTAAATTCAAATCCCACTGCAACAGCTAGTCAATTTAAATTCAGTTAATTGAATTAAAAAGGACTGATATCAGTTATGGTCATCATATAAGTACCAAAATGCCATGAAAGCCCATCTGCTTCACTAATGTTCTTTTGGGAAATAATCTGCCATCCTTACCCGGTCTGGTCTACATGTGACTCCAGACCCAAGGCAATGTGGTTGACTCTTAACTGATCTCTGAAATGGCCTAGCAATTCACTCAGTTGTATCAAACTGCTGCCAAGTTGGGTATGCTGAAATCAGACACATACTTGAGAGTGAGATTGGAAGACCATAGTTATATCGTCACCATCTGTGTTTTCTTAGTTTGTAATTTCACGCACGAAAGCTTTATGCATTTATCTTGCACACAAGAATTGTCACTTAAATATGTTAATTGTTTTGAATAAAAGAAATTATTTGTAATCTATCACTTTTCTTTCTTTCTAAGACAGTTATTCACATGAACAAGCAGAATTGTTAATATTCCTCTCGAGTAAGAGATTTGTCCACTAAAACAATATGACGCCATGTCCCCCCTCCTCTTCCTGTCACATGCAAACAAAAGAAAATGGGGAAGAAAGAGAAACAGATCCATCTCCATCCAACACAATTGTGGTGCTTTGTTTATCACAATGTACAGACTCCTCAACAGAGTGAGACCCTGTGAACATCCAGAATAGGTGAAAAACCAGATTATTTGAAAGCCAGTTGGGGAAGAAATATCTGAAAAACCCCTCATCGACCCTCAAAGCTAATCCAGGAGATATCTCGGTTCCTGTATAAAGTTGTACGATACCTACATTTTGTATGAGGTGATCTCCACCCCGGTGAGAAACGGGTCCAGCTTTCACTTGAACGACCTCAGCCAATCAGCATTCACCGCACAGGTCCGCAGCTGCTCCAGGGGTCAACTATCCTCTGGGAAAAGAACTGCCCCCTAACATCCAACTTAGTTCTGATCTTAAATTGACATTGTGACTTCTGGGCCTCCCTAACCTATTTGGGTGAATGACCATATTATTAACAGTATTTCCTACTGCACACAACAATCAATTCACCTATTATCCAGTCCTTAGTGGCTTCTTGCTACTTAGCACATCAAAACCCTTGTTCTCATCCACATACTCACACCCCACTCCCACAATATTTCTCTAGCTCTGTAACTCAGTCTGAACTGTCTTTTCTAACAATTCGCTGTTATAGTTTCCTCCTTCTCTCCACCTTACCATAAGCGGTAGAGCCTTTAGCCAACTTGGCCCCAGCCTCTGTCCCACTCTCTCTCTCTCCCTCTCCCTTTCCCTCTCTCTCTCTCTCACACACACACACACACACACACACAGCCCTCATACTTTGTTTCTTCAAAAGCCTCCTTATAACACGAAACTTTGGCAGTGCAATGAAGCACATCCCCACGTTTCTCTGCGTGTATCTGGCACCAAACCATGAAGCATTTTGAGGTGTTTTGCTGCCTTTGAAATGGCTGCTGTTGTCAGGATCATGCCTGACTGCAGTGGGTCCTATGGTTGATTAATATAGGTTACTGTCGAGTCTTGGGAGAGGTTACATTATGACAAACCATGTCCTATTCAATAAACAGTACGAAATTTGCTCGTCCATGAATGGATTTCAGAAACACCAAGCACGCGCCCCGTTCTCCAATAGGCACCTGAAGCAGGTGAGGCTCCCTGTTGGTGTTTGTGATGTCACACTGCATACAAGGAAGCCATTCAGCCCATTGCCTGTGCTGGTTCTCACAAGGAGCTATCCAATTAGTCCCACTGCCCATAGCCCTGCATGTTTTTCCTTTTCAAGCATTTACAATAACAACAACTTACATTGATATTCCAACCTTAACATAATAAAAATCTCAAGGCACTTCACCCAGGGGTGGCAATGCAAAACAAAAGGTGACACCGAGACACATCAGGACATATCAGGTCAGGTGACCAAAAGCTTAGTCAAAGAGGTGGGTTTGAAGGAGTGTATTAAAGGAGGAAAGCGAGGTAGAGAGGCAGAGAGGCGTAGAGAGGGAATTCCAGAGCACAGGGCCTTGGAATCTGAAGACAGGGCCACTGATGTTGGAGACATTAAAATCAGAGATACTAAAGGGGCCAGGATTAGATGAGCGCAGATATCTCAGAGGATTGTGGGGATGGAGGAGGTTACAGACTTAGAGAGGAGTGAGGCCATGGAGGGATTTGAAAACAACATGGGGAATTTTACAATCAAGATGTTGCTTGACCGGGAGCCAATGTAGGTCAGCAAGGACAGGGGTGGTGTGGGAACAGGACTTTGCGCGAGTTATAAGATGGGCAGCAGAGTTTTGGATGACCTCGAGTTTATGGAGGGTAGAATGTTGGAGACCAGCCAGGAGTGCATTGGAATAGTCAGGTCTGGAGATAAGTAAGGCATGAATGAGGTTTTCAGCAGCAGATGTGCTGACGTGCCTGGAAGTTAGGTGACGTCTTCCCTTTTGAAATTTACTATTAAATCTTCCTCTAACGCCCTTTCATGAAACGATTGTAAAAACCCATCTGGTTCAACAATGCCTTTAGGGAACAACATCCGCTGTCCTTACTTGCTCTGGCACGTGACCCATCTCGGCCTCCTCCCGAGGTCCACAGCATCACAGATGCCAGTCTTCAGCCAATTCGATTCATTCCACATGATATCAAGAAATAGCTGAAGGCACTGGACACTGCAAAGCCTCTGGGCCCTGACAACATTCCGGCAATAGTACTGAAGACTTGTGCTCCAGAACTAGCCACACCCCAGGCCAAGCTGTTTCAGTGCAACTACAACACTGGCATCTACCCGGCAATGTGGAAAATTTCCCAGGTATGTCCTGTCCACAAAAAGCAGGACAAATCCAACCCGGCTAATTACCGCCCTAACAGTCTACTCTCAATCTTCAGCAAAGTGATGAAAGGGGTCATTGACAGTGCTATCAAGCAGCACATACTCAGTAACAACCTGCTCACTGATACTCAGTTTGGGTTCCGCCAAGGCCACTCAGCTCCTGACCTCATTACAGCCTTGATCCAAACATAGACAAAAAAGCTGAACTCCAGAAGTGAGGTGAGAGTGACTGTTCTTGACATCAAGGCTGCATTTGACCGAGTGTGGCATCAAGAGCCTTTGCAAAACTGGAGCCACTGGTTGGAGTCAGACCCAGCACGAAGGAAGATGGTTATGGTTGTTGGAGGGCAATCATCTCAGCTCCAGGACATCACAGCAGGAGTTCCTCAGGGTAGTGTCTGGACCAACCATCTTCAATATCCAGGCTTGAGCTGACAAGTGGCAAGTAACATTCATGCCACACAAGTGTCAGGCAATGACCATCTTCAACAAGAGAGAATCTAACCATCTCCCTTGACATTCAATGGCATCACAATTGTTGAATCCCTCTCTTTCAACGTCCTGGGGGCTTCCATTGACCAGAAACGGAACTGGACCAGTCATATTTTTTATTTATTCGTTAATGGGATGTGTGCATCACTGGCTAGGCCACCATTTATTGCCCATCCTTAATTGCCCTTGTTCTGAGGGCATTTTTTAAGAGCCAAATACATCACTTTGGGTCTGCAGTTACATGTAGGCCTGACCAGGTAAGGATGGCAGATTTCCTTCCCTAAAGGACATTAATGAACCAGATGGGTTTTTACAACAATCAGCAATGGTTTCATGGTCATCAGCAGATTTTTAATTCAAATTTCACCATCCACTGCGGAGGGATTGAAATCCAAATCCCCAGATCATTACATTGAGTCTCTGGAATACTAGATCAGTGACAATACCACTATGCCACTGCCTCCCCATTTATGGCATGTGGAATTCGCTGGCTGGGCCAGCATTTATTGTCCATCCCGAATTGCCCTTGAAAAGGTGGTGGTGAGCTGCCTTCTTGAACCGCTGTAGTGCCTGTGGTGTAGGTACACCCACAGTGCTGTTAGGAAGGGTGTTCCAGGATTTTATAAATACTGTGGCTACAAGAACAGGCCAGAGGCTGGGAATCCTGTGGCGAGTAATTCACCTCCTGACTCTCCAAAGCCTGTCCATCATCTACAAGGTTCAAGTCAGGAGTTTAATGGAATGCTCTGCACTTGCCTGGACGAGTGCAGCTCCAACAACACTCAAGAAGCTTGACGCCATCCAGGACAATGCAGCCCGCTTGATTGGCATCCCATTCACCACCTTAAACATTCGCTCTTCCACTGCTGACGCACAGTGGCAGCAGTGTGTGTACCATCTACAAAATGCACTGCAGCAACTCACCAAGGCTCCTTCGACAGCACCTTCCAAGCCTATAACCTCTACTACCTAGAAGGACAAGGGCAGAAGATGCATGGGAACACCACCACCTGCAAGTTCCCCTCTAAGACACACAGCATCCTGACATGGAAACGTACCTCCGTTCCTCCAATGTCACTGGGTCAAAATCCTGGAACTCTCTTCCTAACAGCACTGTGGGTGTACCTACACCCCATGGACTGCAGCAGTTCAAGAAGGTGGCAATTAGGGATGGGCAGTATATGCTGGCCTAGCCAGTGACACCCAGAGCCTGTGAAGGAATTTTAAAAATCCCTTCCCTCCCACAAATTAACCCTGGTATCATCCTATACCCCTTGTGTGGTGTCCAGAATTGGACACAATACTCCAGCTGCGATCTAACCAGCATGCAGCCCTTACCCTCCTGACTAAACAGAACCTCTAGGCCAGGGATAGGGAACCTACGGCCTGTGGGCTGCATCTGGTCCATTGCCCAATTTCATCCAGCCCACAGCAAGATTTCTAAAAATATAGACCTATGACAGTAGTGGCTTCAAAATAGCATTTATCATCGTTACCAATTTGCTTCGGATAAAAGCGTCAGATAAATTACAATAATAATATTTAAAAATATAATATTCAAATTCAGCCGATGGATTAAAACGGCGGGTGAGTTGAACATTTCTGTATTCTCTGTAAAAAAGCTAAATTAAGTTGATTTTTATGGGCTGAATTTTCTCCCCGCCGGGGGTAGGTTGTGCGGGGGTGGGCGGCAGCGAGCGCGAACCTGATCAGCGCTCCCGATCGGGTGCGTGCCGCCATTTTGCGTGGGCGGGATAATTAAGGCTCGCCCAGCGTGACGCTCATCCCGAAGCGCTGAGCGCTCCCTGTACGGGCTGGGTGGGGGGGGGATTCCCTGAGCCGGGACCTGCGCTCTTTCGTGCATGCGTGCAACAGAGCGCAGAAATCTCCCCGCGGCACGGAGGTGCCTCAGGGAGATCAGTTAAAGTTTTTAAAAGCCAAATTCAGGGAAGAAAATATTATAAGATATGTCCCCTCATGTGACAGTGCCACATGAGCTGGGATATGTCAATGAAGTTTTTGAAAATGTTTTATTGAATTTTAAAACCCTTCATGAAACCTCATCCCGCCCGTGGATGAGGTTTCATGAAAAATGCGAAGTGCCGCCCGGGCTCTTCGCCTGCCCGGACGACCTTAAGCTTGGACGGGCAGCTCATTTAACCGTTCTAATTAGTTTTTAACAAGCCTTAATAGGCCTTTGACAGCTCAGCGGGCGCACAGCCGCCGAACTAAAAATGTAAACGACGCGCGGTGACGTCCGGACGCCCGCCCGACATCACCGCGCGTCGGCGAGCAGGCCCTGCCAACCGGAAAATTCTTCCCTCTGCGTGTGTGACCCGCAGCTGAGTTCGTGTGTGAATGGCTAGTGATAAGACAAAGGATCCCACCCCTGCTCTAGGCTAATCCTGGGCTCTAAGTGGCCCATTAGATTTGTTTAATTCGTTAAGATGCAAAAAGAAAATCGTTTTATTTCTGTATTTTCTATTCAACAGCTTGCAGCGCATTAAGGGTCCCCATTGAGAAGATGTCAATAGTAATTAATGTTTTATGAGTCAAAGCGTTGAAGCACTTTATTTCTGACAAAATCAATGTCAATTTATTTATTAGACATGTGTATTGCTATTTGGCTGAAGCTAAATTGAGTTTTTTTTGGGTTGATGGAAATATAATTAGTAGGCTTTTTAAATGTATGTAATACCCAAAGGATTCCAGATTTTAAATTGAACAAGCAGTATTCTGATGAATAAGGACCCAAATTTGATCATTTTCTCTCTCTCTCAGCCTCTATCAGCCATGCAAATGAGAAACATACTGAGACGTAATTGTGTTTTGACTCGAAATGTTTATGAATAACATTTCCCTCGGCTTTAACCTGTTTTAATTTTATTTTCAAGTTGTTCAAGCAGTAGTCCACGTCCACTGGGGTCTTACAATTCTGGCTTAAATCTAATGCAGTGAAGACGTTAGGCCTTGGAGACCATTCTGCATTTGGCACGTCCCGCGTCAGCATCAAAGTTCTCCTCCGTTAAATTTGGAGCGTATTAGATGCGGAGCAGACCATTCTCTACTCTGCTTTAACAATGAGTATTAATCCCAATCGCAGCCATGACTGTATGACAGTACAGTGACACCTTTGCATTTTCCACCCTGTAAGTCTTCTTCACAGAATCATGCAGCACTGAAGGATGCCATTCAGCCCGTCATTCATGTGCCATCTTTCTGAAAGCGCTCTCTGCTCTTTCCTCATGGCCCTGATTTTTTTTTTTCTATTTCCAGTAAATGTCCAATTGCCTTTTGAAAGTTCCTGTTGAACCTGCTTCCACCCAACCTTCCAGACAACGTATTCCAAATTACAACAATTCGGTGTGTAAAAATATTTTCCCTCATCTGCTGAAAAAGCTATGACACGTTGCTGCCGTGCATCCTGTAGATTGTACGCACTGCAGCCATGGTGCAGAGGCGCTGGTGGGAGCGGATGTAAGATGGTTATTAGATGTAACGATACTCCATGGTACAGTACCAGAGTGTCAGCAGTGACTCAGTGGGTAGCACTTCCAGTTCTGAAGTCTGTGGGTTTGAATCCAACTTCAGAACACAAAGTCTAGGCTGATACTCCCAGTGCAGTACTGAGGGAATGCTATACTGCCAGAGATGCTGCCTTTGGGGTGCGACTTAAAACTGAGGCCCCATTTGCCCTGTCAGGAAGATGTGAAAGATCTCATGGGACTATTTTCTATGAAGAGCAGTGGAGCTCTCCTCGGTGCCCTGGCCAATATTTATCTCTCAATCAACGCCATTAAAAGAAAATTGCCTGCTCGTTATCCCATCGCTGTTCATGGGATCTTGCTGTGCATAAATTGGCTGTGATATTTCCTATGTTATAACAATAATGTTAATAAAACTCAAAAAGTACTTCACTGATTGTAAAGCGCTTTGGAGTGTTTGAAGTCAGGAAAGGTACATTGGCGTTATGCTGTGCCACACGCTAGTCATCTAGCTCATTGAGTTAACCGAGTCCCACAAAAAACATTGGGTAAAAATTTCCACTGTAGTATCAGAGGTGCAACCCATTCAGATTAAACAGTTCAACACCTCCATTTAACCAATAGATAGAGGAAATTTAGCACATTAGCCGAGATTGTGTCATTGGCTTGCTGTTCCCGACAGCACAACCAAAAGCGTGTGCCACATTCCACTCTCTTGCTTTTTACCATTACCCACACAACCGCAATGAAAATTCTGAGGCAGGGGAAGTTTTTCATCGAGGAAATCCACCACGAGCTGACAATGCTGCATCTACAGGTGGACTATCGAAGAGCCTCCTGGTCAAACTGAGAAGCCCTGCATCATGGCCAGGACTTCCCTGCCCAACTCCATTGTCATTAACATGAGACTTGAGAGCACAAAGGATGATTATCAAAATTAAACTCCACTTGTAAATGTTTCACGTTACGTTGGTTTAACTTTATTCATGTGTGCATCATCGTTATTTGTTGTGACTAGCTTAGTCAGAGAGCTAAATGTACTGGCATGCCTCATGGTTGCAGGGGAGTTAGGCACATTTCCTTGTTCATGTTAGTGTCCAGTGTTGTATTCACAACTCTGTGGGAGATGTCTGAACTTGCAGACTCAGCTGGCTCTCCCTTCTATGCATTGTCCGAGATCACTCTGAACGGGGATAATTGAAATGTTGTAGGCGAACTCAAAGCCCTGCAAGGGCTCTGTCAGACAACACCCAGAGGACACACATTTGGACAGTACTGACCCTGCCCTTTGGCCCCTCATTTTCTTACCTTGAGTGACTATCTCAACCAATCCCAGGACACCAGGTCCCTCTCACTATGCTCCTCCATGCCCCTGACTTGACCCCCTGCCCTCCCTTGGATTCCTCTACGCCCCTGACCACAACTCCACTCGACCCACCCTCACCTCCCAGAATGAAAAAAACAGTGAAAGCTGGGAAATAAGATTACTGGCCCAAACTGGTCTTGAATACCTTAAAATGAAATACCAGTAAAAACTGGGAAATCAAAGTACTGGTCCAAACTGTTTTTCCCTTCTGGGCTCTGGCTCACCCTTGCGGCTCCCGAGCCTCCTTGCAGGCTGCCATCCTCTTGCTCCCCTCCCTTGTGTCAGTGAGTTACACGAGGAAAACCACTGACCTTACACACAACTGCACAAAGCCAACTGGAGAGCGCAGCCTTTAAACAAACCGGGTGTCACGAGATTCTCATGCGTCACTGACTTTACCTTGAAGGTGGGACGTAATTTTTTTAAAAGCTTTACCTTAATGGGTATTCATGGAATGCAAATATATTACAAATATTAACCTGATACAGACCAACGTGTGATCCAGTCTCAGTTTCACTTTTGCTTCTGAACAGAGCACACACACACACAAACACACACACACACAGCTCTGCTATTAATGTCTTCAAGCTTTATACCTAATAGCTGTTCTTATGTGCCCCAACATGTAAACCCACAACGTATTTACTCAATCCCTTATGAGTGATTAGTGCCTTTATATTGTTATAACATGACAAATGGAATGGTCAACTGTTCTACTTCACTCCTGATGTTGTGCTGCGCTAAGGGTTCACTAATGTGTCAAGTTATTATGCTCTGACCTCTCCCAAGTCCTGTGCACCCACACTCCAACTGGCACCCATTCCCTCTTCCACTCTGACCTAATGTGTGTCTCCACACCTTGCCTCTCTGCCCCACCATCGGTGGTGGATATGGGGGTGTCTTATATTCTGGAATTCTTTATACTCCCTCTCTGTATCTTACCACATCTCTCTCTATCTTTAAGAACCTCCTTCAAACATATTTTACAATTATCCTTTTAGTAAACACCACAAAACATCTCCTAATTCCACACTGTTTAGTTACCCCTCCCACCCCCAAAATCATCCCCCAAGCACGTTGAACATAGGAACAGGAATAGGTCATTTAGCGCCCCCCAGCCTGATCCACGCCATTTTGTAAGAACATGGTGGGTTTAGCATTCTAACTCCATATATCCACCTTTGCCCAATATCTATTAATACTTTTTGTTAACAAAAATCTATCAACTTCAGTTTAAAGATTAACAGTAGGTTGAGTATCAATTGCCATTTGTGGAAAAGAGTTCAAAATTTCTACCACCATTTGCGTGAAAATATATTGCCTCATTTCACTCCTGAAACGCCTGATTCTAATCTTGAGACTATGCTCCTGGCACTAGACAACTGGCAGAAATAGTTTCTCTCTATTCACCCTATCTGTTCCCCATAATATTTTGAAAACTTCAATCAATGTTTCACTTTTAGTGAATACATCGCAAAATCCCCCCTTGTAATTTAACACTTGAAATCCAGGACCTGGATTTTTGCTCCCAAAGAAGAGTTGGGAAATCTCCCAGCTCGCTGCACCCACCTTGGGAAAAAGTGCCCTGAGTAGTGGGATCTTCATTCCAGGGAGGCAGATGCAGGATAGAGTCAGGCTCGCTACCCCTGGGCACAGATTGGAGGCAGCCACAGGAGGTTATTAAAGGACTAGCTCTCTTTGATGTGGGTTTTATGAATGCAAATGTCTGTTTTTATTTATGGATTATGTACTTGAGGAGGATTCAAATTATTGAATGGGCTTTAATTATTTAGAGGGCTTTTTTAATGTCATGAAATCTGTAATAGATACTGAGGACTTTATTTTATTTTTCTGAACATGGCTGCTGAGGTCTGCCCATGGTGGATACTGGATAAGTTTGCGTGGAGTGTGTGAGGGCAAAGGTTGATTGATGGATGGAGTGAGTGGGTATGGGTTGACTTGAGTTAGCATTAAATTGGCTGAGGAGCTATAAGGCTCTTGAAGATGAGTAGAGGAGCATGAGTTGGCATGAAGTGTGAAGTTGGTATGAGGGACCATTGAGGGTAGGAGGGGGCATGGGTTAGTATGAGTTGGTATGGATGTGGCATGGGGAGTGAGTAAGGGTTGAGGGTAATGTGAGGGGTGAGGGCTAGAGGGTCTAATATTGAATAAAACAAAGTCCCAGAGAACTGAGAACTTTTAGCCAGTCTGCCTTGGCACTCGGCAGCCTCTGTGTCCACCTTCAAACTGTTTCTGGGGCAACAGTCCTGACTCCAACATGCACTTGCCCCTCTCGGAATGAAGATCCCGCAATTTGGGGCACTTTTTCCCCAAGGCAGGTGCAGCGACCAAAAAGTTTCCCAACTCCGTGCATTCTGCTCAGGAGTGAAAATCTGGGCCTATGCGTCAATAGAAAAATAACAAAAATAAAATAGACCTAACTCTGAATTATCACACTTTTTGACATTGTTCATTATAATTTTGTCAGTAATGTTATCTTTAAGACACACTTTAACTTAAGATGCATATAATTAAGACTTTTTTGGTTATTGATTCTTGTGATTAAAAAAAAAGCTTCCGATAGCAAATTCAGAAAAATTTATCATCTCAGCTATGTTAGAAACGATAATGGTCACAACCATAAAACCTCATCCTCAAACCAAAACCATTGCCTATACCATTTGAATAGGTTTATTTAGAACATGATGATCTGTCTCATTAAAGTAATCATTTGAAACTGTGAAGTGCAATGTGGAATCAATGTGAGTTTTTATCCCCACAATACAAACACAGTTCTTACGTTCTTGACTTTTTGGGCTATTTTTATGTTAATGCAATCCAACTGGAAAATGTTGGAACCCAAACGAGATGATAAAGAGTGGCGTGTGGCTCTGGAACTGCAGGCTGCCAAGCCCTGTTTTGGGCTAAATCTTTAATTCCATGATTTCCACCTCTCCCCTTTCTTAAATAGCGAAGTGACAGGCACAATTTTCCAATCTGAAGGAACACTCTTGAATCGAGATAACTTTGGAAGATTAGAGTTAGAGTATCTAAAATATTCTCACCTACATCTTTTAAATCCCTGGGATGGAAACTGATCTGGTCCTGAGGGTTTATCACTCTTTAGTACTATAACTTGCTCCATTACTGTTACCTTGTTTAGTTTATTTTTTGTTGAGACCCTGTCCTTGATTCAATAATCATTTTCTGGGATGTCAGGCATGCTGACCTCTTCCTGTACTGTAAACACTGGCACCAAGTAATTATTCAGCATGTCCTCCATTTCCTTATTTTTATTGACAACATAACTGTTATGGGCAGGATTTTCCGCTTGGAGTGTGGGTGTGCACCAGGCATGCCCAAGCATGAAATAGCGTGCGATGACATCGGGCAAGTATCCCAACTCGAGAGCACATTTGCGTTGAGAGAGGGATGATGTGGTGCAGGATCCTCACGTGGGTGTTCACCGCCGACCTCACAGTTGCCACAGGCACAGTCCACATCCTCACCATTCAGCATGATGGCACGCTCCTCAAAGTGAGTGACGGGTCTAATGTGGGACACTCCACCCCTGGTCTGAGACCTCTTCCTGCTGGTGTGAGCCAGCTTCTCCTGCGTGAAAGCAGATGGAGAGAGTGTGAGGAGGACACATGGCACTGCGTGGAATGTTTGTGTGGTGAGCAGAGACATGGATAGGATGAGGACACGAGCTCCAGAGGATATGAGCCTGATGGAGATGTGAGGGTGTGTGTGAGAGTTAGTGGTGTTGTCCCTTGAGGTGTGAGATCCCTATGGATGTGTGATGGGCTTGTGAGTGTGTGAGTTGAGAGTGATGAGAAGAGTGAGTTACCCTGGTAGGATAGATGAGGCCATTCATGCTGTGGCAGCACTGGGTGGTTGTCTTCTTTTTCAGGGTATTGGCACTGACCAGCACTGCCACCACCTCCCATGCTGGATTAGTGATGTTGCTGCCCCTCCTGGGGCCAGTTTGGGGGTAAAGGACATCACGGTGGGCCTGCACTGCATCCAAAAGGCGCTCAAGGGACATGTCAGTAAATTGGTTGGGGGGGGTGGGGGCGGCAGTCTACTTGCCTTTCTGTGCAGCAGTCCTGGGCTGGAAGCACTGATAGGTGTGTGTGCAGCTGCACTTTAAACATGGTGCCTGGCGCAATGAAGCAGCGAGGTGACAGCATGGTGGGCGAAATGAAGCCCACCCACCATCGAAATGGCCTGTTTCCCGGGAATGCGTGGTTAGTGAGGCGGGATTGGGATGATATGGCATGAAAAGCCACCATTGCGGTCAGCAGGAAAAACGTCATTTTTCCCGCTCGCTACAGGACTTAGTACAAATCCGGGACAATTCCGCCCTTCGTGACCGTTTCAGATTTTGCCTTTTCAAACATTATGTTGAGCTTGATGATATTACGATTGCTGTTATTCTTCTCGCACTGTTAGGCTGCTAAGTTATGAGTACCCATTACTAAATGTAATTTGATATGCCCCCTTACCTATAATAGGAGCAGGAGTAGGCCATTCAGCCCTTCGAGCCCATTCCACCATTCATTGAGATCATTGCTGATCTTCTAACACCATTTCCTGCACTACCCCCTTATCTCTTGATGTTCTTCATATTTGGAAATCTATTGATCTCAGTCTTGAACTTATTCAATGACTGAGCCTCCACAGCCCTCTCATGCAGAGAATTCCAAAGATTCACCACCCTCTGAGTGAGTAAATTCCCCACACAAAACAGAAAATGCTGGAAATACTCAGCAGATCTGGCAGGATCCCTGGGAGGGAGAATGAGAGCTAATGTTTCCAGCTGATAACCTTTCAGCAGAACCATGTTATTTGTATTCCCTCTCGTTGGCTCCCCCCTGGACTATACTGCCCTATACTGCTGCAGAGGATTATCCTGGACAGACTCCAGAAATTCAATAACTTTCTCACACGTGCTAGCCTGCTTATCCCAAGCGATATGAAAGTTAAAACCCCCATCAAAATGACTTTGCTGTTATTACATTCTTGTCCAATGCCTGCATTTATACAATCTGCTACTTCACAGCTGCTTCCAGAGGACCTACGCACAGCTCCTGCTACAGTTTTAAATCATTTTTAAATTTCTTAATTCTACCAATAATATATCAACTATTTTCTACCTCTTGTTATTTCCTGTCTTATCATTGGAGCGATTTCATCCTTCGTCACTGAGGCGTCTCCTCCTCCTCTCTGACTTTTCCTATCTTTCCTATAGACATGGGACTTTTGTGGATGTCCCATATGGTCAATGCCTCAAATAGCCTCTCCTAATCAAACTCCTACTGCCTGGCTTCATGTGCCGACACCTGTTTAGACCTGTGGGCAGAGGTGTGAAGGTGGGTGTTTGGCACCCCTAAACCAGACAGCTCTGGATTGGTAGGGCTCATCAGCCTTAACTGGCAGTCTACCTAGGAGAAGGTAACTTTGATTTCAAATCCCCAGCTATGTGTTAACTAGTAAGGTACACATCGGCTGATGGTGTGCAAGATCACAAGTAGTGCAAATGAGCTGGATGGCAATGTCAAAGGCGGATGATGCTCTTCAGCCTGCTCAGTAACTCCTCTAGGAGAAGGACAACCCCAAAATCAAACCTGCATTTTTCAGCTACTATGCTTGTGGCATGCATTGCACCAGCGTCGTACCAGCTGCCATGGCTGAGGGAGTGGGAGAGGCCCCTGCACAAACCCACCCATTTCAATATACCCAACGTGCAGGTTGTTCAGCAAGTCATCGTCAACCAAAACATCAGACATATCGAGCCCTGTCGTGATGGGGAAGTGACGATGGGGACAGGTAGGGGATGCTACTGACAGTCTTCAGTCATACCCCAGGACACAGGTCAGGGCAGATGCGGAGTTCAAATCCTCCAGGGGTAACAGGGCAGACCTTTTCAGATACAGTGCAGCTCCAGCCAATCCGGGGAAGGGGAAGAGAAGGTACCCTACACACAGCCTGCTCTCCCTGCACCTACCAGGTTACCACTCCTGGCTGATCACCCACTCACACAGTTGAGAGAACAAGACTGCTAGCCATTGTATGCAGCTCAGGCCCATGGAATGCCAGAACACTTCTAGACGACAATATGAGACCAGAGCACAGAACAGCCCTCAGAGCCAGAATACTGGGCAGGTACAATTTCGACATAGCTGCCATAAGCAAAACAAGGCTCACCGACAAGTCTCAACTTGAGGAGGTTGGTGCAGGCTTCCCATTCTGCTGGATTAGCGTGTCCAGGGTCAGCCTTGGCAGTCAGGCATGGGCTTTGACATGCAATGTGAGCTGGCATGCAAGATTGACTCACTTCCTACGGGGATCAGCAATGGACTCATGGTTCTTGGTTCAAGTCTTGCCAGTAAACAGCATGTAACACTCATTAGTGCCCATGCTCCGACAAAAATACTTACAAATGAGGTCAAGGAGCATTCGATGATAACCTCAGCAAGACAATTAGAGGAATATCCCTCCAGGACAATCTCATTAGCGTTCAATGCCCGATTGGGCACAGTTTGTAATCCATGGAGAAGAATGCTAGAATACCAATTGGCAGAGCAAACTCCAGTGGCCAACTCCTTCCCTCTGGGTGCAGCAAATTTGACCTCACCATCACAAAGACAGTCTTTCAGCACAGAGCTGCCTCAGAGAGATTAGTTTGAATTTGAATAATTTAAATAGAGAAAAAGAAAATTGTTAAGACATGTCCCCTCATGTGACAGTGTCACATGAGCTGGGACATGTCTATGAATTTTATTAAAAATTTTTATTAAAATTTAAAAACCTTCATGAAACCTCATCCCGCCTGTGGATGAGTTTTCATGATAAATGCCAAGCCCGCCTGGGCTCTTCGCCCAGCATGTAACACTCATTAGTGCCCATGCTCCAACAAAAATACTTACAAATGAGGTTAAGGAGCATTTTATGATAACCTTAGCAAGACAATTAGAGGAATATCCCTCCAGGACAATCTCATTAGCGTTCAATGCCCGATTGGGCACAGACTGTAATACATGGAGAAGAATGCTAGAATACCAATTGGCAGAGCAAACTCCAGTGGCCAACTCCTTCTTTCTGGGTGCAGCAAATTTGACCTCACCATCACAAAGACAGTCTTTGAGCTCTGCGGATTATTTTAGCTGATATTTAAATGGCCTAAATAGGCCTTTGACAGTTCGGCGGGTGCGCAGCCGGCTCTGATGCGTGTCCGCTGAACTGAAGACCTGAATGACGCACGGTGATGTTGGGACTCACGCCAGACGTCACCGTGAGCCATTTTGCACGTCAGCGAGAGGGGCCCGCCCCCGCACTCCGACCTGAAGATTATGGCCAAACTAGCCACAGGAATTGCGGATATCCCAGAGGACAATATTGTCATTGAAAATTCTTTGAACAGTTAAAGTTACTTACAGCACAACATCTGAGGCCCTAGGATTCAATAAATGGAAGCGCAAACTGCTTCGACAACAATGACCAAGACATAGACAATTTTCCAGACAAAGTGCATGATGCTCACAGATCATACGCATCTAACAAATCACCAGCAAGGAACACTAGATACCATTGCACAAAACATATGCTGCAGGCCAAACTAGGACAGGTGAAGAGTCAATGGTGGGAAAGCAAGGCTGAAGACCTTCCAGCAGCTGCTGACAAAAATGGCCTGAAGGTCATTTCCTCGGTTAAACCACGCCTGCAGTACTGTGTGCAGTTTTTGTCCCCTTACCTCAGAAAGGGTACTATTGCCACAGAGGGAGTGCAATGAAGGTTCACCAGACTTGTTCTGGGGGATGGTGGAACTGTGTTATGAAGAGAGATTGGGGAAACTGGGCACTCTAGAGTTTCAAAGAATGAGAAGTGATCTCATCGAAACCTACAAAGCTCTTAAAGAAATAGACAGGGTAGATGCAGGTAAGATGTTTCCCCTGGGTCGGGGAGTCCAGAACCAGGGCACACAATTACAAAATATGACTGAGATGAGGAGAAATTTCTTTATTCAGAGGGTTGTGAATCTTTGGAATTCTCTTCCCGAGAGGGCCATGGAAGCTCAGTCATTGAGTATGATTGAGGTAGAGATTGACCGATTTCTGATCAACAGTAACGTAAAGGTTTATGGGGATAGTGTGGGTAAAAGGCACTGAAGTGTTCGATCAGCCACGATCGTATTGAATGGTGGAGCGAGCTCGATGGGCCGAATGGCCTTCTCCTGTTCCTATGGGCAGAATTTTCCGCTCATTGGGCAGCCGCACGCCCAACCCGAATGAATGTAAAATGATGCGCGATGACGTCAGGCGAGCACACTGATGTTATCGCATGCTCACGTGATATTTTTGCTAGCGGGAGCATACTTGAGTCAGCAGCGCGCCCGCCTATTAAGGCCATTGAAGCAATAATTAAGTTCAATTTTTCACTGCCCATCCAACCTTACGTTTGGTGGGCGGGCAAGAAAGGCCAAGCGGCCTTTGGATTTTTTAGGAGAACTCATCCACGGGCAGGATAAGGTTTCCAACAGCAAATAAAAACTAAATAAAAACGTTGAAATGTCATTCATAACATGTCCCTGCTCCATGTGATAGAGCCACGTGTTTTTAATATTTAAAAAATCTTTCTTCTTTATTTTCAGAATTCTTCATCTCCCTGAAACAGCCCCGTGCCTCAGGGAGCTTGTCCTGCGCGAACTTCCACACTCGCCCCCCACCCCCACCTCCCCTCCCCTCCCCCCCACACCCAGGCAGCTCTGCAGCGCGCACTTCACGCCGGGCGGGCCTTAATTTTCCCGCCAGCATGAAATGGCGGCAGCAGCCCGATCGCAGGCCGCGGTCCGATTCGCAGCCACTCCCACTCGCCCCCTGCCAAACCCGCCCGACAACCGGGAAACCCCGGCCTGTGCTCCTACGAAGGCTCCACAGGAAGGTCTGTGATCAGCACATGGCCCCAGAACCAACAGGATGACACCCATCCTCTCAGCAGGCGGCATTCAACTTCTTACAAATAGACATTGATTCTCTCTCATTGGGCAGAGCCCTTCAGCATCTCCTAAACCAACAACCCATAGTGTGTAATAATATCATTGAAGCACTTCCACACGCTGTACTGAACATTTTTATTTAATTTTTATTTCCTGTTGGAAGCCTCATCCTGCCCGTGGATGAGTTTTCCTAAAAAATCCACAGGCCGCTTGGCCTTTCTTGCCCGCCCACCAAACATAAGGTTGGATGGTCAGTGAAAAATTGATCTTAATTATTGCTTCACTGGCCTTAATAGGCGGGCGCGCTGCTGACTCCCGCGTGCCCCCGCCAGCAAAAATATCGCGCGATGACATCGGTGTGCTCGCCTGACATCATCGCACATCATTTTAAGTCCATTCGGGTTGGGCACGCGGCTGCCCAATGAGCGTGAAGTGCTTGCTCTCGAACTTTCCCAGGCGGCAGTCACAAAGGCCTTAAAGCGGCTTTCCATGGGCAAGTTGCAGGAGCTGATGGCATCCCAGCTGAAGATTTCAAATACTTTCTTTTACTCATTCATGGGATGTGGGCTTCGCTGGCTGGGCCAGCATTTATTGCCCATCCCTATTTGCCCTTGAGAAGGTGGTGGTGAGCTGCCTTCTTGAACCGCTGCAGTCCATGTGGTGTAGGTACACCCACTGTGCTTTTAGGAAGGGAGTTCCAGGATTTTGACCCAGCGACAGTGAAGGAACAGTGATATATTTCCAAGTCAGGATGGTAAGTGACTTAGAGGGAAACTTCCAGATGGTGGTGTTCCCATCTATCTGCTGCCCTTGTCCTTCTAGGTGGTAGTGGTCATGGGTTTGGAAGGTGCTGTCTAAGGAGCCTTGGTGAGTTCCTGCAGTGCATCTTGTAGATGGTACACACTGCTGCTACTGTGCATCGGTGGTGGAGGGAGTGAATGTTTGTGGATGTGGTGCCAATCAAGCAGGCTACTTTGTCCTGGACAGTGTCAAGCTTCTTCAGTGTTGTAGGAGCTGCACTCATCCAGGCAAGTGAGGAGTATTCCATCACACTCCTGACTTGTGCCTTGTAAATTGCGGATAGACTTTGAGGAGTCAGGAGGCGAGTTACTTGTTGCAGGATTCCTAGCGTCTGACCTGATCTTGTAGCCACAGTATTTCTATGCTAGTCCAGTTCAGTTTCTGGTTAATGGTAACCCCCACGATGTTGATAGTGGGGGATTCAGTGAACATCAAGGGGCGATGGTTGGATTCTCTCTTGTTGGAGATGTTCATTGCCTGACTCACATGGTTAGGAACCTCACTAGCCTCCTCTGCCCAATCTGGAACCGGGGCACTGTGCCTCAAGACTACAAGGATGACTCCATAACTCAATTCTACAAATGAAAAAGGAGCAAGTTCATCTGTGGCAACCATTGTGGAAAATCACTTCTTTCAATAGCAGGGAAAATTCTGGCAAGGGTTATCATAATCAGGTTGTCACTCAGCTCAATACTCTGAATCACAGGCTGGCTTCCATGCAGGATGAGGAATAGTAGACATAACCTTTGTAGCACATCACATTCAAGAAAAGCCCTGCTAACAGAATAAGGACCTCTATATATTCAGCAGGTCTAACAACATCTGGGGAGAGAACAACAGAGTTAACGTTTCCAGTCTGTATGACTCTTCTTCAGAGACTTGAACTGTTAACTCTGTCTTTCTCTCCACAGATGCTGCTGGACCTGCTGAATTCTTCCAGCATTTTCTGTTTTTGTTTCAGATTTCTACAATCCGCAGTATTTTGCTTTGACCTCGATATGTTGTTTGTTGACCTGACCAAGGCTTTTGATACATTAAACTGGGAAGGATGTGGAAGGTTCTGTACAAATATGGCTGCACTAAAAAGGTGATGAGAGTCATTCGCTTGTTTCATGATGGCACGATGGCCAGCATGATGCCAAGTGGTATGTCATCAGATGGCTTTCCTGTCACCGATGGTACCAAGAAAAGCTGGGTACTGGCTGCAGCTCAGTTTGCCATGTACTTCTCAGCCCTGCTCCAATATGTACTCAAAGATCTGGGCATAGGAGTACACATTCAGTTCAGGACAGGCGGCAACCTCTTCAACTTGCAAAGGCTCAAGGCTTGCACAAAGGTTACCGCCTGAACTCTTGCTCGCGGAGGACTGCGCTCTCATAGCACATGGTCCAGAGGACATTTAGCTGCTTGTTGATTGCTTTGTCCTAACCTCAGAACACTTTGGCCTGACAATAAGCCTGAATAAGACAGGAATCTTGTATCAACCTGCCCCTGGCCACATAATCCAAGACCCCACAGTCTCTGTCAACAACACGCCTCTCCGTTCAGTATAGAAGTTTTGCTATCTTCGGAGTATCCTCTCCAATAACACTACGCTGAATGATGAATCAACCATTGCCTGGCAGAAGCAAGCTCAGCGTTTAGCAGGCTCACTCACAGACTTTGGAAAGAGCATGGAGTTTGTCTCAGAGCAAAGATCCAAGTCTACCAGGCTGTGGTTCTTAAATCATTTCTTTATGGGTGCAAGACTTGGACAACCAGCCGGCATCACATAAAACAACTAGACACATTCCATATTCGCTGCATGAGATCTATTTGCAACATCAGGTGGCAGAACAAAATCCCCAATACTGAGGTTCTTGCAAAGTGCTGCATACCAGCATCGGGAGCATGCTCAGCAGAGCTCAGCTTCACTGGGTTGGTCATGTGCTTGGCATAGTAGACGCCTGCATACCAGGGACAGTAATCCACAGCCAGCTGAGCACCAGAACCTGCACCACAGGACATCCCAAACATAGATATAAAGACAATTGGAGAGCCAGCCTCAGAGCTTGCCAGCTAGATCCCAATGTATGGGGGAAAATAACCTTGAACAGATCCAAATGGAGGAATCTTTGCCATCGAGTGATTTTGACATTTGGGGAGAAGAGTCAAACGCTTGCAGGACAAGTGAGTGAGGCACAAAGCCAATGCCTCCTTCCATCCCTCCAACACAGACTTCATATGCAATATTTACAACCAGTTATGCAAATCGAGACTTGGCCCAATGACACCAACCTAGAATGTAAACTGGTCTTTTTTTTTTGGTTGAACACTCATCCATCAGAGCAATGGGAGAATCCATCTAAGGACAATATAACCTGGTATATTTTGCTGCCTGTTCTGACCACCTTGCAGCATTGTCTCAGTAATAGCTTCTATGTCATTCCCTCCAAGTTGAATTTACGCCTGCAATCATTCAATTTGTTCCTTACATTCTTTGTGTTTATATAAAGAGTAGTTACCTGGGCCACAAACATGTCCTTCTGCTCTACTATTTTACTCATATATTTGTTACTTACCTCTCCTAGTTTAATTGCTTTAAATCTTTTATTTTTCCCTTAACCTGTAGAGCATAAAGCACAATTTCTGACTGTTACTCTTCTCTCTTGCTTTTTGTTTATTTTTAAACTATATTTGTGTTACCTATTCCTCCTGAGCCCAACCGCCAATATACTCATTTAAAGTAGCAGCAGTGTGTACTATTTACAAGATGCGCTGCAAGAATTCACCAAGGCTCCTTAGACAGCACCTTCCAAACACACGACCACTACCATCTAGAAGGACAAGGGCAGCAGATAGATGGGAACACCACCACCTGGAAGTTCCACTCCAAGTCACTCACCATCCTGACTTGGAAATATAATGCCATTCCTTCACTGTCGCTGGATCAAAATCCTGGAACTCCCTTCCTAACACCACATAGACTGCAGAAGTTCAAGAAAGCAGCTCACCACCACCTTCTCAAGGGCAACTAGGGATGGGGAATAAATGCTGGCCCAGCCAGTGAAGCCCACATCCCGTGAATGAATTTTTAAAAAAGTTCTTTGTGACTACTCTATTTATCCTTTCTGCTAGGACCCAGGTCCAGACCTATTTCAGGTGGAGCCTGTCCCACTGATGTAGTTCCTTCCTGTCCCAGTACTGGTGCCAGTGTCCCACTGTATGGAACCCCTCTTTCCCACACTACTCCATCAGCCACTTGCTTACCTCCCCAATCTGCTTGTCCCTCCATCAATTTGCCTGAGGCTTGGGTAATAATCCTTAGGTTATATCCTTTGAGGCCCTGTTCTTCACTCTAGCTCTTAGTTCCCACCACCCTCCAAACAGGACATCTTGTCTACTCTTCCCAATGTTGTTGGTCCCAACATAGATCACAATGACTAGATTGTCCCCCTCTGTCTCCCATATCCTTATAAACCAGTTTGATATGTCTGCCATAATATAAAAGCAGAAAGCAAAAAACTGCGGATGCTGGAAATCCAACACAAAAAAAAAAATAAAAATACCTGGAGAAACTCAGCAGGTCTGACAGCATCTGCGGAGAGGAACACAGTTAACGTTTCGAGTCCGAATGACTCTTCCTGTTAGTTCTGTTGAAGAGTCATGCAGACTCGAAACGTTAACTGTGTTCCTCTCCGCAGATGCTGTCAGACCTGCTGAGTTTTTCCAGGTATTTTTATGATATGTCTGCCATCCTGGCACCAGGAAGGTAGTGTACATGTGGGACCTTTTACCCTGCAAACAAAGGATGTTTTCTTTTCCTCTGATTATTGAAACATTTTCAAGTCCTTCTTCCTTTGGACATCCTCCTGCTCTAAGGTGTCTTGCTCTGCATTCTGACTGTCCTTCCTACAGTTTTTATCCTTATCCATATAAATAGCAAATGTAACATGCTTGTTGGATAGGATTAGTTTCTGCAGCTCTGTCTTGTCTATCTCACCTGGGTTCCCCTTACCCTGCGCATTATCAGTCACACCAGCCCCATTTGTTGAACCCATATGGCACGCATTCCATCTCCTGTTCTGTACTGATCTATGCTCCATCCCCTTTCCTCTCCATTTCACCATCAGTGATGGAAATGTGGGTATTTTGTGTTTTGGGATTCTTTGAACTCTCTGTTCCTTACTATATCCCTCCTTATCTTCAAGAACCTCCTGAAAACCTATTTTACAATTATTCCTTCAGTCACCTCCATGAAACCTCTCTGAATTCCAACCCTTTTTGTCACCCCTGTACTACCAGCTTCACCTGTCCCCACCCCACCAACCTCTTCTCTGCTCCAGCGGCACATCGGGATGTCTCAATCTGCTAAAGGTGCAGTCATTTTCTTATGATACAATGTGTGGCGTATCTTGTCATGAATGATCATTCTTAACTAATAGTTAATGAGTCCTTTCATAAGTCACTTCTGACAACTCCACTTGCAAGTTATCATAACCTCCTCAATCATTAAATTAAATAGTCATTGTTCAAGGATCAACATTTTGCATTCTTTATGTGAAACAAATGAGTTCTACCAGGAAATCTGATTGTCAAATATTTGCAGGCAATTGCTAAACAGACAGGCGAATTACTGAGACTGTCATTATAAATGACTTAATCCACCTCACTGAGTGAAATGAGCCAAATCTATGAAGAATAAAATATGACAAATAGAATATGCTGGAAAAGGTGTACATTCAGCTTCTGAAAGGATTTGAGCTCCTTTTCAACAGATCAAACCTCTGGGATCTCGCACCGCCTGTGGAGAGCAAGCACTTGCAAGGATCTCACTAACAGATCGCGGGTATAGAGCCCATGATTTTGTGTCTATTAAAACGAGTGAATGGAATATCACAGGCTGTTAGACCACAGCTTGCAGAAGGTGCGGTGGGTGGGGATTTGCTAGAATGGTAGCAGGAACGTGGGACTTATATTACGTAAAAAGACAATCGAAGTTTCCACAGGCAGGAAGGGCATTAACCAGAGGGCACAGATTTAAGAGGCTGAACTGCAGTATAAAGGGTTAGCAGATATGCTAATCTATGGGATACATGATTATGTGGTACTGACGTCAGGCAGTACCGTAGGGAGCAGAAAAGCAGCCCTGAAAGGAGATGTAGCTTCCCAATAACTCACTATGTACGTACTGTAAATAGTGCAAATAAATTATTTTTTAAGTAGATACCCTGATATGCCTGCAGCTCTTCCTTGCTAGAATCCTGGCCTAGCACCTCCTGCAACATGATAGCAGGAGTGGTGGCACCAATTTAGTCTAGTGTTGGTGGCACACAACGAACATCTGCAGTCTAAGACAACTACAGTCCCGTTTTGGCAAGATTCCTCGTTGAGCATCCCAGTGACAGGCTCACCATAGACGGGTAGCAAGGGCAGCACAGCCAGGTCAGTCACTGCCCCAACCTGCTCGCTTTCAGCCCTTGAGGACTTATACAAAGATTGCTGCTGGAAGACGGGCCATGGGAAATACCCACGGCCAATACAGCTCGGTTCTTTCCCTTCTTTTGCGGGGGCCACACTCGGTAATTCTGCCTTGGGCGAAGCTCGCCAAAACTGTACAAAAGGTGGGAAACCGCTCCGTCGCCATTTTGAAATGCCTGGGCTGTGGCGCGAGATGGCAACACAAATGGCAGGATTGCCCAGCAGGGGGACGCGAAGCGTTTCAGATATGGCAGGACAGGACAGGACATTTCCGCCATTTCTGATCCGTTAGAGTCTCGAACAAATGGGGCAAACGACGATGCCAGAAATTAGAACCTATCTCCCATTTCCTAAGTGAAGTTTGCCAGCAGTCCCAAGGCTCCTGGTCCATCAAGTTAGAGGTCAGAGGGGTTCCTAACAGGCTTCAAACTTGACGCAGGTGCAGAGGTATCTGTGGTGGCTGATCAGCTTGCAAGGCTCCACACTATTCCTCTTCAGCCTTCCAAAATAAAACTCCAGGGGCCAGGTCAAACATACCTACAAGTTAAGGGCCAGGTTACTGCCACACTATGCCACGAAGGCCAACAGATCACGGAAACACTTTATGTCATCCGCAACCAAGCCATTTCCGTACTCAGCAGGAACACGTGTGTGCGATTAGGCATCATGCAGAAAGTCGATGAGATTCTACCATCCGACACCAGGGTCACCTTCCGCCAGGAATATCCACAACTCTTTTATGGGCGAGGGAAGCTAAAGACTGAATATCCTATTTCTCTGCTCCCAGATGCTATGCCAGTCTGTCTTTTCATCCTTAGGAAGGTGCCGCACCCTCTTTTGCCAAGGGTTATGGAGGAACTTGACCTCATGTTACACAACCGCATTATTTCCCTGGTCACACAGCTGACCCACTGGTGTGCTGGTCTGATCACCATTCCCAAGCCTAATGGCCACCCCCGGCTTTGTGTAGATTTTACGCAGCTTAATAAAGACAGGCAGAGGGAAATCCCACCCGATGGTATCAGTAGACGACAGTTTGGCTAAGTTTGCCAACAGCATCCTTTTTACCAAGCTCAATGCGAACAGCGGCTTTTGGCAATACTCCTTGACAAGCATTCCAGGCTCCTGACGAGCTTTATCATGCCCTTTGGTTGATTATGCATTAACCGCCTCCTTTTTGGCATTTACAGTGCCCCTAAGATATTCCAATGTACTAGGTCAACAATCCTCAAGGGAAAACAAAGGGTTTGGACGACATCCTCATACATTGTTTCACAAGAGCCGAACACAACCATAGGGTAAGAGAGGTCCTCAAGGCTCTCCAGGAAGCAGGTCTCATGCTGAACAATAAGTGTGAGTTCACCAGGACCAACATGAAATTCCAATGATATAATGGGTCGATCCTCAGAAAACAAAGGCCATTACTGAATTTCCCCAACCAACATGCATCCCCGACATTCAACGTTTCCTGGGGTTGGTAAACCAGGTGGGAAAGTTTATCCCTAACTTGGCCACACTCATGAAATCCTTGAGAGACCTCCGGCGGAAGTACCAATGATGGTTCTGAGGCACAGAACAAATCAAGGCCTTGCAATCCATTAAAGCTTGTCTAGTCTCCTCAGGCATCCTGGTACAATACACCCCCACATTGCCTATGGTTATCACTGAAAATGCTTCCTTTGCAGGCCTCAGTGCTATTCTCATCCAGCTGCAAAGAAATGGTGATAGAAACCCTGTTGCTTTTGCTTTGAGAGCTCTCACAGAAACTGAACAAAGGTATGCCACTGTTGAGAAAGAGGCACTGTGGAACACTTTTCCATTTACCTGATGGGGCTTCCCATCCAGGTGGACACAAACCACAAGCTCCTCATAACACTCCTCAATCCCACAGAGATTGTTAAGATGCTTGTCCGTGTTCGACGATTTCGCCTCTGGTTGATGCCGTACCAATATACAGCCGTCTATGTCCCAGGCAAGTCACCAGCCATAGCTGATGCCCTCTCCACAGCTCCAGTCGACCACACTGTCACCCTTGATACCCTTGATTCTACACTGGTTTCAGAAGTGGAAGTATTTTCCTCCGCCATCATGACCCTCATGCCCATATCTGCCATGAAGCTCCAGGATGTTCAACACACCCAAAGGGAGGGTGCTGAATGTTCTGCCTCCAAGGGTGGTCCAAATACACCACTACCAATCACCTTATCTGCAAATACTATGAGCAACGAGCCTATTTGACCATTATGGACGAGCTCCTGGTTTATGACCATCGTTTGGCCATTCCATGCTCCATGTGACAAGGTATTCTTCACCGTCTCCATGGATGCCACCTCAGTGCTGCTAAATGCAAAGCAACAGTTCTACAGGTAATGTGGTGGCCGGGTATCACACAAGTAGCCCAGAATTTTGTCCTACCCTGCCCCACTTGCCACATTCACACTCCAACACCAACAGAACTCCTGGTGCCACCTGTCTTACCTCACTGCCTGTGGCAGAAGTTAGGCAGCAGCTTCGTTGACTTCCACGAGATGACATACCTCGTGGTTACTGATCATTATTATCGATGGTTAGAGATTTAGAGATGACCAGGCTTCATAAAACCACAACGGAGGTCCTCATTAAGGTGCTACAAACCATCTTTTCCACCCACAAACTCCCGGATGAAATTATTGCAGATAATGGGCCCCTATTCGCCAGTGACCATTTTTGGCCGTTCACCGTTGATAATGGAATCTCTCATGTCACCAGCTCCCATCTGCAGCCGCAAGCCAATGGGAAGACTGAGTGAGCAGCCCCGGCCAGTAAGGACCTGATGTCCAAGAATTCCGATTGGCATGCAGCTCTCATGCAGTATCAGGCTTTGCCCTGGCCAAGGACTCCCTCTGGACGAACTCCTTATGGGCTGTCGTTTAAAAACACAGGACCCCCTGTTGCCTGCAA
Organism: Cetorhinus maximus; assembly: GCF_964194155.1. Lineage (NCBI taxonomy): Eukaryota > Metazoa > Chordata > Chondrichthyes > Lamniformes > Cetorhinidae > Cetorhinus > Cetorhinus maximus. The sequence continues at coordinate 96,228,852 of NC_135894.1, forward strand.
GACTTCAGTAGCACATCACCCCCACTGACCAGAATGCAGTGAGGTCGAAGGAGTTGACCCTCCAGGAAAAACAACACCAATGGTACAAATACCAGACATAGAGTGAAAGTCTTGCCACCATTGATGCCAGGACAGCCAGGACTGAAAAGCCGAAGACCTCATTCTCAGTAGCACGAAACACCCACGCTCGTATTTGGTCCAGACGCTGTCTGGTAATATCTGAAGAAACAGACCAGCCTTCACCGCCCTCGCTCCCGCCAGACTGCGGGCTTTCGACTACCACAAGATGTGTCCGGAAGACCCCCGAAACACTCCAGATGCTCCAGGGGCTGGTGACCCACCCCACGAAACACTCCCAGTAGACAGACCCTGTGGAACAGTCTCCAGGGCACACACTGGCAGAGTGGTGAAGGTTTCCCACAGAAACCTTAACAATCTATAGCTGGGGGACTTGGGGGTGATGGGAGGGGTGAGGTTGGGGGGAATGGTGGAGAATGGGGAAGCAATGTAAATAGGTTAAAAACAAAAGCCATGTAAATAGTTAAAGAGATAGTTTCATATTGTTGTTAAAAAGAAGATAGTGTACCTTGGGGGAGGTGTAGTATATAAAGGGTTAACAGAATGGATATGCTAATCTATGGGACACATGATGATGTGGCACTGGCATCGGGCAGTCAAGTGCGAGGTACTGTAGGGAGCAGACAGGCAGTCCTGAAGAGGTAGGTGCCTTCCTGATAACTCACTATGTGCACACTGTAAATAATGTAAATAAACTCATTTTAAGTAGATATCCTGATACCTCTGTGGCTCCCCTTGCTAGAATCCTGGCCTAGCATATTCTACAACAAGAGGCTGAACTAGACAGTTCACAATCACGGTCTTATTTGACCCGGAGATGAACTTCTGACAATCTATCGCACCATCAATACAGATGGACACAAAAGCAAAATACTGAAGATTCGAAAATCTGAAATACTGTAAAAACAAAAAAATTCTGTGATAGCCAACAAGTTAGGCAACTCCTGTCGAGAGAAACAGAGTTAATGCTTCAGATGTCTGACCTTATGTCAGAACAGAAGGAAGATAGAAAGGCAAAAGCCAGAGTGATAATGGGTATAGTAAAGAAACAAAGGTTATGTCCAGATGAGGTGTGAATGGCTACAAAGTAGCCACCTGAACGCAACATGAAGGGAAAAAGGAAGAAACAAGCCAGCAAAAACACAACAAAAAAGCAGAGGTTATAATCTAAAGTTGTTGCACTCAATATTGAGTCCAGGAGGCTGTAAAGTGCCGAGACAAAGGACGACATGCTGTTCCTCATGCTTGTGTTGAGCTTCATTGGAACACAGTAGCAGGTCAAGGACAGAAAGGTCAGAGTAGGAGCAAGGTGGAGAATTAAAATGACCAGCTACAGGAAATTCAGGCTCTTGCTTGCGGACTGAACAGATGTGTTCTGCAAAGTGGTCAACCAGTCTTTGTTTAGTCCCCCAATGTAGAAAAGACCACATCGCTAAACCTCTGACCTCTCTTTCCTCCTTCAAGATGCTCCTTGAAACCTGCTTCCTTAACCAAGCTTTTGGTCACCTGCCCTAATGCCCCCTTTTGTGGCCTGGTGTCAGATTTTGCTTGGTAATCACTCCTGTGAAATACCTTAGATTGTTTTCACTACATTAAAGGAGCTATATAACACATTTTGATGTTGTTACCGGTGGTGGAGATGAATTGGGGAGTCAGGAAGTCAGCCAAAATTAGTGATGCATTTAGCGAGTGAACTTCTCTGAGAGGTCAGGCTCTTGGTTTCTGAAGGATGAGCATACTGTAAGAGCCATGTTGCTCACAGATTTTTTTGATTAGAAAATGATGCAGTCTAATGCTATTGAGAAACAATGGGGTCTACTTTTCAACCTTCCATCCTCCCCCTCCCCAACACAAGTGATAATATAGCAAACACCTGCTATTGTAATGAAGAACATTAACCAAGGGACCATCGCTTTGTCACTAGCGGATGCAAGCATTCAATCTTTATTCTCAGAAAACATCTGAGTCCTTATAACCTAAGGAATCAAAGCACAATTTTCTCTGCCTTTACCTTACACAAATCAATTTCCTGGTGTAGGTTATTAATAAATAGTCACAAATCCACCAAGACGCGCTTGGAGCTGGAACTATTGGGAAGTGATTCAAACTTGCTTTCTCGAGTAAGTCATCATGTTCCGCTCTTTACTGTAAGACAAGTGGGATGGGGACCTGATATCAAAGGCATTTAAAGGGAGAATTCAATTCCGAGCATTTCCAGGCTGGTGAATATTATTCTGCTCCAAAACTGAACATGGAACCTGAGACCTAAACACATTGACACGAGAATCCATAAGAGAAGTGGGTCACACCATGTAAATATTACTATATAAACCTCTTTGAGGTCTATGTTTCCATTTGAATGATAGACCAATTAAATGCATACAAATACATTAAACATGTATGTGCTGGCATTTGAACAGAACTGTTTCAATATCTCAAAGAACAAAATGATCTGTTTACCTACCTTGCTCCAAAAAAGGCAATTCTAGTTTCCTTTGTGTTGAGCAACAACCAGTTAAACTGAATGTTCACAATTCCACATCAGGCAGTTTCACTCAACACAAGTATCAAGACAGGGTTGATTGAAATCATCAAACACATAAAGCACTTATAATAATCTTCAATCAATATATCCCAAGCTGCTAACTGCCAGTTAAGGCATATTAAAAAATAGATATTAGGAGACTGGAGATGGTGCAGAGAAGATTAACAAGGTTGATACCAGAAATGTGTGGGTATACATTATCAAGAAAAGTTTAAAAGGCTGGGTTTCATTTCCCTTGAAAAAAAGAAGGCTGAGGGGTGAACTAATGGAGGTGTTTAAAATGAGTGTAAGGTTTTGATAGAGTGGGTAGACAGAAAACATTTCCACTTGTGGGGAAGAGCATAACTAGAGGCCATCAATATAAGATAATCAACAAGAAATCCAATAAGGTATGCAGAAAAAGCTTCTTTACCCAAAATTGGGAGAGCTGTTGCACAGACTAGTCAAGCAACAGCCTGACATAGTCAACCTCACGGAATCATACCTTACAGATAATGTCCCAGACACCACCAACACCATCGCTGGGTCTGACCTGTCCCACCGACAGGACAGGCCCAGCAGAGGTGGCGGCACAGTGGTATACAGTCAGGACAGATTTCCCCTGGGAGTCCTCAACATTGACACGAACTCCATGAAGTCTCATGGCATCAGGTCAACTACAGGCAAGGAAGTCTGCTGATTACCACGTACTGCCCTCCCTCAGCTGATGAACCAGTGCTCCTCCATGTTGAACACCACTTGGAGGAAGCACTGAGGGTGGCAAGGGTGCAGAATGTACTCTGGGTGGGGGACTTCAATGTCCATCATCAAGAGTGGCTTGGTAGCACCACCACTGACTGAGCTGGCCAAGTCCTAATGGACATAACTGCTAGACTGGGTCTGTGGCAGGTGGTGAGGGAACCAACAAGAGGGAAAAACATGCTTAACCTCATCCTCACCAAACTGCCTGCCGCAGATGCATCTGCCCATGACAGTATTGGTAGGAGTGACCACCATACAGTTGTTGTGGAGACATTGGGCAGAATTTTGCCGCCGGTGAGCAGGGGGCGGTGCCCGCTCGCCAACATATAAAATGTCACGGGATGATGTCGGGCGGAACCCCCGACATCACCCCGCCCCATTTAAATTTTCAGGAAGGCGGGGGTGCAGCAAAATCAGCTGCGGGCCCGCCAACCTGTCAATGGTCAATTGAGGCCATTGACAGGATCATTAAAACAATTAAAGGACCTGCCCGACCAACCTTAAGGTTGGCGGGTCGGCCAGAAGCCCCGGCAGCAAATAGAAAAAACATGAAACCTCATCCACCGGCGGGACGAGGTTTCATGCAGGGTTTTAAAAAGTTTAATAAAGTTATAGTGTAAATTACGAAAATGTCCCATCTCATGTGAGGGGGACATTTAGGGAATTTTTTTAAACTATTTTTAATGTTTTTAGAACTGTCAGCGATCTCCCTGAGGCTGCACTTAGCCTCAGGGAGATGTGCGATCTTTACTGCGCATGCGCGAAAGAGCGCACCCTCGCTTTTGGGGAATCCCCCCCCCGCCCGCACAGGGAGTGCATAGCACTTCCCACCGGACGTCACGCTGGGCGGACCTTAATTGGCCCGCCCACGTAAAATCGCGGTGTGGCCCAGTTCTCCAGCGGGGATCGGCTCCCTGCCTGCCAGAGGTTGGGTCTGGCCCGCCCGCCCAATAGGCAGAAAATTCTGCCCATTGTCTTCACATTAAGGATTCCCTCCATCATGTTGTGAGGCACTACCCCCATGCTAAATGGGATAGATTTCGAACAGATCTAGCAACTCAAGACTGGGCATCCTTGTGGCGCTGTGGGCCATCGGTAGCAGCAGAATTCTACTTGAACACAATCTGTAAATGCATGGCCTAGCACATCCCCCACTCTACCATTATCATCAAGCCAGGGGATCAGCCCTGGTTCAATGAAGAGTGCAGGAGAGCATGCCAGGAGCAGCACCAGCCATACCTAAAAATAAGGTGTCAACCTGGTAAAGCTATAACACAGGGCTACTTGTTTGTCAAATAGCATAAGCAGCAATGATAGACAGAGCTAAGCGATTCCACAGATCTAAGCTCTGTATCCTGCCACATCAAGCCATGAATGGTGGTGGACATTTAAACAACTCATTGGAGGAGGAGTCTCCACAAATATTGTCATCCTCAATGATGGGGGAGAGAAACACATCAGTGCAAAAGATAAGGCTGAAGTATTTGCTACAATCTTCAGCCAGAAGTACCAAGCAGAAGACCCATCTCAGCCTCTTTCAGAGGTTCCCAGAATCACAGATGCCAGTCTTCAGCCAATTCAATTCATTCCACGTGATATGAAGAAACAACTGAAGGCACTGGATAGTACAAAGGCAATGGGCCCTGACAATATTCCAGCAACAGTACTGAAGACTTGTGCTCCAGGACTTGGGCTACAGGAAGATATAGATGGGATGGTCAAATGGGCCGATAAGTGGCAGATGGAATTTAATCCTGAAAAGTGTGAGGTGATACACTTTGGAAGGAGTAAATTGACAAGGAAGTATTCAATGAATGGCATGACACTAGGAAGTTCTGAGGAACAAAAGGACTTTGGCATGTGTCCATAGATCTCTGAAGGCGGAGGGGCATGTTCGTGGGGTGGTGAAAAAGGCATATGGGACACTTGCCTTTATCAATCAAGGCATAGATTACAAAAGCAGGGAGGTCATGTTGGAGTTGTATAGAACCTTGGTGAGGCCACAGCTGGAGTACTGTGTGCAGTTCTGGTCACCACATTATAGGAAGGATGTGATTGCGCTGGAGAGGGTGCAGAGGAGATTCACCAGGATGTTGCCTGGGATGAAACATTTAAGTTATGAAGAGAGATTGGATAGACTTGGGTTGTTTTCGTTGGAGCAGAGAAGACTGAGGAGCAACCTGATCGAGGTGTACAAGATTATGAGGGACATGGACAGGGTAGATAGGGAGCAGCTGTTCCCCTTAGTTGAAGGGTCAGTCACAAGGGGACATAAGTTCAAGGTGAGGGGCAGGAGGTTTAGGGGGGATGTGAGGAAAAACTTTTTTACCCAGAGGGTGGTGACGGTCTGGAATGCACTGCCTGGGAGGGTGGTGGAGGCGGGTTGCCTCACATTATTTAAAAGGTACCTGGATGAGCACTTGGCACGTCATAACATTCAAGGCTATGGGCCAAGTGCTGGTAAATGGGATTAGGTGGGTAGGTCAAGTGTTTCTCACGTGTCGGTGCTGACTCATTGGGCCGAAGGGCCTCTTCTGCACTGTGTAAAAATATACATGCCGCACCCCTAGCCAAGCTGTACAAATGCTGTGCAGCTACTGCACTGACATCTACCCAGCTATGTGGAAAATTGCCCAGGTATGTCCTATACACAAAAAGCAAGACAAATCCAATCCAACCCCACTAATTACCGCCCCATCATTCTACTCTCAATCATCGGTAAAATAATGGAAAGGGTCATCAACAGTGCTATCAAGCAGCACTTGCTTAGCAATAATCTGCTCAATGATGCCCAATTTGGGTTCCGCCAGGGCCACTCTGACTTCTCCTGACTTCATTACAGCCTTGGTTCAAGCATGGAGAAAAGAGCTGAACTCCCGAGGTGAGTTGAGAGGGACTGTCCTTGACATCAAGGCCACATTTGGCCGAGGCATCAAGGAACCCTAGCAAAACTGGAGTCAATGGGAATCGGGGAGAAACTCCCATGGAATCATAACTAGCACAAAGGAAGATGGTTGTGGTCATTGGAAATCAGTCATCTCAGCTCCAGGCCATCACTGCAGGGGTTTCTCAGGGTAGTGTTCTAGGTCCAACCATCTTCAGCTACTTCATCAATGACCTTCCTTCCATCATAAAGTCAAAAGTAGGATGTTCACTGATAATCGCACAACGTTCAGCACCATTCACGACTCCTCAGATACTGAAGCAGGCCATGTCCAAATGCAGCAAGACCTGGACAACATCCTGGCTTGGGCTGACAAGTGGCAAGTAACATTTGCACCACCCAAGTGCCAGCCAGCAAGAGAGAATCTAACCATCGCCCTTTGACATTAATGGCATTACCATCACTGAATCCCCCACTATCAACAACCTGGGGGTTACCATTGACCAGGAACCACACAGGACTAGCCATATAAATACTGTGGCTACAAGAGCAGGTCAGAGGCTACGAATCCTGTGACGCAAAACTCACCTCCTGACTCCCCGAAACCTGTCCGCCATCTTCAAGGCACAAGTCAGGAGTGTGATGGAATACTCCCCACTTGCCTGGATGAGTGTAGTTCCCACAACACTCAAGAAGCTGGACACCACCCAGGACAAAGCAGCCCGCTTGATTGGCACCACATCCACAAACATTCAATCCCTCCACCATGGCAGCAGTGTGTACCATCTACAAGATGCACTGCAGGAATTCACCAAGGCTCCTTAGACAGCACCTTCCAAACCCATGACCACTACCATCTAGAAGAACAAGGGCAGCAGATAGATGGGAACACCGTCATCTGGAAGTTCCCCTCCAAGTCACTCATCATCCTGACTTGGAAATATATCACCGTTCCTTCACTGTCGCTGGAACTCCCTAAGAGCACTGTGGGTGTACCTGCGCCACATGGACTGCAGAGATAGAAGAAGGCAGCTCACCACCACCTTTTCAAAGGGCAACTAGGGATGGGCAATAAATGCTGGCCCAGCCAGTGAAGCCCACATCCCGTGAATGAATAAAAAAATCTAGACAAGCATATGAGGGGAAGAGAATGGAGGATCATAACATTAGATTTAGCTGAGAAAAGATGGGAAGAGGCTCAAGGGAAGAATAAACATCAGCATGGATTTGTCAGGCTGAATGGCCTCATTAAGTGCAGTACATCCCACGTAATCCTAAGTAAGGTATAACTGGGCACAATATAGGGGCTACTAGAAGTAAAACAGTCAGGGCCTCTCCTTGGGTGTAGTGCAATCAGAGGGTATCATTAGGAACAGTACAGATAAGGGTTGACTGTTGGACTACTAAATTCAGGACTTGTCAGTAAAAGCAGGATTTTGTGAAGTTGAGGTTAGTAGTAGGAATGGGGTCAGACTAGGGTTGGCATTGGCAGTGGATTAGATCAAGTCAGTTGGGTTTAGCAATGCATTTGGATCAGTTTGATTGGGGTTGGGATTGGGAGTAGGACTGAATCACTTTGACTGTAATTGGGATTGAATCAGTTTGATTGGGATTGGGATCAGAATTGAATCAGTTTGGTATTGGGATTGGGAGTGGGATTGAATCAGTTTGATTGGGATTGGGATCAGAATTGAATCAGTTTGATTGGGAGTGGGATTGGGAGTGGGGTTGAATCAGTTTGATTGTGATTGGGAGTGGGAGCAAGATTGAATCAGTTTGATTGGGTTTGGGATTGGAATTGAATCAGTATGATTGGGAGTAGGTTTTAGAGTGGGAGTAAATCAGTTTGTTTGGGATTGGGAGTGGGATTTAATCAGTTTGGCTGAGGTTGACAGTGGGTTGGATCAGATCGATTGTGGGGTTGACAGTCAAAGTTATATCAGGATTGTCATCAACAGTTAGTTTGGATTGTAGCTTCTGCTGGGAGCCAGGTTAATGAAAGCAAAAGCACCTTTAATTTGCCGTTGATCATTTTTGATCCTTTAAGTGGCTAAGCTCCATTCTAACTGAAGATAGACAAGTCAATTTTCATTTCTGTTCACTCTTTGATAAGGCTTTCTGATTTTTACATGCTTAACTTCTAACATTGGTTGCTTTATACCCTAGAAATTGATAGCTTTCATCTTGCTTCACATCCAAAGGATTATTTTTTTTTTATATTTGATGTGGAGGCACTGTTGCTATCTAAGGGAATTGTGATAGCAAGTTTTCACCCAGCAAGTTCCCACAAATGTAAATAATAGGAATAGTTGGTTAATTTGTGGGGGTTTTTTGGTGATGGTGTTTGAGGGTAGAATTTTGTTATGGCACGGCGGATGGTAAATGCCGAGCTGCTCAAATCCCAGAGGGAAACTTGAAACACCTGCCAAAATTATTTTTGCAATGTGTATATATGAGTGTTTCTGAAATCAGGAAATGATTTCCATGACTACTTGTGGTGGTTTTATAATAAAGCAAACATTTATTAAAAGAACGAAGGAAAAAAAAAGCACAATTACATTTAAAGACAGAATGGCTTCACACAGTAAGCAGTATTTTGAAACTGTTCCACAAGATCTTAACTTAACTACCCTCAGGCCAACCTTTCCCTTTTCTGTTCAGCAACTATCCTTATAGATTTTAAGATCTATAGAATTCCGGTAATTTTTACCACACGTTGCTTTTTCCTCGGGTTGTCCTCTGAGGCTGACAGCAACTGGGTTTTCAGGCCTGGCCTTGTTCACACTGTCTTCTTGGAGTTCTTCCCAGCTACCCTACTGTCTGGGAGATCTAAGCAGCTACCCCCTCACATAGGCTTCAGTATTCCCTTAAATGCATTCCTTCCCTTTGATCTCTCTATTATCTCAACCAATCTTTTCAGAAATGCTTTCTTCCCAGAATTGATTAAATCATTCTTTACTTTAGCTCAGACTTGTAAAAACAAACTTACCCTATCCTTACCTTATTTCCTTACATCTTTTTTAAACCTGCATATACTCCCTTTGAACTAAAACAACTCAGTTCAAAACTATTCCTGTTATTGCTTTATGTAAAACTCTGATTGAACTTCCTCTTGGTCAATTAACATGTTCAAAACCACTGTTGGATTTAGACCGTTGCTGTCACTCTAACTCTTAATCCATTTACAGCCTGACTTCCAGTGCATAAGAAAATATCCCAGGGTTATTACCAGAAGAAAAATATTATAATTTCTTGTTTTCCTGACATTATTGACCAGGACTGTATGCTTAGATTGTATGCTGAAGTTCCTGGAGCTCTGACTTAAAATAGTACTGCCATTTAACCCAGACTGACACCATAGTACATTGTAATGATAACTGAAGACAAGAAGCTAATGGTAATGATATCCCTCAAAACATTAAAATCAGACATGAGTGATGTGTAGAGCATAGATATTTGAAATAGAGGGGAGATAAATCGTTTTAATTCTGTATTTATGTTTTATGACTTCTTTTTATATTGATTAGATAAATGGATATTAGCAGTGAGGAATTCCATTGCTTGTACTGTTTAAGACCTTGGGCATTCACTTTGAACATTTAGCATTCCAACATTAAGAATAACCCAGGCTGCTAATGTGCCTTAAATCCAACTTCAGAAGGTATTATTTGACAGAGCTGACATTCAGGGTCTGTAGTATGGAGAGCATTGGACTTGGCGGTTGGTCCATTGTCCATCTAACTTCTTAGCTCCCCTTGCTTCCTCCCCGCCTCCACCCCGCCACATCCTTTCTTTCACCCCACTTGTCTATTGCATCGCTTCAGCTCTCCTGTAAAATAGGGAAGGGACAGCAGGATATCATTAAAAGTGGCAGGTAAGCAAAACTCTAACTCTTAACCCACTCCTGATTGATGAACTATTAATTGCCCATTTGTTTCTCATGACTCCCAAATGACAGAAGTGCATAATTATACCACAAAAAGCCTTAAAAGTTGACATAGCTTAAAAGAGCAGAGAGTGATTATACTGTATTGTTTTTACATTTCTTTGCTTTTTAGATACCCTGTTCAGGAGTCTAGGCCTTGGGGCGGTTGTTGGTCTTGGCGTTGCTGCTCTCTTGTTAATCCTCGTTATCACTGATGTTAGCTGCTTCTTCACCAAACAGTGTGGATTTCTGATGTGCATCACCACAAGGATTTGTGGGAAAAAGAATGGGTCAAGCACCAAAACCAAGGATGCTGAAGAAGGCAAAGCAGCTTATCTGTAAGTATAAGTGGATGTGGTTCATGTGGTACTCACAGTCCCATAAGCAGGAGTCTCACCATGAAGGTCTTAAATGGAGCATTTCACCATCTTGTTCCTATTAAAGACAATCTTACCATCAGGGCCCCACTTAAAGAAAGAGTGTCATTATTTGGCTACCTATTAAAGGGCAAATCTCACCTAATGATCCCAGTTGAAGAATGTCCCAGCATCAGGGCTCTCACTTAAAGGGAGTCTTACCATCATGGTCCCTATGAATGAGAGCCATCAGAGCCCTATTGAAAGAAAAGAGTCTCATCAGCATGGTCCATGTGTTTTTTTTTAACCAAGGCTTGTAAAATTGTCATACTCTAGGCACAAGACAAAGACAAAAGAGGTGCAGACAAAGTTGGCTGTCTGTTCTGCTGCCCTGAAATCTCTGAGCCTTTCCTCAAAATATGTAACTAGTTCCATTCCTCCTGAAGCAGTTGCTTTTCCAGTTCCAATCCTGAGTGGTAATGCTATACAAACAGTTAAAAATAAAATCACCATGAAAAGGCAAATGTTGCAAGTAAAAGCCACAATCCATCTGCATGGAGGATCAATAAAAGAAAAATACTGCAAATGCTGGAAATCTGAAATAAAAACGGAAAGTGCTGAATGGCAGGAAAGTGGAGTTGAGGATTATCAGATCAGTCATTGTTTCATTGAATGGCAGAGCAGACTGGATGGGCCAAATGGCCTACTTCTGTTCCTACATCTTATGGTCTTATGGAAACACTCATCAGGTCTGGTAGCATCCGTGGAGAGAGAAACAGGGTTAATGTTTCTAGTTGAACATTACTTCTTTAGAACTGAAGGGAGGTAGAAATGTGATGGGTTTTCTGCTGTTTTAAAAGGGGGAGGGGCAGGAAGAACAAAAGGGAAGGTCTGTGATAGGGTAGAGAGCAGGGGAGATTAAATAACAAAGATGTCATGGAACAGAAGGTAAAAGGGAATGGTAATGGTTGTAGTAAAGAAACAAAGCTTTGGTCCTGAGCGAGTGTTAATAACAGAACAGCTCTGTCTGAAAGCAAAAACAGGAAAACGAGGTACAGACTGGCACTTGGTGAAACAAAAAGTTCAAAACGGAGGACAGAGTTCATGGTCTGAAGTTTTTGAACTTAATGTTGAGCCCAGTAGCCTGTAAAGTGACCAATCTGAAGATGAAGTGCTCTTCTTTGAGCCTGTGTTAAGCTTCTTGGAACATTACAGCAGGCCAAGGGCAGAAATGTGAGCATGAGAGCAAGGTGGTGAATTAAAATGGCAAGCAACCAGAAGGTTGGATTCATGCTGGCTGACTGCAAGCATGTCACACAGCCTGCATTAAAGATTCTTCCCTAATTATTCCCTACTGGCTGCTTTGGACTAAAGGTTATTACAGTTACCTCACCTGCGTACTAGGGAATGAGGATCTGGTACTGTTGGTGGGATAGTTAATGACATCACTCAGAACTCAAATATCAGAAGTGCTATCATCCTAAACTTCATGGAGTTTATTCTGTTACACTGCAAAGGGTAGCAAATTTGCAATTACGCTAATGAGGAGTAAAATGCACGAATCCATTTGGTTAATTATGTGTTTGAATTTTTTTCCTCATGATTTCAAAATTGTTAAATCAAATCTTTATGAAAGTCATTGGGTGCATTGGTCGAATGATGAAGAGCATATTAATGAAGGTTTTTTAATTAGTTGTAAATTAGGCTTTCTGTGACTAAAACCACAAATACCTGTTAAACCTGGAAAGTATAAATGCATCATCAGATTCGCAGAGATAGACATTGAATGGTAAGTGTAGTTCTCAGTGTATAGCTGAGCTGTACAGATCAGGAAGGTCCAGAACTTGATTCACAAATCTCCATCACACTAATAATCTGAATTGTCCACAGCACCCTATGAAACATAGAAACATAGAAAATAGGAGTAGGAACAGGTCAATAGGCCTTTCGAGCCTGCTCCGCTATTCAATATGATCATGGCTTATCCTCTATCTCAACACCGTACTCCTGCACTCTTCCCATACCTCTTGACACCTTTAACGTCTAGAAATCTATCCATTTTCTTCTTAAATATATTCAAGTGACTTGGCCCCCACTGCCTTCTGTGGCAGAGAATTCCATAGGTTCGCCACCCTCTGAGTGAAGGTGTTTCTCCTTATCTCAATCCTAAATGGCCTACCCCGTATCCTGAGACTGTGACTCCTTGTTCTAGACCCCCTCAGCCAGAGGGAACATCATCCCTGCATCCAATCTACCCATCCTTGTCAGAATTTTATATATTTCAATGAGATCCCCTCTCATTCTTCTAAACTCCAGTGAATACAGGCCTAGTCAGCCCAATCTCTCCTCATACTCAATCCTGCCATCCCAGGAATCAGTCCAGTGAACCTAACCTATGAAGAGGATAAAATACAGCTTGGGTTCCTGACGTTGAGAATTATGCGTTCACCTGTTGAAGGAAGGCATCAAGACCGTGTGCACTGTTCATTCTCAATGGAGAGCTATCTATGCACAGGCCTAGTATCAGATTGAGAAAGCCATGGCCTTTATGTCTTACCTAATTTCTGGGCCATCAGTGAAGTCTTGGATGTATTTCGCTTGCCACTTCCGCCTGCCTGGCTTTCCTGAGTCATGCTGGGCTATGATTCCACAGCTGCTGGCTTTACTTTAACTTTAACCCTCAACACTAAATGCTGGAGAACTATTCAACTAATAAAGGTAAGATTAAAGCTGAGGCTCATATCCAGAACCCAATAAAATCCCATCCCAAGCAAGGTGTCCACACTCTTTGGAAATAAATGTTGGGAGAGAGGAACGGCAAAGAAAATTGTTGGGGGGGGTGGGATTAAACCAAATTCAAAAAGGTCAGATAATAAGATGGAGAAATAAAAATCAGGAACTACCTGAATATGAGTCATCAACAAATTCTGGCCCAAGATTATATAACTTTAACCTGTTGAGGAATTGACAGTGTCAAACCCTGTCAAACACATTGAAAATGGCAAAGGTGATGACACAAAGCTGGGTGGGAGGGTGAGCTGTGAGGAGGATGCAGAGATGCTTCAGTGTGTTTTGGACAAGCTGAGTGAGTGGGCAAATGCATGGCAGATGCAGTATAATGTGGATAAATGTGAGGTTATCCACTTTGGTAGCAAAAACAGGAAGGCAGGTTATTATCTGAATGGCTATAAATTGAGAGGGAAATGTGCAACGGGACCTGGATGTCCTTGTACACCAGTCGCTGAAGATAAACATGCAGATGCAGTAAGCGGTAAAGAAGGCAAATGATATGTTGGCCTTCGTAGCCAGTGGATTCAAGTACAGGAGCAGAGATGTCTTGCTGCAATTATACAGGGCCTTGGTGAGACCACACCTGGAATATTGTGTGCAGTTTTTGTCTCCTTATCTGAGGAAGGATGTTCTTGCTATAGAGGGAGTGCAGCGAAGGTTTACCAGACTGATTCCCGGGATGACGGGACTAACATATGAGGAGAGATTGAGTCAGTTAAGGTTATATTCGCTGGAGTTCAGAAGAATGAGGGGCGATCTCATAGAAACCTATAAAATTCTAATAGGACTAGACAGGGTAGATGCAGGAAGGATGTTCCCGATGGTAGGGGAGTCCAGAACCAGGGGTCATAGCCTGAGGATACGGGGTAGACCATTTAGGCCTGAGATGAGGAGAAATTTCTTCACCCAGAGAGTGGTGAGCCTGTGGAATTCACTACCACAGAAAGTAGTTGAGGCCAAAACATTGTATGTTTTCAAGAAAGAGTTGGATATAGCTCTTTGGGCGAAAGGAATCAAAGGATATGGGGAGAAAGCAGGAGCAGGCTATTGAGTTGGATGATCAGCCATGATCATGCTGAATTGCGGAGTAGGCTCGAAGGACCGAATGGCCTACTCCTGCTCCTAGTTTCTATGTTTCTATGACAAATGAATCCCCAAAGCACTCTTAAAACTGAGCTTAGTAGCAAATTGCTTAACACCAATGAACAATTATACAAAAGGTGAACAGTCAATGAGCCTGTGGTAGGTGGTGAGGGAAACAAGAGGGAAAAACATATTTGATCTCATCCTCACCAACCTGCCTGTCCACGACAGTATTGGTAGGAGTGACCACCACACAGTCATTGTGGAGACAAAGTCCCGTCTTCACGTTGAGGATACCCTCCATCATGTTGTGTTGCACTACCGCCATGTTAAATAGAATAGATTTCGAACAGATCTAGCAACTGAAGATGGGTAACCATGAGGCACTGTGGTCCATCAGCAGCAGCAGAATTGTACTCAAGCACAATCTGTAACCTCATGGCGCAGCATATCCCCCACTCTACCATTACCATCAAGCCAGGGGATCAACCTGGTTCAACAAAGAGTGCAGGAGGGCATGCCAGATGCAGCACCAGATATACCTAATAATGCAGAGTGGATGATCCTCAGTACAAACTGTGTTGAAGATGGATTTGTCACCATTCCTTTAAAGGGAACTTCACAAGTTCCTGAGAGGACAATTCCAACAATAGTAACAACAACAGCAACTTGTGTTTAATTGGCACCTGTAACAGTAAAATATCCCGAAGAGCTTCACAGGACAATTATAAAGTAACATGTGACACTGAGGGGAAGAAGGCAATATCAAGGCAGATGGTTAAAAGCTGGGTCAAAGGGGTAGATTTTAAGGAGCAACTTAAAGGAGGAAAGAGGGGTAGAGAAGGGGAGAGATTTAGGGAGAGAATTTCAGAGCTTAGGGTGTAGGCAGCTGAAGGCATGCAGTGATTAAAATCGGCAATGCTCAAAAGAGGCCAGAATTGAATGAGTGTAGGCATATCAGAGAGTTGTGGGGTGGAGGAGATAACAGAGATAGGGATCAGAAGGCATGCAAATTGTTTGAAAATTGTGATTGTGATGACCTGGGTAACTGTACTCTTCTGAAACTTGCCTATTGCCTCAGAGTGTCAGTGAAGAACATCCCACAGTTGAACATAGATTTGTTCCTCAGTTTTACTCTGCCTGTCCTCTGGTGATAGTGCTGTTTAGGAATAGCAGGGGTGAGGTGAGATATGAGATACAAAATCACACTACTGGCTGGATGAGTTAGCCTTGATGGCCTTTTCATGTTGAACTTATTATTAGTTTGTAAAACTTAAGGGACAGTCTCTACTCCTACTTGTACATCCAGATACGCATTGGTTAACATGGTTCCTGTACATTTGGACTTCATCTGTTCAGGAGATATATGATCTGAAGGCTTCAAATTTGATGCCAGAAGTAGGAGTTTCAAACAGACCAGAAAACGTAAGGTGTGAACAAACATTAAGATCTTTCAGACTGAGCATAATGTGGAAATAGAATCACAGCTTTTCAACATAATCATTACATTAACCATTGATAAGGACAGGTGGAAATGGTTGAGTGCTACCTAGCTGTTAGGACTGTAAACATACCAATATAACCTTGGATTTATAGTGATTATATTTTATTCATTCATGGGCTGTGATCATCACTGGCAAAGCCAGCAGTGCTTTAGGAAGGGATTTCCAGGGTTCTGATGGTGAAGGGATTGCGATATAACTCCAAGTGACATGTTTTTACCCCTCTTTAGCTCTGAAGAAGTGTCATGTGGACTCGAAACGTTAACTCAGTTTCTCTCTCCACAGATGCTGTCAGACCTGCTGAGTTTTTCCAGCAGTTTCTGTTTCTATTGCTGTACTCTTCACCAAGCGTGGCCTCTTGTGCATCACCCCATCATCAATGGACATGCCCTTAGCTCTCTTGAGACCATAAACTCTGGAGTCCCCTTGTCAAACCTCTTTGCCTCTCCACCTCTTGCTCCTCCTTTAAGATGCTGCTTAAGACCTGTCTTTTAACCAAGCGTTTGATCACTTGTCCTTTTGCCTCCTTCTTTGGCTCTGTGTTAACTTTTTACTGATTACGCTTGTGTAATATCCTTTGGGATGTTTTAGTGGTTAAAGGCACTGCAGACAGAATTTTTAGCTTGGCGGGCGGGCACGCGCCTGACCCGATCCTGCGTGAAATCACATGAGACGGCAATCGGTCGGCGGGCGTGCGTGTGGATCAGAAGCGCTCCCGCCGACAATTAAGAGGGCAATTAAGCCCATTAACGATGCAATTGTCGGCAATTTTTCATCGCCTGTCCAACCTTACGGTTGGCGGACGGGTGAATCGGCCAGGCGGCCTTAACATTTTTCATCAAACCTTATCCATGGTGGGATGAGGTTTGCGTGATGAAATAAAATAGAAATAAATTTCTGTGGACAGCAATTTCAGCAGGTACATTTTCAGGTGATTTATTGTGATGCACGGGCACTTTCTTTCCGCTTCTGAAACTTTTACTTGTGATTTTTCAGGCCTTCATCTGCCTGAGGCAGCTCTTTGCCTTCAGGGAGCTTTCTCTCAGCGCTGGCCCACACTGGCATTGACGTCAGCGCCCGCCCTCCTCCTGCCCCCCACCACCCTGGCAACGCGGTCAGCTAGCGTGAAATTGCAGTCGGGGGCCGATCGTGGTGGGCAGTCTGCTCCCTGGCCAATTCTGGGCCCGCCCACCTAAACGTTCAGGCCTATATAACTGTTGTTGAAACTTGTTTATGTGAATTAACAAAGATTGAGTCGGGCCTCAAGGCCCATTCTCCCTGATAACCCCCGTGTACATCAATCTCGATGTCATACCAGAAAACTGGTCTGTAGATCATTTCAATCTCCCGACTTGCTGAATGACTGCATCTGCAGCAAGAGTCAACTTGACAGTTTGTGCTTAGAAATCTTTTTAGAACTTGGAGAAAGCCTGTCAACCTTGAATCTCAAGCGTCCACATGGTCAAAGTTAACTATCCAGCATCCTTTGTCCAGGCAAGACTGAGAAGCCACCCCTCACTACTCCAATTATATGTACAGGGGAGCAGCGACCAGGGAGGAGGGAGGAATGAAGATAGTTATTTCCACAAGCCAGGTAAACAAGTGCAGGTAAAAGGATTAGAAGGTGATGCTGATTAGGTTAAATGAAATGAGGTGATAGGCTTGTGTGAAAAATAAACAGTGGCATAGGCCAATTTAGCTGAATGGCCTGTTTCTATGCTATAAGTTCAAAGTAACGCATAATAAAACAGAGGACCAATACCATGTGTAACAGAATCAAAGTTTGCCAAGGTGTGTGTATCACTGTAGTAAGTGAGGCAATCGCTAAAGGTGAAAATTTAGTCGACTTATCTCAGGCTCCGCACATTTGTACCTGGATTTGCTTTGGCTCCTACAACTGATGTAGGACCCCTATTTGTCTAGTAAAGCAGTCTTAGAGTGTTTCAGAAGGATGGTTTGCTCACCCATTTACAGACCAGCTAGAACATGGCATCAGGAAGACCTCAGGCCTCAAGCGAGGTTACTGGGGTGACCTGTCCCTCCACCAACCCTTGACCGCCCATGTTTTAGATGCAAAACAGATGGTCATGAATTTCTCCTCCAGTGTCTGGCCTCAGCCATCACAATTGGTACATAACCGACCAAGATTATAAGGGGTGAGGAAACTAACAATAAAAATTTGGTAGAAGGGGAGGAAGTTAGAATTGGATCATGTGTTGAGTGAGCCACAAACTCTTCATCTCTGAGACCTGGGTTAAGTTTCAACATAGAGTGATGGGATAACATCTTCCTATTTTCTGATTGAAAGGTTCTTATTCAACGTGGACCTTTGGTGTCAAAAGTCAATTCCTAATGAGCACAAATTGTCCCCAATTTGGCATTCAGTTGTCAATCTCACTAGATTAATTGCAGGATTGTGTTGGAAGATTGTATTGTAGTAAATGGCAAGACCTGAGTATTTTGTTATATTGCCCTCTCTGCTGCGCTGTCTGCTGGGGAGGTATTCATAAAGTTAGTTCAATAATGGCTGCCTGCAGTTCAGCGTGTGTTAGTCTTACCGGGGGCAATACCCAATAGAAAGATGTTTAAACACATACTGGTGTTAAGGGGAAACCATTTTTTATATGTAAATTACTCTGGAAGTATCAGTGATGTTTGTTTGGTTGTGATTACAGTATAAACAAATATGCAACCTAACCTATTAAATTTTCAGGTATTGCTGGCGTTGATTTAGTTATATTCTGGAAAATTATGCACGTATATAATTTTACATTTTAATATTTTCTAAGCAGGGAGGGAGTGTAATATATTGTAAGATCTGAGAGTTTTGTTATACTGGCCTCTCTGCTGCCCTCTCTGTTGGGGAGGTGTAAATAAAGTTAGTTCAATGATGGCTGCCTGCTGTTGAGCATGCCTTAGTCACTAGTCTTAGTGCAATGCACAACAAGTATCACATGGATGCAGTAAGGGCTGCTCTGAGTATCGGGTTTGAGTCATCTTGTTCGGGAGAAGAGAGTGAGATTTACTGTGCAGCTAACCATGGTTTATCGGCCTTGGGATTGCTTGAGTGTAGTATTAGATGTTTCAAATGGGAACATAGACCATTTGTCTCAATTTGATGAGTCTAAATTTCATAAAAATATAGTTAAATGAATCTGAGTAAATACATCCAAAAGAAAAGAACAAAAATCATAAATATTGGCAATACAGTCAACAAAGCTCTCAGAGACTCCATTTCCTGGCAATAAAACTCTCTAAGGCATGCCAATTGTCACTTGTAATATGAGCCTTTTGACGTTTGAGGAATACAAATATCCTGCACTTGTTGTTTGTTGTGTTTGTTAAACGTGCACTGCCTACATGAAAGAAAAATGCTGGGCAAAGTTTTTTTTTCACATAAAATTAAATGGAGTGTAAAGCACATAACCAGGAAGCTCAGACCAATTGGTCTAAGCCTGTGTCTATGCTTCACACAAACCACCTCCCATTGTTCATCATTTAACCCTATCATTATATCCTTCTAATTCTTTCTCCCCAATTTGCTTATCTAGCTTCCCCTAAAGTTCATCTGCGCTCCTCATGCTATCTACTCGTGTGGTATTGAACACGGTTCCACGTTACTCCCACTCTCTGGGTATGGAGGTTTCTCCTGAATTCCCGACTGGATTTATCAGTGACTATTTTATGTTTATGGCCCTCATTTGGTCCCTCCCACCAGTGGGAACATCTTCTCTGCACCTACCTTATCGAACCATGACAAAATCTTAAAGGTTTCCAATGGGTCACGCCTCCATTTTCACTTTTATTAGAAAGGGCTCCAGGCTGTTCAATCTGTTTTGTGGAATATTAAAGGCAATGTGTCAACATTATGGAGACAACACTGACATGGTGCATTGTGTTGGGAGTTATGTCATTTCCAAATGAAAATATAGCTTGGCCCAGAAGTCCTTGGTACAAAAGATGCTACTCCTTAAGGGCCAGAAATTGATTAAACCACATTATGCTTTTCAGGAAGGATGGTTCAAAAGAGCCCATAGTGGAGATGAGGACGGAAGATGAACCGATCACAAACCATGATGGGAGCTCAGCGAATGAACCAAATGAAACCACACCACTCACAGAGCCTGAGTAAGTCTCTCCTCCATCATGCGTTCAGGATTGGGAGCAGCTTGAGGTCATGGGATGATGCGACACACAGTGATACTGGACATTGATACTCCAGCACACAGTGATACTGGGCGTTGGTACTCCAGCACACAGTGATACTGGACATTGATACTCCAGCATACAGTGATACTGGGCATTGGTACTCCAACACACAGTGATACTGGACATTGATACTCCAGCACACAGTGATACTGGGCATTGGTAATCCAACTCACAGTATCACTGTGCATTGGTACTCCAATATAGTGATGCTGGGCATTGATACTCCAACACACAAGGATACTCAGTACTGGTACTCCAACACACAGTGATACTGGGCATTGGTACCCCAACACACAGTGATACTGGGCATTCGTACCCCAACACACAGTGATATTGGGCATTGGTACTCCAACTCACAGTGATACTGGACATTGGTACTCTAATGCACAGTGAGACTGGACATTAATGCTCTGACACACAGTGATGCTGCACATTGGCGTTCCAATGCAGACATTGGTGCTTCAACACAGAGGGATGTTCTGACACACAGTGATACTGGACATTGGTCATCAACACACAGTGGTCATTGGTTATCCAACACACAGTAACTCCGAAAGTGAGATTGGACATTGATGATCTGACACACGATGATAATAGGCATTGATGCTCAGACACATAATGCTGCAATGCCTAGGACCTCAGCCTACAGCCCTGCAGCTTTGCCATTTGGTTAGCTTTTTCAACCTAGGTCATACTGTCATACAATTGTATTGAGCGGACTCCTATCATTTCCCCAGAGGGGTAGTTGGGATTGTGAGAGAGATAATCCTTCCTGCAGGCTTTCTATTCCAGATTAGTGCTGGAGATGTCCTAGAAGGCGATTGCTGATTTATCATCTCACCTGCAGTAGGGTGAAATTAATATTATCTGAGCAAACACCTGCTCTTCCCCATAATTAATGATTCACCCACAAAAATCACACATTTCAAAGCTTGATCCATTTATGAGCTATAAATTGGAGGAAAAATATGCTGTAGAATTAGGAAGAAACACCTTCTCCCTCAGAGACTTTGGGGTTAAGGGAGCAGGGAGTATAAATTTAAAAAGATTAAAATAAAAATTTGGAAAACCTCTGTGTGGTTCTGACCCCTTTCTTCTCACTGAATGTGCGTAAGTGCCTGGCTGTTAAAGCTTGCCATCTGCCTTGTGTCTGACTGGCACCAATAAGCAGAGAAAACTGCCTAAAATATAAAATAATTATCAGAGATTGGCGGGATTGTGGGAAGCGGCTGGACTGGGCAAGCTGCCAACATGTGGTTCACACCAAAGAACGTTGCAAACGCATCTGTTTGTTTCCTGTTTGAGTCTCTCTCGCTTACCCTAAATGTGCGCTCTGGACAACAGAAGCCTCATTGCTGGTCATCCAGATTCTTCCCTGAGTGCGGTTGCCAACTGAGTGTCAATTTGCCAACTTATGAGCAGTTTGTGGCTTGTCAGCTGGTTTTACAGTTTTAGAAATAATAAGCCGTTTGCGCTAAAAAAGCACTGGCCCTCAACGAGTGCCAAAACACTTCATGACCAATGCTTTTGAAACATAGTCACTATTGTTAGATGGATAAGTAGCATCAGCCCTTTTGTGGCTAGCAGGGTCACATGGGCAGTAAATGAAACAAAGGAGTAGATTAGCCCCAAGTTTCCTAGGGCCCTTATCGGGACAAGCAGAGGCTACTGAAGCATATTTATACCTGATTACCGTCAACATGTATTGGAGTTTCCTCGGAGAGGGTGGACTCGGGCGATTTCCACGTTGGTGGTCTTTGTAGCTGAAGCCATAGAGGGAAGTTGGATGGGCAAGATTCAGAACACAATCCTGGAATTCCCAACTACTTCATTCCTGATGCCTTTGGCGTACAGTATGAAACAGATGTGTGACAGGGTCCAAACTTGACAAGATTGGTTTCCTCCCATCAGCAAGTCACAAAGTAGCTTCTTGGAAAAGGACTAATAGTTTCCATTGGAGGAGTCCCTCGCCCAGACCTACCAGGGCTGGTGCCCTGCTGTTAGGTATTTCTTCCTCCCCTATCTAGGCACCTCTACTATGGTAACAGTGGCACAAGCACCAACCGGTGTAGCCAGGTTGCCTGTCCTTAGAAGTCCCTTTGGAATCAGGAGTGCATCTGGCCTGCACATCCTATTCTGGTTTGTTTTAGCATGGTGACTTCTCAGGGCTAACGTGTCTTTGATAAAGATTTAACCCAATGTCAACATCAACTACGCTCAGGCCAAAATAAAGAATTTGCATTTCATAAGGCATCCTTCCCAATGCCAGTATATTCCAAAGGGTTTTTCAGCCAATGAAGTAGTTTCGAAGTGTAGTCACTGTCGGAAAGACGCCAGCCAATTTGTGCACAGCAAGCTCCCAGAAGCAGCACTGTCATAATGACCATTAATCTATTTTACACTTTTATGGATATATGATGGCCAGGGGTCTGGGGGAGCACGCCTGCTCTGCTTCAAATAGTGTCTTTTGTTCTTTCACACGCATCTGAGAGGCAGACAGATCAATGTCTTGTCTGGAAGATGGCACCTGACGCAGAATTCCCACCCCTAACACCTGCTGGCCAATCAGAGGCCAGCTGCACCCGGTGGTGCTGACAGTAATGGAGAGTTGCTGGCCTCTGATTGGTCAGAAGCACTTGGGGGCAGGAATTCTGCCCCCCCCCCAAGGTGAAGTCCTGCAATTGAATGTCTCTGGGTGAGTCGGGAGCCCTGGCGGCAAGGCTCCTGCTGCCCTTTAGCGACATAATTCCCTCGGGGCTCCCGGAGGTCAGTAAGGGTGCTGCCAGTTTTGGTGTCAGACATTGCCCATTCCCTCCCCCCCCCACCCCTCACTGCTGGGAACTTCATTAACTTCCTCCCCTTGTGCCTACATTACAAAATGGTGACCATACATCAAATGTAATTCATTGGCAATGAAAGCACTTTGGACTTGAGAAGTGCAATTTAAATGCAAGAAAAGCGTGAGCTGGCCAGTACCTGGGATTCACCTGTAATGCGATGATCATATAGAATAATTATCCTCACAGTTTCTTTTCATCTGTCAATCGTTTGCAGAAAGCTACCATTAAAGGAAGGCAATGTCAAGGAAGCTTTGAGTTCAGAAAACATAGAAGAGGCAGTACCCAATGATGTCATCCAACCGAAAGAAGACAGCAGCAAAGCATAATGAGAAGAACTCTATCAAAGCAAAGTCCGAAACACGGACACCCTTGCAACCAATACTTGTAGGGAAGAAAAATACATATTTGTGAGGCTGAGGCATTAGAATGGCTTTGGAAACTTTCATAAGTTGCATTATCAGTAATACAAGAAATCGAAAATTGTCCTCATTTTTCTGGAAGGATTTTTGAAAAAAAAATTTCTGTCTTAATTATTTTTTTCCCTTTTGCCGTTCAGAAAATGAAGAAGTGTAACACATAAATGATATTGTGAAGTAAAAGTTAGAAACAATCTTTATATTGCTCTCTCTCTCTCCATATATATATATATATATATATATATACAATATATATATACAGCGGGCAAAGCATTCAAATTGTTGTTTCCCAGTTGGTGTGTCATGACGTTTTATCTGTCCTGGAGAATGCAATTTTGTCCCTTGTGCAACTCTTTCTTTTTTCAATGGACTGCAATGAAGAGGGAAAGGGAAATGACTATGGATAAATTGTGGGCTTTAAGTAATTCGAGGTGGTTCAGTTTTGAGATGGTTAGCGCTAGGAACTATTGTTTAGATTTTAAATATGACACGTTTGTTCCTTGACTTTTTTTCCCTTGAAGTTGATCCCCACCACCCCTCCCAACAAAGATTATAAGATATTTAATTAGGCTGATATATTTCTGTTTGACTATCTTTCTTATTGTGTAAGAATACCACTGGAGTAATAATTTGTTTTGATGTCCACGCACATGCAGATCAAAGTGAACTTTTAGCTCCCGTGACCCATTGTCCTTAGCCCACACACAGAATGACATTAGCTTGACGTACCCAGTGAGGGTCATTGGCTTAACCAAAATAGTGTATTATTGACTATTAAAGCCAGGAAGAAGCCTTGCTGCATTAATTTGTTCAGTGCCTCCCACGTTTCAGGCTGTCAATACTTCTCATGGGTCTCCATGTCTTATGAATCCTGGCTGCCACAAGCCCAGTTCAGTCTGACCTCTGCCTTGTGCAATAGAGATGATGTTCTTAAGAGGGCAGAGTGAAGATTTTTCTAAGATTTGATGGTTTTGTTTGACATCAGTCAAGCTAATGACAGCACATTGTTCCAGGTGGCCTTGTGCCATTAAAAGGGATAAGGCAGCGCTCGGCTCAGGGCTCTCCTGCCTGCTCTCTTGCCCACATGTCTGTCCTTGGCTTGCTGCATTGTTCCAGTGAAGCTCAACGCAAACTGGAGGAACAGCACCTCATCTTCCGACTAGGCACTTTACAGCCTTCCGGACTGAATATTGAGTTCAACAACTTTAGATCTTGAACTCCCTCCTCCATCCCCACCCCCTTTCCGTTTCTTCCCCCTCCCTTTTGTTTTTTCCAATAATTTATATAGATTTTTCTTTTCCCACCTATTTCCATTATTTTTAAATGTATTCCACCCATCGTTTATTTCACCCCACCCCCACTAGAGCTACCTTGCTTGTCCTGCTCTCCACTCTTAATTAGCACATTCTTTTAGATAATATCACCACCTTCAACACCTCTTTGTTCTTTTGTCTGTGAAAACTTTTGGTTATCTCCTCCTATCACTGCTTGCTTGTCCCAACAACCCCGCCCCCCACTTCCCCCACCACCCCCCCGCAAAAAACCAGCTTATATTTCACCCCTTTCCTATTTCTACTTAGTTCTGTTGAAGGGTCATGAGGACTCGAAACGTCAATTTTGCTCTTCTCCGCCGGTGCTGCCAGACCTGCTGAGTTTTTCCAGGTATTTTTGTTTTTGTTTTGGATTTCCAGCATCCGCAGTTTTTTGTTTTTAACAGCAGGGATTTTTGCAGAAAGAGGTGTGGCCCAACAGAATTCTAATTTCAGAGCCCAGGCTGACTTTTCCCACAAACTTGCCTTTGACTTTTCTTTTCGGAAGAAGGAACGATTGTTTAAAAAAAATGTTTGAATCTGGAAGGTGTGCTAATGGTGGATGCAGGAATGGTACACTTGAGTAGCTGAAGGTTAAACCATGTGTAGTTTGGTTGAATCCATAGGTCAGTACTGATAATGAGAGGCACTTAAGCACAAGTCTAATCTCTTTATCTAGTCTTAACTATTGCTCCCCTCAATTTACTATCCTGAAGACATTGGGTTCTTATTGGGGACAGTTCCTTCAGGACTAGTCATTGAATAGAACTTGACAGCACAGAAGGAGGTCATTCGGTCCATTGTGCCAATATGGCGGGATTTTGAAAAAGCTGTCTAATCAGTACAAGTTCCCTACTCTTTCCCATAGCTCTGTGATTTTTTTCTTTTCAAATATTTACCTAATTCCCATTTGAAAGTTACTATTGAATCTGCTTCCGCCACCTTTTCAGGCATCGTATTTCAGGTCATAATAAGTCACTGGGCAAAAAAAAAATGCCTTCAAGAAATCCACATCTCAAACATGTTTTCCTTCTTATATGCAGCACTTTACACTCAACCTCTTTGAATTTCAGCTCTCAGAATTCACCCCATCAACATTTTTGTCCAACTCGATATAAAACTTCTGAGCTGGCTCCTTTGGCTTCATTGCCCTCTCTGGCACCTTTCCAAGATCACCTCTATTCATGTGTGAGCCTCGACAGTGAGTGCTACCATATTATTCAGTCATGGGCATCGTGGAACAATAACTACAAGCAAAAACAGAATTACATGGAAAAACTCAGCAGGTCTGGCAGATGCTGCCAGACCTGCTGAGTTTTTCCAGGTAATTCTGTTTTTGTTTTGGATTTCCAGCATCCGCAGTAGTTTTTGTTTTTAATAACTACAAGCGCCATTCGGTCCTCTGCTGGTATCCACACATGAGCACTTTCAGTAAGAAGTTACAAGATAATGATTATGAAGGATATATTGAGCTTTGAGGGAGTTCCGTGTAGATTTGCCAGAATGATCCCTGGACTCCAAGGGTTAAATTGCAAGGGGAGACTAGTGTTGTATTCCCTGGAAGTCAGAACATTAAGCTGTGATTTGATTGAAGTTTTCAAGGTATTAAGGTGAACAGATTGGGTAGATAGAGGGAAACTATTTCCTCTGGTTGGGGAGTATGTGACTAGAAGTCATGGTCTAAATGTTAGAACCAGGCCTTTCAGGAGTGAAATTAGGAAAAACTTCTACACACAAAGGACGATAGAGTTTAGAACTTTCTTCCACAAATGGCCGTTGATTCTGGGTCAGTTGTTAACTTTAAATCTGCAATTGATAGATTTTTTTGTTAACCAAAGGTATTAGCTAGTCTTAGTAACGATAACCATGAAACTATTATCGATTGTCATAAAAACATATCTGGTTCACTAATGCTCTTTAGGAAAGGAAACCTGCTATCCTTGCCTGCTCTGGCCAACATGGGGCTCCAGACCCTTGGCAATGTGGTTGACTCTCAACTACCATCAAGTGCAATTATGGATGGGCAACAAATGCTGGCCTTTCCAGTAACGCTCACATCCCATGAACAAATGAAAAGAATTAAGTGATATGGAGCATGGTAGCATAGTGGTTACTTTACTGGATAGTAATCCTGATGCATTAACTCATGATCCAGAGGCAGCTCAATGATTTAATTCAGTTAATTAAATAAATTTGGAAAAGAATGCTAACATCAGTAATGGCGACCATAAAACTACTGGATTGTCCTAAAAGCCCATCTGGTGCATTGATGTGCTGAGGGAAAGAAATCTGCGGTCCCTACCTGGTCTGGCTTATATGCAACTTCAGATCCAAAGCAATATAATTGACTCTTAAATGCTCTCTGAAATAGCCTAGCTAGCTACTCAGTTGTACTCAAGAAGGCAGATCACTACCTCCTTCTTGAGGACAATTAGGGATGGACTGATCCCATGAATGGATAAAAGAAAAAGTGGCTATATTGAAGTAGCTAACAGATCAGTTGTGATCTCTTTGCATAGAGGAACAGGCTCAAGGGACTAAATGGCCTCCCCTTGGTCCTACATTCCTATCATGAGCAAGAACCTTGGTTGATCCCTCCTCCAAGGAGCCACATACAATCTGTGTGTTGCTGAAGCTGCTCTAGTTGAAATCAGTGGGCTGATGATTGTACCCAGGACTTCCTAGACCTGCTGAAGCCCAGCTACAGTATGGGGAGCCAGTTGTTCGTCTAAACTATGTATCTTTACAGGATCTCCTTGTAGCTTGTTACATGACATATCTCTCATTCAGGAAAAGAGTTAAACTAATCAAGTGACAAAGGCCAGTGAGATCCCATTCAACAGAGGACATCCACTTGTCATTGCCAAGATCGGTGAGATATCCAGCCTTTTGCACTTCTTCTTTTCAAGGGTCGGCAGAGAATGTGGGGTTTGTTGTAAAAGCACTAACAGTCCCCCAGGTACTTCAGTCTCAAATACTAAATATAAGTCTCCATGTGTGGGTGCAGACACGATGGGCTGGATGGCCTCCTTCTGTGCTGTTAGAATCCTGTGGTTCAACCGTTTGTGAGATGATGGACGGACAGCCACCTGTCAGCTGGAAAGCACATCGGGTGGGTGTGTAATGATCGGCCCCCAATTTGTTGCTGCCTGTTTAACCTGGCCTTTACGGAAGTTAAATTTTACCCCAATTGGCGCTGAGGAGGTGATCTAACTTCAGAGTAGGCACACGTCAAACCAAACCCTGTCCCCTGCCTAATGTTGGCCCATTTCCAACAGAGCGAATCAGCAGTGGGACACAGAATAGATTTTTGGACACTGAGGCCAATTGTAATACTTTCACTGCCACCTTGGCTGCGATTATCTAATACCGCACAGAGCTGGTGTTGAAACTGAGGTCTTCCCCAAGTGTCAGAATGTGGATTTACACATTAAGAAAACAGCTTATGTCTGGTAGAGTGTTAAAAGGATTGTCAGCCTAGAGACCAATCACAGGCTTATTTAATAGATCTTTTTTCAGGCTTAGTGTATTATCAAAAATAATTGAAACAAAGAGGTGGCCTGAAAACAGACCAAACAGACCAATCCCATCGGTACTGAACTAAGCAGTGGACTCAAGATATTCCGGCAATTTAAGTCATCCGCTGTTTGTGAAAAGAATTAGGAAAAACTTTATAAAATGTCAGAAGGGCCAAGAAGATTTGGAATTTTAACAACATAAGTGGGCTATTCAGCCCCTTGAGATGCGTTGCCTAGAACAGAACACAATTCTTTGAATGGATTCGAACCAGAACTTAATGTAACAAAACATCCACCCCTTCGGATTTCAGCCACATGAGATAATGGCCAAAAACCCAAATGACTCATTATGCTAACTAATTGATGCTGATGCCCATACACAAGAAGGTCCTAGCTTCAGTTCCTGGCTTGTGCTAACTGAGCTGATCTCACCTGTTGCATTAGTTAGGACGTTACATCTGCTCTCGATAATTCTGAGCTAGGGAGGCATGTGCGGGCTCTGGTTGGGGGCAACCAAGCCAGGAGTCGTGCCCTCCTCATTTTTCAGTGACTCCTAGAATGAATTTTGGGTGAACATGGGCCCCGAGTTCAGAAGTGATGCCCTGAACAGCCAACACACAGTATCTAGGCTGACGGCCCAGATTTTTTGCCATGATGGAGAGTCTCTCCGTCATGGCAAAAATGGCGGGCAAGCCCAGAAATTCTAAGTCCTGCCCCCCAACACGGTTGGGCTGGAGTCATGCATGTGCGGGTTATGGAGGCAGTTAGTCATTTAAATCATCAGCTGAAGTGGGATTTTGGTAGGTCAGGAGTGTGAAACCTGGAGTGTGCAGATTAGACCAGGTAACAGATCGTCTGAACGTGGTGGATTTTTTTGAATAGCCAGGGTAGCCCTTTGGAGAGGGAAGGTATTCCTTTGGATATGGTCTTGGGACACCTTTGGGAGAGGTAAGGAACCCTTTAGGATTGTTAAAAGTCAAAAATATTGTACGTAAAAAGTTTGTAAGCTCATTGGAACTGTCAAAGCTGTCAGAGAACTGTCAAAGCTGTCAGAAAACTGTCAAAGACCTGTCAAAGCTGTCAAACAATTGTCAAAGTTGTCAAAGAACCATCAAAGCTGTCAGAAATGTCAAGCTGTCAAAGATCTATCAAACTAGTCAAAGAGCTGTCAAAGGACACTAGGTGAGTTGACAGGGAGGGGATAAGGGCAAAGGGCGGTTGGTGGAGGGCATGAGTTGGCATCCGCTAGCACTAAGTTGGCATAGCAGCTATTTGGGCCATAGGGCTATGGGTGGCATCATGGGAATGAGGGGCCATGGGGGCTTGGCAGAGGACATGGATCAGCATAGGGGAATGAAAGGCCATAGGAAGTGTGTAGAGGGCATGGATTGGTAAATGGACTATGAGTGGCCATGGGGGACATGAGGCGGGATAGATTAGCATGGATGGGGCATGGGGAGTGTGTGTGGTGGGGGGGCGGTGTAAGGGGTGAGGGCTGTTTTTTGTTTTAATCTTTTTTTGTATTTAATTCACCAAAGTGCCGGAGCACGGAGGCAGCCCAGCCCACTTCTGCACGCGGCAGCTTCCGCACTCATTCCAGGGGCAACAGAACCAATTTCTAATCCAGCATATCCCCGCAGGATGAAAATCAGAACTGCGGGTGGCCATTTTTGAAGGCCAGGTTTGCAGAGGTGGGAATTCTCCCGGTGCTGTGGACCTGACCCATGTGCAGAAATCTGGCCGCAGTGTAGAATGACAATGAGTGCAGCATTCCCTCCCATATCCAACAAGAGAGAATCTAACCATTGCCCCTAGGCATTCAATGGCATTGCCATCACTGAATCCCCCACTAACCAAATCCTGGGGGTTAACAGTAACCAAAAACTGAACTGGACTAGCCATATAAATACTGTGGCTAAAAGAGCAAGTCAGAGGCTAGGGATCGTGTGACGGGTAACTCACTTCCTGACTCCCCAAAGCCTGTCCACCATTTACAAGGCACAAGTCAGGAGTGTGACAGAATACTCTCCCCTTGCCTGGATGAGTGCAGCTCCCACAACATTCAAGAAGCTTGAGACCATCCAGGACAAAGCAGCTCACTTGATTGGCACCCCATCCACAAACATTCACTCCCTCCATCACTGACCACGGTAGCAGCAGTGTGTATCATCTACAAGGTGCACTGCAGGAACTCATCAAGGCTTCTGAGACAGCACCTTCCAAACCCACGACCACTAGCATCTAGAAGAACAAGGGCAGCAGATAGATGGGAACACTACCAACTGGAAGTTCCCCTCCAAGTCACTCACCATCCTGACTTGGAAATATATCGCTGTTCCTTCACTATCGATGGGTCAAAATCCTGAACCTCCCTCCCTAACAGCACTGTGGGTCTATCTGCACCACATGGTCTGCAGTGGTTCAAGAAGGCAGCTCACCACCATCTTCACAAAGGGTAATTAGGGATGGGCAATAAATGTTGGCCTAGCCAGAGACACCCACATCCCATGAACAAAATAGAAAAAAATAACCAGAGAGCTTTGACGAAGGAAGCATAGCCAGCATCTTTATGATAGGAAATGTGGAGAGAAAACATAACTGGAAACGGCACACTGTCCTTTACACAAAGAGTAGACAAAATCCTGAAATTGCTCTCCTAAAAAGCTGTTGAGGCTAGGGATCAAATGAAAAATCCCATACTAAGATTGAAAGGTTCTTATTTGATCATAAGAACCTTAATTCCTTGAGTACCCAAAAAACTATCAATCTCTGTCTTAAATATACTCAATAACCATCCACAGCCCTCTGGGGTCAAAACTTCACAACCCTTTAAATGGAGAGATTTCTCCTCATCTCAGTCCCAAATGGCCAACCCCTTCTTCTAAGACTGCGACCCCTAGATTTAAACCATCGTGAATGGTGGTGGGCAATTAAACAACTCAGTGGAGGAGGAGGCTCCACAAATATCCCCTTCCTCAATGATGGAGGAGCCCAGCACACCAGTGCAAAAGATAAGGCTGAAGCATTTGCTACAATCTTCAGCCAGAAGTGCCGAGTGAAAGATCCAACTCAGTCTCTTCCGGAGGTCCCCAGCATCACAGACACCAGACTTCAGTCAATTCCATTCACTTCACGTGATATCAAGAAATGGCTGAAGGCATTAGAAACTGCAAATATTCCGTAATAGTACTGAAGACTTGTGCTCCAGAACTTGCTGCGCTCCTAGCCAAGCTGTTCCGATACAGCTACAACACTGGCATCTCCCCAGCTATGTGGAAAATTGCCCAGGTATGCCTTGTACACAAAAAGTAGGACAAATCCAATCCAATTACTGCCTATCATCTACTCACGATCATCAGTGAAGTAATGGAAAGGGTAATCAACAGTGCTACCAAGTGGCACTTGCTTAGCAATAACCTGCTCACTGATGCCCAGGTTGAGTTCCGCCAGGGCCACTCAGCTCCTGACCTCATTGCAGCCTTGGTTCAAACATGGGCAAAAGAGCTGATCTCCCGAGGTGAGGTGAGAGTGACTGCCCTTGACATCAAGGCCACATTTGACCGAGTGTGGCATCAAGGAGCCCTAGCAAAGCTACAGTCAATGGGTATCAGGGGGAAACTCTCCACTGGTTGGAGTCATACATAGCGCAAAGGAAGATGGTTGTGGTTGTTCGAGGTCAGTCATCTCATCTCCAGGACATCACCGCAGGAGTTCCTCAGGGTAGTGTCCTCAGCCCAACTATCCTCAACTGCTTCATTAATAACCTTCCTTCCATCATAAGGTCAGAAATGGGGATGTTCACTGATGATTGCACAATGTTCAGCACCATTTGCAACTCCTCACATACTGAAGCAATCCATGTCCAAATGCAGCAAGGCCTGGACAATATCCAGGCTTGGGCTGACAAGTGGCAAGTAACATTCATGCCACACAAGTGTCAGGCAATGACCATCTTCAACAGGAGAGAGTCCAACCATCGCTCCTTGATGTTCAATGGCATTACCTTCAACGTATCCCCCGCTATCAACATCCTGGGGGTTACCATTGACCAGAAACTGAACTGGACTATGCATATAAACACTGTGGCTAAAAAAGCAGGTTGGAGGCTAGGAGTTGTGCGACGAGTAACTCACCTCCTGACTCCCCAAAGCCTTTCCACCATCTACAAGACACAAGTCAGCAGTGTGATGGAATACTCCCCACTTGCCTGGATGAGTGCAGCTCTCACAACACTCAAGAAGCTTGACACCATCCAGGATAAACCAGCCCACTTGATTGGCACCCCATCCACAAACATTCACTCCCTCCACCACCAACGCACAGTAGCAGCAGTGTGTACCATCTACAAGATGCACTGCAAGAATTCACCAAGGCTTCTTCGACAGCACCTTCCAAATTCACGACCATTATCATCTAGAAGGACAAGGGCAGCAGATACATGGGAACACCACCACCTGGAAGCTCCCTTCCAAGTCACGCACCATCCTGACTTGGAACTATATCACTGTTCCCTAACTGTTGTTGGGTCAAAATCCTGGAACTCCCTTGCTAACATCACTGTGGGTGTGCCTGCACCACATGGACTGCAGCAGTTCAAGAAGGCAGTTCAATACCACCTTCTCAAAGGCAACTAGGGCTGGGCAATAAATGCTGGCCCAGCCAGCGAAGCCCATATCCCTTTAATCAATGAAAAGAAAACTTCACAGCCAGAGGAAACATCCTTCCAGAATACATCCTGCCATGTCCTTTAAGAATTTTATATATTTCAATAGAATCACCTCTCATTCTTCTAAATTCTCCTCTACTTAATCTCTCTTCATGGAACAATCTTTTCATTTCAGGAAAGAGTCTAATGAACCTTTTGTTGCACTCCCTCTAAGACAAGTATACCCTTCCTTAGGTAAGGAGACCAAAACAATACATATGTGTGGTCTCACCAAGAACCTATGTATAAGTAGAAAGACTTATTTTCTTATATTCCAGTCCCTTTGTAATAAAGGCCAACATCCATTTGCTTTCATTGTATTTGCATGTTAACTTTTTGTGATTCATTGGATAGATTGCATACATTGCACTGAACCTCTTCATCTAAGCCATTGACATAGACTGATAGTAGCCAATGATCAAACAATGATCCTTGTGGTTCCCTACCAGTTACAACCAAAAAATACCTATTTATGCTTACTTTGTTTTCTTTCCATTCACCAATTCTCAGTCCATGCTAATATATTATCCCTTATCCTAAGCGCCCTAATTTATTTATAAGAACCTCTTGTGTGGCACCTTATTAAATGAAAACCCAAATACACTACATCTACTGGTTCCCCCTTTTCTACCCTGCTGGTTACAGCCTCATGAAACTCTTAACAGGTTTGTCAAACACGATGAACAAATTCATAAAGCTATGTTGACTCTGTCTAATCATATTATGATTTTCTAAGTGGCCCTTTGCCACATTCATAATAATTGATTCCAGCATTTTCCCTGCTACTGACATCAGGTTAATTGGCCTATATTTCCCATTTTCTCTCTTCTCCCTTTCTTTAACATTCTTTAAACATGCATTCTCTCCACCCCCAATGCACAGTAGTAGCAGTGTGTACCATCTACAAGTTGCACTGTCACACCTCACCAAGGCTCCTTCAACATCAACTTCCAAACCTACGAACTCTACCACCTAGAAGGAAAAGAGCAGCAGACACGGGGGAACACCACTACCTGCAAATCCCCCGCCAAGTCACACACCATCCTGACTTGGAACTATATTGTCGTTCCTTCACTGTAGCTGGGTCAAAATCCTGGAATTCCCTCCCGAACAGCACTGTGGGTGTACCTACATCACATGGAGCACAACTGTTCAAGGAGACGGCTCACCACCACCTTCTCAAGGGCAATTAGAGATGGGCAATAAATGCTGGCCTAACCAGCGACGCTCACATCCCATGAATGAATTGTAAAAAATAACAGCAAGGTTACATTTGCTGCCTTCCAAGACTGTTCTACACTCTAGAGAATTCTGGAAGATCAAAGCCAGTGCATTGACTATCTGCATAGATACCGCTTTTAAAACCAAGTTGTAGACCATCATGTCTAGTGCAATTGTAGACTTTTAGTCCCATTAATTTCTCTACTACTATTTATTTACGAATATGAATTTCTCTAAGTTCCTCATTTTCACTGCTCACTTAGTTCCTCACCATTTCTGGAATGTTTTTATTTCTTCTAGTGTAAAGACATGCAAAGTATTAATTTGTTTGTTTGGCGAGGGTGTTAAGGGTTAAAGGAGTAAGGCAGGTGGATTGAGGTAAGGTACAGGTAAACCATGATTTAGTTGAATTTTGGACCTGGCCCAAAGGGCTGAATCGTCTCCTCCTGTTCCCGTGTTGCTATGTTCCTTCCTATGTCCTGGACCCTGATGTTGATCCTATTATAATTTTAGATACAATTATTTTTTTCTTTGCTCTGGAATAGAGAGAGCTTACATTGAACCTTTTTGGTATGAACCTTTTGGTGTTTGATAACTCATTATAATGACTATAAATGTAAACCTCTAGTTATTGCAAATGTGTATTCTAACCCTTCATTATAGCATGGTCCTCTGAACCAATTCTATTCAATGAGGATCTCTAGCTTCAGAAGATTGAACCTCAGTAGGAGAGTTAACCTAGATAATGTTAACCTGAACTGTTCAGACCCAGGGTTTTCCTAGATTCAATCCTCAGTTAACTGATTTCATCTGTGGGGAAAGCTGGTAAGTGCACTAGGGAAATGAAAATTCACACACAGTTTCCTGTGCCCAAATGCTTTTGAGGGGTCCCATGCTGTGTGGGTGGTAGGTTGAAGGGTTATTCGGTTAAACCATTAAACCAGTATCATGGATTACGCTATGTTGAACTCCAAGCTGAGCTGGTCAGCTGGTGACTATTATGGATCATTAGTCATGCCTTCATTGCCCCGAGTTCTGACTCACAAACAATGTTGGAGACAGGTTCTTAAGTACATTAACTATCACTCAACATCTTTTGGTATAGCTGTATATCAATGCACGTGGCAAAATAGCTAAAACATTGCAACATTGCCAATTAGTTAAGTGCACCTCAATGAGAAGACTCAACAATGCGCCTCTAACAGTTGTGAAAAATAGTGTGCATTGCGACAGCAGTATTCCTTTTATTTTTCTCTGAAGTGTTTTGGAGTGGTTAACACTTTGTTAGCATTGTGTGATTTGATACCAGCAGATAAGAGTTACTTTGGTGTGCATTCTTCCTGAATCCCTGGGACAACTCTCTTTGGAGAACCTTATGATTGAAGCTGATACTGTCCTCTTTCCCAACCCCCAATTCCATTTTGGGCATCATTTTCTTCGTTTTTCTGAGGTTTGACTCTTCCACCATTCCCTGGGAAGAACCGTACAATAGCAAAAAAGCCAAACACCAAGTGCATAAACAATTCTAATTCAATTCCACTTAGGTCCTCCCAACTTCCAAACTGCCCCCCTCCGCCCCACCAAACCTCCAAAACTCCCCACCCCCCGCCACTCCAAAACAAAGTGTGGATGAGATCCAATCAACATTCCTCTCCCTTGACATTCAACTGAGGTTAGGAATGTTGTTAGAAAACATACAGGAAAACTCATATTCAACTGTTATATGGTGCCACCCAATGTGTTCAACCCAAAGCCCACTTTAGCTGGTCAATATATAAAGGGTTATGTTGGTAGGGTGAGGTAAAGTAAGGTGAAGGAGGCCCATGTAGTGCATGGATCAGCTGGTCCAATTGGGTTGTACCTGTGCAGTAAATTCTATTTGTATGTAACCTTTATTACGTTCGCACCATTTCAATTTTTAATTCATACTTTCTTCAGCATGTTCTTACTGTTATATACAAACCCTCCACACCCCGAACATCTCCCCGCCCCCACAGTTTTAGTCCACTTTAACCCACTTTAGTGGGCTTGAGGCCATTTTTCTGGAGGGCTTGACAACAGTCTTTGAGTAAACCATCCAACAAGTGAACTGTTTGGTAAGAATCGGACACTCTCAGAGACATCAAAGTGGGAGACTGAAGGTAAATGTACCCCACTAGTTTTTTTGGCAGTGGTTTCATTCCACATTCCCCACCACCAAGTTTCCCCAGATGCCTTAATGTTGCACCTCTGAGCTCTGTCTCAACGACTTATACTACTGATTCACTGTAAAATACAAGGATGATGCAGATCCCAAAAATGAATCCCAGAAATTCATCAGGTTATGTTCTGTTGTTCACAAATATGTACAGAGCCATCTGGTAGCTTCTTGTCGAACTGCCTCGTGGAATAGCAGGATCCAAGTTCCCACCTACATGGTGACTGTCATATCTTCGCCGTGCCACCTGTGGTAAGCAGCAGTCAGAACTCAGATGGTTCACCGTTTGATAGAAAAAGCAGGGCCAGAAAAATCACCCCAAAGATGCTGCCAGGCATCCCCAACTGTGTTATATAGAACAACATTTCGGGACTGGATTTTATGCCCCTCCCCACCCCACCCCGCTGTTTTCGATAGGGGGGCACTTGGGTGCTCAGACCACCTCCTCTTCCTAGTTTCTCATGATGTGGAGGGTGGGTGAGCGAATTAAGGGCCTCAATCCACTCCACAGCCATTAAACACTGGGCAATGGCAGGCAGGTCAGAGTGCAAAGGCCGTTTTTGAAATGGATTCTTTGAAAAGATGGGAAGTATGGGGGGTGGGTGCTCATCAATTGTGGGGTGCCCAGTGCACA
Source organism: Cetorhinus maximus (assembly GCF_964194155.1). NCBI lineage: Eukaryota > Metazoa > Chordata > Chondrichthyes > Lamniformes > Cetorhinidae > Cetorhinus > Cetorhinus maximus. Next base: position 96,265,806 of record NC_135894.1, read on the forward strand.
TCAAAGCACCAAGGTGTCACCCACCCCCACCCCCACCCCCCCAGTTTTGTTTCTCCCCGCCTGCTGTCCAAAACCTGGCATCCCCACTCTGCCTCTCACCCCACCCTAGGCTCTCTGATCCCTCCCCGCCTTATATATCCGGTACTAACCTGTCCCCGGTCAACATGATCTTCTTCACTACTGAGCTCTGGCACTGCTGAGAGTGCAAGAGCTGCCAGACAATCAGATTGTCCACTGTCCTTCCACTGAGGGGCGGAAGTCCGATTAGTCTACCCCCAGTGTATTATCGCAGCGAGGTGGGGGCAAACAGTCTGCCCCTACCAATGCCCCCAGCACCCACCACACCCTCCCCCAACTGCCCCATGAAATCAAGCCCAATTGGAATAGCCAGGCTGCCTCACATTTCAAACTCAGAATGGCATGTAGAGCAGAGGGGGAAGGACCTTAAAAAGGGAAGAAGGAATATATGGTACCTGTCAAGACATCCCAATTAATTACAGTCAATTAGGTACTTTGTGCAGTCACTGTTATAGAAAATGCAGCAGCCACACCCCACAAACAGCAGGGTCAATCGTTTTTTTTTAAGAGATGGTGGCTGAGGCACAGGTCATTGCCAGGAAAAAACTCTTCTGTTCTTTAAAGAATAGTTATGGGATCCTTTACATCCATCAGAGAGGGCAAACATTGGTTTAACATCTCCTCTGAAAGACCGCACCTCCAACGGTGTAGCACTTCCTCAGTGCTAGCACGGAGAAAATTGGCAAGGTTGTGGGGAAAGAACAGGGCAGTGGGAGATAGATCTTTCACAGAGCCAGTACTGGCCTGATGGGCCAAAGGAGCTCCTTTTCTGCTCTAGAAATCTATGATTCCATGAATGGTAATTCGCAGCCCATGGAACCCCAGGGCCAATTCAGTCAATTGCGCCTAATACGGTTTTGTCCTTTACACTTTTAAGTATTGATTTCAAAAATGTTGAAGCTGTGAGTTTGGGACTGGGGACTGGGTAGGGAGGGTGGGGGTGGCACATGGCACGGGTAGACGGGCGAATGATAAAAGAAAAGTCATGGAAATATCTTCCAACACAGTATTCAAGGAGCATGAACCCTTCTCAGTAAAATTTTTTGTTTGTATCTCTCTCCTGGATCATTCCTGCCATGCACCAAGAAAAAATCCATCTTATTTCAAAAGAAACAAATGATTTGTTCCATAGTTGCTTAATCCGCCATTTTAGTTGCTGGCTAAAATGCTTCTGGCAGCCATTTTAGGAGAAGCTGGTGATCTTTCCTCTTCATGGCCTTTACTTCAGGACCTATTTGCATACATGTGGTCAGGTAGAGATGAAGATTCTCAACTATAATATTCAACTTATTGATATTTTGTTTCTCTTGAATTTGTGTTTTATGTCCTAAAATGTTCGGTTTTTAAACCTCACTGTAAAAAAAACTGTTAAGAAAAAGCCCACAGCCTGTTATAAAGATGTAAAAGCTTCAATGGATGCTTTTTTTTCTAACTTGCACTCCTGTATTCTTTGCTGTTTATTGCTTTGTGGTTTGATGGAAGGTGTCTGGCTGGTTGTCATCTGACAGGATTGTTTGGGCCTTTAAAGAGGGGAACTCCAATGAACTCCAGCAGTGCAGTCATTCCTTTCTGTGCATTGTATGTTGAATAGTTGTGGGCCTGACCAGGAGAGCTATGGATAAAAACATGAGCTGGGTATTTCTGTCTGTGATTCTGAATCGTTATCCTGAGGGATCATTTCATACAAAAAACAATACCCCTTAACTCGGGCTAAAAATGGCAAATTTCACTCATATGTACAGCTGACAGTGAACTGATGTCCGACATTTGGAGGAGGCAAAAAAATACAGGGGCCAATTTTGGGACACATTCTTAGACATTCCTGCCTAATTCACTAAACCAATCAGGCAATGTGTCAGAAGGTCCCATTTTTAACATGACGCATCACTCGATTACTTTAAGGGAAATTATTTGCGAGGCTATGGGGAAAGAGCAATGGAGTGGGGCTAATTCAATACCTCTTTCAAAGGGTCAGCGCAGGTATGATGGGCTGAATGGCCTTCTTCAGTATTATATCCTTCAATTAATCTGTGCATTTACCTAGCCCACTACCCTGATACATACCAATGTCATTCAGAATTGAGGAATGTATAAGACCATACAATACCCTTTCTACCTGTCAGGCTTTTCTCAAAAATGTCAAACGTTTATAACTCAAAACTTTTCACATTTCCTTTCCTCCCTTTTCTTCCATTCTTCACCTTTTCTGCTGGAATGAAAGTCCTCTCTTCATGGGGTGATTTGAACCTGGGCAGCTTTTAGTGAAAATGGGGACGTACATCCCTCAGTTATCCCTAGTTGGGAATTAAATGGAAATCTCCCCCAGAGAGAATGCAGAAAGAAAGGCATGGCAAATATGTCAAAGAGCCACCACAGGCACGGTATGGACCAGATGCCTTCCTTCTCTGCTTTAAGCTTCGATGAGTGGGAAATTAGTGGGTGTCGAATGCTAAGATTGTGCCACAGTCTGTAGCGCATTCAAACTCAGGAATGTTATTTTCATCTACCAGATGGCAGGTCTACTTGATCTTTACGTCACACTGCTAGTCACACTGAAGCAACCATGACTGGTCTGATCTAGGTCACACGAAAGGAATGGCATCACTGGTGAGAGATAACATGCCCTCTTAAAGGGGAAAGACTCATGCAACAGAGCTGAGGTCGACTTCCCCTTTAAGAATTTTCCTTTTTTTAAATATCTCTACAAAACACAAGTTTTGGTCCTCAGTTACAGTGTTTGCTTTTGGTTTGAACATGCCTTGTTTGAACATTTGGAATAAACCCAGTGTACAAATCTCTCACAGGCCAGCATTGCTATGATTTTTACAAAAACCTTGGCTTTGAGTTGAGCTCCCTTATTACAGTAGTTAAACTAAATGTGTGAAAATATTTGCACAATGTTCTGGAGACAATTCAAATGACATTTATATGTTGTTTATTTTGTTGGGTTTGATTTCCAATATATGTTTGTACTCAAAGATGCTGTTGTACGTGTATCAAAGGAACCTGTGACTGGTCGGTGTACAGGCTGCAGATGTGCAATTCCTGTGTATTTTCTAATTAAATGCCATGTATGCAGTATATCCTGCATGTGTTAGAAAAAATAAAAGGTTAACTTTCTTTCTAAATATATGAAATAACCAGAAATTCAAGTGTCTTGCAACAAAATGTCACAGCTAGTTAACTAGCAGCTTGCTGCCATGCACTGTTTGTAAGATACCAGCCACGAATCACCCTCTCTTCTCCATTTCCCTCACTGCAGGGCTTTAGCCGTGGGGGTCTCCCTTCTATCACATACATACGCAGAAGTGTACGCTTATCTTAAGTGCATTTTCAGGGAAGTTCTTGAATTACGGAGTGACAGAAATGTATTTTGGTTCACTTTGTTCCCCGTCGGCCTACATGGCTCTTGTTTGGTTGAGATGATTTTTTTGTTGTTTGAAAAGGAAATGTAAAATCTAAAGCAGCACCGCGCACAATGTTAGAATCACTTTGCTTGAGCACAGATGCGACGTAGGCATGAGGCTATTAGTTAAAGAAAGCAAAGGTTTTCCAGCAGTAAATGGTGCAGGCAAGGCACTTATAGGAACATCAGGGAGTATGGCCCCAAAAAAGGGACTCATCCCTTCAGTACCTGTCATTTTTCTGCTGTTATGAAAGTTCTCTCTTCATGGGCTATGTATGATTTGAGTCTGGGCAGTTTTTAGTGAAAATGGAGACATGCATCCCTCAGTTATCCCTAGTTGGGAATTAAATGGAAATCTCCCCCATGGAGAATGCAGAAAGAAAGGTGTGACAAATATGTCAAACAGCCACCACAGGCACGGTATGGACCAGATGGTCTCCTTCTTCTGCTCTAAGATTCTGAGCAGGAAGTTAGCAGGTGCCAAATGCTAAGATTGTGCCCCAGTCCGTAACTCATTCAAACTCAGGAATGTTATTTTTGTTCCAATTTTCTCCACTCACCTGAAGGTGGAGTAGCATAGGAACAGGAGGAGACATTCAGCCCCTCAGGACTCTTCTGCCATTCAATTAGATCATGATTGGTCTGCATACAAACTCTATTTACCCGCCCTGGCTCCGTATCTCTAAATACTTTTGTCTAACAAAACTCCATCAATCTCAGTTTGAAAATTTTCATTTGACAGCTTCCTAGTCTTAACATCTTATTTGAGTAGAGAGTTCCATATTCCCATTACCCTCTGTGTGACAAAGTGCTTCCTGGCATTACCCCTAAATGGCCTAACTCTCATTTTACGATTATGCCCCCTTGTTCCGGACTCTCCCACCAGAGGACATTGTTTTTCTCTCTCTAACTACATTACAGGGGAGATGGTCGCATAGTGATAATCCAAAGATGCAGCTAATACTCTGGGGACATTGGTTCAATTCCCACCACAGCAGCAGATAGGATTCGAATTCAATTAATAAATCTGGAATATAAAACTAGTCTCAGTAATGGTGGCCATGAAACTATCATCAATTGTTGTAAAACCCCATTTGGTTCACTAATGTCCTTTAGGGAAGGAAATCTGCCATCCTTACCTGGTCTGGCCTACCTGTGACTCCAGACCCACAGCAATGTGATCGATTCTTAACCACCTTAAAGGCCGAGCAAGCCACTCAGTTCAAGGGCAATTGAGAATGGGCAACAAATGCTGGCCTTGCCAGCAACACCCACATCCCATGAAAGAATAAAAAGACTATCAAATCCTTTAAACATCTTTCATTAATCCTTTTCTGAGAGAGACGGTGGCAACATGGTAATGTCACTGGACCAGTAATCTGGTGGCCCAGGCTAATGCTCAGGGGCATGGGTTCAAATCCCACCATGGTAGCTGGGGGCATTTAAACTTAATTAATAAAACCTGGAATAGAAAGCTAGTCTCAGTAATAGTGACCATGACAACTATCATCAATTGTCATAAAACCCCATCTGGTTCGCTAATGCCTTTTAGGGAATAAAATCTGCCATTCTTACCCAGCCTGGCCTCTTTGTGTCTCCAGTATGGGGTCATGATTGCAGTGTGGTTGGCTCTGAACTGCCCTCTGACATGGCTGAGCAAGCCACTCAGTTCAAGGGAAACTAGGGATGAGCAACAAATGCTGTCCCTTTCAGTGACGGCCACATCCCATGAAAGAATAAAGAAAAAGTAAATCTCAACTGGATCAATCCTTAATCTTCTATATTAAAGGGAATACAAGCCTGGTCTGTGCAATCTATCCTCATTATTTGACCCTTTTAAACCCTATATCGTTGCAATAAGTGTGGGTTCCACATACACTGCCTGCCCCCCAGGATCTCATGTCACATGTGATACTAAAGACTAAAGGCACAGGTTTCTGAAATAAAACAAAAAGTGTCAGAGATATGCTGGAGGTCAGGCAGCATCTGTGGAGAAAGAAGAGAGTTAGGTGGTGGAATTTTATGCTCTCTCTTCCCCCTCCCCATCAGTGCAGGCTAAGAGGTGGTAGGGAGATGTAAAATCAGGTACAATGATGGGGCGTCAGGTCGGTAACCTACCTTCCTCTTCTGGTATTTTACCATTGGCGGGGGTGATGTCAAAACGGCTGCCAACCCTTGGGCCAATTGAGGTTGCCAATTCATGATCACATAAGGCCTCCACCTTTTGCTATTTTACCAGCAGCGGAGGTGGGGGTGGTGGAGTTCCAGGGTGATGCCCACACCATATGGCAAGGCTGCTATGTGTAAACCCGGATGGCCTTGTTGCTGAGGGAGCTCTCATGTTCAGGCGCCCTATGCCCAAAGAGGCCTATCCGTGGTACTACCAGACCCCTCGTGTCCTCCCCCCACCTCCTGCCACCCTGCCTGCCATCCGGGCCCCGGTGAAAGCTGCCCACTCACCTTCAAATCCGGCTCCACTGACAATCATCATTGCAGTCCCAGCAATGGCCACCGCTCCGAGTGGTGCTGCTGGGACTAGAGAGCTGCTGATCATTCAATTGGCGGCAGCTCTCAAAGGTGGGGTTTCCTCTCACATGAGGGTGGATGTCCCATCCTGAGCCAAGGGAGAAGGGCTTGACACCTACGTTTAAGCGGCAGGGTGGAGCCAACACCTCTGCATATAATTTTGGGTAAGGTTTCAGATCTGTGACCTTTCATCAGTAATGGGAAAAGTTAGAAAATGTAATAGGTTTAAAACAAGTGAAAGGGGGGAGGTTAGAAAAATAACAAAAGGAAATGTTTGTGATAGGGTGGAAGATATGGAGGCATTAAATGACAAAATAGCTGGTGCTGTAAAGACAAAGGGAGCAGTAGTGGGACAAATAAAGAAACAAAATGTCTGGAGGAGGTGTGAATGGCAGAATCCTGAATAGCTGAAAGTAAAAGCAGGAAAGAAACAAGAATAAGACTAAAACATGCAAAGAATATGAAACAAATGGTGGGCAGTTTTCCAAGTTTACTCTGCTAGCGAGAAGCCTTGCTCTGCGCCTGTGCATATGGGGGACATGGGAACCCTGTTGACTGTGATCTATTTTGATCATGAATGGTGGGCCCTTAATTGCCACGTAATTGTGGTTAGTGGTGGGAGCCAACTTGAGAAATAGACCATTAACCAACTTCAGGGAAGAAGGAGTAAGACCACAGGTAGTGTCGATCTTATCCTAACATACGTGAATTTATGGAGTGAGTCAATGGGTAGGGCTCCAAAGCAAGAAATCAATCTTCCTGCCCTTTCCTACCCCTGGTGTGCTGTGACCAATTAGCAGCAGAGCCCTGATTAGCTTCAGGTATTTCATTTGGATATCTGATTCCACAGTTACGTTAGTTCCTTCAGTCACCCTGATGTGCCGGGGTTGTGTCCCTTAGGGAAACTCAACAGGCCGAGTGCTGCCCAACACTCCAGGATGGCCCCTGATGTCTCAAATGGCTGATATCCTGGGCATTGCTTCCAGCAACTCTGGAGAAACTATCATAGAGGGCATCAAAAAGACGTGTTTACCCATTTACTCAAAACGCTTTCAAAAAAGATTGCATTTCTACAGCACTTTCACAATCACTGGACATCTCAAAGCGCTTTACTCTTTTGAAATGTAGCGATTGTTGTAATGTAGGAAATGTAGCAGCTACTTTGCCTTCTGCAAACTCCCGCAAACAGAAATATGATAATAACCAGATAATCTGTAACTGGAAATGTTGATTAAGGGATAAATATTGGCCAAGACACCAGGGAGAATTCCCGCTGCTCTTCTTCAAGGTTATGTCATGGGATCTTTTACATCCACCTGAGCAGGCGGATGGTGCCTTGGGTTGACGTCTCATCCAAAAGACAGTGCAGCACTCCCTCACCGGAGCATCAGCCTTGATTTTTTTTTCGCTCAAGTGCCAGAGTGGGACTTGAACCCAGAACATTTTAATTCAGAGACAAGTGAGCTGCCAACTAAGCCAGAGCTTTGTCACTTTGTGCATGAGTGGGAGAGATTGATTGAAAGCAATAACCCATTCAGATAACACAGAGTCTGACCGCTTTTCGTTTGGTGTGTGAAGGCGGGGCACCACGAGGCTGGGCATACCCAGCAACCAATGGCAGGCGCGCTTGGTGAAGGGAGAGCCGGAGGAGAGAGGTTCATGTGACCGTGCCTCTAGGATTACATCCAATCAGAGTTGGCAACCTTAAAAAGATTCCAAAATGACCAAGGCAAGCCTCCCAGGACTTCTTTCCTGTCATGTGACATTCACCGACGAGCTTTGCCCACTATACATGAAGCCTCACAGGAGATGTCAGTTGTCTGTGGGAAAACTTGGCAATGAAACTGTGGTGATTGGGTGGGGCTTTTTTTTTTTTGCATTGAGGTACCTGGGAATCCTGATTTATGTCTCAATGTCTCACATCAATCATTTCACATCACTATGTACCATTAGTTTATTATTAAATACACTTTCATTGCAAAGTTATTGCATCATTTTATCATTTTTAATATATTATTAATCTTTTATTTTATTCAGGCGCAGATATCCCCAAGGGATGCCTACGGGAACACACTGATATGAGTTTGTTGACATGAGGGATTAAATTGGATAGCTGCCGAATTTGGGCACGGGGATTGCAACTCAAATTATGCAGGCAAACCTTGTGCTGACTGCTCATTTCCATGATTGTGGTGTGCAGTCCCCTACCTGATTGCACTGTTGACTGGCTGCTCACCTCAACAGGGGTCGGGGTGGGGGGGAGACGGGAGTTCAGTTTGGGTGAGGATATCACCCTTTTAAGCTTCACTACTTAAAGCCAGACTGCACCTCTTAAAGGTGAAGAGCATTCTGGTTGCAGCAGAGGGATAAAACCGCTTGGACAATATTGGGAGAGCAGACTGAAGAGGAAACAATATTATCATGAGACCTGATATTCATACAACTGGCACCTTAGAGAGTAATATAGAGATGGAAATCTGGGCATGGTGAGTCACCAGGCAGGAAAGGCCAGCAGCCAGGCCAAGGGAAAGTATACCATGTGTGCCAGCTCGCTGGAGGATGAGGGCGCACACAAGTTCTTCTACAGAGGACTCAGATGTGGACTTTGGTGGAGCAGCACACAGAAGAAGATGGGCATTAACAGAAATGTATGGTGCGTTGGCAGGCCTGCCAGTTGTCACTGTCAGTGAGCAATGAGGAGCCCAACTCTAACTTGGCAAAGGGCTTCATGCAGAGCTTACATTCATACGGACATACGAACAAGGAGTAGGCCTTCAGCCCCTCAAGCCTGCTCCACCATTTAATAAGATCATGGCTAACCTGATAGTAACCTCAAATCTGCATCCCACCTAACCCCAATAATATATCACCCCCTTGCTTACTAAGGATCTATCCACCTCTGCCTTAAAAATAATAAAGACTCTGCTTCCACCGCCTTTTCAGGAAGAGAGTTCCAAAGACTCACTACCCTCTGAGAGGAAAAATTTCGCCTCATCTCTGTTTTAAATGAGCATCCCCTTATTTTTAAACAGTGACCCCTAGTTCTAGATTTTCCCACAAGAGGAAACATCCTCTCCACATCCACCCTGTCAAGACCCCTCAGGAGCTTATATGTTTCAATCAAGTCGCCTCTTACTCCATTAAACTCCAGCGGATACAAGCCTAGCCTGTCCAACCTTTCTTCAAAAGACAATCCGGACCATTCCAGGTATTAGACTGGTAAGCCTTCTCTGAACTGTTTCCAACGCATTTACATCCTTCCTTAAATCAGGTGACCAATACTGTGCACAGTACTCCAGATGTGGTCTCACTAGTGCTCTGTATAACTGAAGCATAACCTCCCTACTTTTGTATTCAATTTCCCTCGCTATAAATGAAAACATTCTATTAGCTTTCCTAATTACCTGCCGTACCTGCACACTAGCCTTTTGGAGCCCGTCCTTTCCAGCGTGGGAGTGGTGGTCAACTTGCAATTCAGCCCTGATTCTGATGACAGGTGTCTCAGCTTCCTTTGCAGCACAAGCAGAATCCACCCAAGTACCTGAGTGCTGCAGTGGAGGCCCAGACTGAGGTCATGAGATCTCAGCTGTTTGCCATGCACGCTTAGGCTGTTGGCATCCTGGTTACGAATAAGGGCTCAAAGGGGTTTTCAGGTTCGAACAGCAGGCCCCCTCCTAAATTGTGCACCCAGCAGATTACTAGGGCTGTTGAGGTGTTGTTCCGTAGCAGTGCCAGTGGTTTAGTGGTCTCCCTCCCCCCTATTCTCTTCTCTCTCAGAGTAACAGCATTCATGGTCCTACCACTGCCACCCCATCAATGCCTTTGCTATTTCAGCCAGCCGGACCAGACTGCTGCTGCCCAGCCTGGTGTGATGCAGTCTGAAGCCAGTCCTTCAAGAACATCTGTAGTCTTCCCCCTTAGAAGTCAGCAGTCTTCCACCAGCCATATGGCAGCCATGGGGTAGCACTGCATGGGAGCTCTGGACTGGCAAAGGAACCTGCAACACAGGCACTTAGGGAGTGCACAGGGTGTTGACTTGAGTGTTATATGGTGTCGTTGGTGTGTTGTTGGATAAAAATGGTATAAAATCGTTGTTTTGTGGTATCTTTTAATCCTGCATTGTGGCCAAGAGGGAGCTATGATGGTGGTTCTTAACAGAGGGCTGGGTCAGGTGGGGAAACAGGGATTTTGGGATTCATACAGAGGAACCAATAACGATATGCTCAATAAAAGCCAGTCAGGTTCATGAATGTGCTGGTTGCTTCTTCCCCTCCCCCTCTTCCTCCTCCTCCTCCTAATCCCTGCAGTAGAGGGCTGTGCACTCATAAAAATGAGGTTGTGGTTATCATCGCAGACCACCACGAATCAGAATACCTAATCCAACAGGTACGGGAACCAACCCCCCCCTTCCCCAGCCCAAGCAATGGAAGCACCACTTTGGAACACCAGTGGTCTACTCTACGAGGTTCCTCATTGGAGCATGACTGCCATTGTCCGGGTGCTCTACATGTGTGGTCAGGTGGTGGAGGGAGTCATCAGCTACATGTACTTGTTGTTAGGCAGCCACACTCTGGTGCAACATGGTGTCTGGAAAGTGGCTGGAACAGTGGACTGGTGCTGGATGAAAGCATCATGACTGTTGCCAGGATAGCGGACTTTCAATAACATCATGCTCTGGGCATGGTCACACACCAGCCCCACGTTGAGTGAGTGGAGCTTCTTGAGGGTTTGGTGCCTCTCTGCAATCAGATGCGGGACCCTCAAGATGGCATGGGCATTGTGACTGGCACCCTGCAACATGGAGAAGCCAGCTATCCTGGAAAAGCTAAGTGCTCGCTGGTTCTGTTTCTCTGTTTAGAGACAAGACAATGGCGTCCCATCACCTGCCATCCAGAGTCCCTGTGATTTATTTTATGGACTTATTGAATTCACTGATTTTATCAATGATTATTTGATATTTATGGTCCTTTGTTTTGGCCTCCTTCGTAAGTGAAAATCTTTTATTTGTCTTCTCAATCAATCCTTTCATCATCTTTAAGACCTCTATCCGCTGACCCCTTACCCTTCCTATTTGTACAGAAAAGAACCCCGGCAACTCAATTATCCAAATCTGTTTTGCATCTTCTCCGGTGGAGATCAAAACCATGCAAAGTACCCCAGTACACCTCAATAAAAGTCAAGATTAAAGTGGTCTGCTTGCTCACTTGGTGGATGCCCAGTTGTGGTGTGTTTTTTTTATTTTATTCATTCATGGGATTTGAGCATCGCTGGCTAGGCCAGCATTCATTGCCCATCCATAATTGCCCCTTGAGAAGGTGGTGGTGAGCTGCCTTCTTGAACCGCTGCAGTCCATGTGGTGTAGGTACACCCACAGTGCTGTTAGGGAGGGAGTTCCAGGGTTTTGACCCAGCGTCAGTGAAGGTACGATGGATATATTTCCAAGTCAGGATGGTGAGCGGCTTGAAGGGGAACTCCCAGGTGGTGGTGTTCCCATGTGTCTGCTGCCCTTGTCCTTCTAGATGGTATCGGCCATGGGTTTGGAAGTTGCTGCAGTACATCTTGGGCCACATTGACCTGATCTCAGCTGGAAAGGCAGTGGGAATGCCAGAACTAACTTCATTGCTGATGTGTGGGGGAATAACAAATCTGCTAAATTTGCCCAATATGACCAGTGCCGAGAGATCTAGCAGAGACCACAAGTAAAAAGAAAACAAGGTAGCCTCTTTAGTCACCTTGCAGAGAGAACCAGGATTCCCCACCCACCCCCACCCCACCCACAAGGGACAAGGAAACAAGTGTTTCCAAGACTGCAAATCTGCCAGACTCAGCTCTACCGAAATCACTCAATTTAATGGTTGTAGCATACCACCATCTATGTCTCATGGACAAGCCAAGGACTGATTTATAACTTTTTAAACTTTAATTTGGACTCTTAACTTCTCAATTGTGACCTATGTCTGCATGTGCCTGATCTGCCATTTTATCATTTTTTCCTGGGTTTAAGTAACTAATAATCTCACTATTTCTTTGACTCATAAAAGCCTGGTTAAATTGGCTCCTTATAAAAGGTAAATTCATTTGGATTGGGAAAAGGTATCCACGGGGAAAGGATTATTAAACTAATCTTGTTGGGCCCACCCGAGGGGTTTGAACAAAGAGGGGAGCCAGCTCATTCCTCCTCATCTGGGATCATAACAAAATTGGAGTCCCCCACTGGCCATAACAAACTGGGGACCTCGCTTGGGATTGGTCGTAACAATGCGGATCGGATTAAGCTTGGCTTCAGCTGAACTGCCTGTCAGGAGAACGTATACTGTGTCAAACCCACCAGAAGGGTGGCAAGGTAGGATTAGCTCAGCTCATGCATGCAAATATAATGAGTTGTACAAGAGTGTTGCACAAAGACAACACAAACCCTCCCCCCTAAAATTCCAATCATTGCACATTAACAGAATAGAGAATCCTTGATCATTGAACATCTATGGCATCTGCCATATAACATCACTAGTGATGTACAGAGAGCAATATGGCTTCCCCCCTCCCCTGCCTGGGGACAGTATACAATAAAGGGAGACCCCACACTTTAAAGTGAGAGAAAATAGCAAAAGGTGTGAGGCTGACCCACAGCAATGGACAGAAAGAAACAAAAAGTTCAACGCTTGCAACTCATGTACAGTTTTTTTTCTGCAATATTGACTGCGCCTGGCATTAGGGGGTGTATTATAAATAATGACCAGTGTTTTAATGAGGTACAGCAACTCACTATCCAAGTTAAAATTAAATTGGTGACAACAACAGTTTGCAGTTTCTTATTCATTCAAGGGATGTGGGCTTCACTGACAAAGCCAGCAATTTAATGCCCATCGCCAATCACCCTTGAGAAGGTGGTGAGCCGCCTTCTTGAGTGCAACTGAGTGGTTTGCTAAAGCATTTCAGAGGGCAGTTAAAACTCTAGCATCATATATAGACTAGGCTGGGTAAGAAAGCAGGTTTCCTTCCCTAAGGGACGTTAGTGAACCGGATAGATTTTTAAAACAATTTGATAGCTCCATGGTCACGCTTACTAGCTTTTTCATTTCAGGATTATTTAATTCATTTAATTTCAATTCCCCAGCCACGATGGTGGGATTTGAACAAAAATCACCACGTCATTATAGTCCAGTAACATAACCGCTATACTTCCACACCCTTTACAGGCCATGCTATTATTATAGTAAAACGTCCCAAGGCTCTTCACAGGAGCATCAACAAACTTAATTTGACATCAAGTCAATAGGAGAGTTTTGATAGATGACCCAAATTTTGTTCAAGATGCCCTCTGAATGGACATAAAAGATCACACATTCTTACAAGAAGAGCTGGGGAGTTCTGCTCAATGTCCTGATCAATGTCTATCCCTCAAATAATGCCATAAAAATAGATTGGTCATTATCACATTGATGTCTGTGGGACCTTAGCCACTTGCTAAATGGCAGCCGCATTTCCTACATCACAAGGGGGTCTGATTTGAAAAATGGCGATCTGACACTGCAGCAGTCCCTCAGTCCTGCACTGGGGTGTCTGATTAAATATTGTACTCAATTATAAACCCCTCACCTTCTGACTCAGAGAGGCAAGAGTGGCGTCCACTGAGTCGCAGCTAATACTGTCGTCGGTTCAGAGTAATTTTTCTCCGGGCTCAGTTTTGTTTTAATTAGAATGCAACCTGTCTGTTTGACTGTGACTCATTGAAGTTTTCTGAATGTGAAATCAGGTGCAAGTGCGCTGCATAATTTTCAAATCAAGTTTGATGCCTGGGGGTGTGTGACAGGCATAGGCATGCGAAAGATAGTCTGAAGAGTAATAAAATAACCCAGTGAGCTACTACTGTCAGTTTCTCTATTTCTGATTTATTACGATGGCCATGATTATCTGCACAGAAATGGTATAAAAAAATATTGAAAATAAATGGATGAGGTCTGGTTGAAAGTTACAAATTGTCAGCTACGCGTTTCAGAAATACCACCAGTTATCCTTATCTCGATGCATTATCATGTCTAAATGGGTTATTTAAAACAGAATAAGTTCAACAGTTATAAGTTTTTTTTTTAAGTTGTCAATATTTTTGAGAGATATGTAATGCATTATACTTGCAACTCAACTCCACAGTAACTTTTCCACTGAGGAGAGAGTGAATATATGAATAATTTAACTTTGCTCTTTTACATCCATTTACATATAAGACATTTAAATTTGCAGTTAAACATTAAGCACGCCTCAATACACTGACAGCCCAAAGGAGCTGATTCTACTAGGCAGCCTAGAGTAGAAGGTTATTCCATCCGGACAGGTATCATTTGTAGCCTGCGATGTTGTTCAGGAAGTTCCCCCATTGCTTGCTGTGGACTTTCTTCCACTGTGGACACTGGGTGGCATACTAGTGGGAAATGAAGGAAAGTCAGGAGGGAGGTTTGGCGGTATAATCCCCATCAGCTCCCCCACTGCGAGGAAGTAAGTCACCCGGGTCCAGGCTGCCTCGCCTGATGTGAATGGCAGCAGGGCCTGGAAAGCCCGTCCATTTTACCTTTCCTTCTGACACCTCTAAACCCCAGGGACTACCAAGATATGGGCGGGGGTGGGTGGGGGTGGTACTTACTGGCATTAACAAAACAGCTGCTCATGCCCCTTTTGGAGACTGAACGGGCCAGTTAAGTATACTTTCATTGTGCGATCTCACTCTGCATTGCTACTGGGTAGTTTGCAGCATAGGAGATTTTATATGGCTTCTAGCTTTAATAATTTTAGCAAAATGAGAGCTTTACCCTGACAGATTGGCAAGCGGACAAACTCTTCCTGCTATGTTCACAACATCACCAACAAATACGATCAGGGAAACAAAAAAGTTGACTAAGAGGCAGAAAGCAGATGATAGTGGTGAATGGTTGTTCCTCAGAATGAAGGAAATGTGCAGTGGTGTCCTCCGGGATCATTATTCAGACATTTGCTCTTTTTGATATGTATTAATGACCTGGATGTGGTTAAACAGGACATCATTTCAAAGCTTGCAGGCCTCACTAACGTCAGAAATGTAGCAAGCAACGAGGAGGTCAACAGGCTCAGGAGGACTTAGGCTGACTGGTGAAACGGACAGACATACAACAGGTGAAATTTAATGCAGAGAAGTCCAAAGTGATATATCTTGGAAGGAAGGATGAAGAGAGGCAACACAAACCTCATAAAAGAGGGTGCAGCAGCATAGAATCTTGGCAGGGTGCATACAAAAAATCTCTGAAGGTGCCAGGGCAAGTTGAAGAGACTGTTAAAGAAGTGTTCAGGATCCTTCACTGTGTTTACTGTTTGTCTCGGGGCCTAATCTATACTGGAAAGTTTTCCCTCTACTCATGAGTGATTCAGGTTAGACTCAGGTAAGTTACTTCAATACTACTTTATTTACACTATGTACACTATATACGTGGTGAGCTGCTAGGTAAGTACACACTTCTTGTGTACAAACTATTCCTCTGCACTAGAGTCTCCAGCACATGACTGCTGATGTCACTGTTACATCATGGTACACATCACTATCTTATTACCATAATTATTGACAGGGACATAGGGCAGAATCATCCCAGGTTTGAAATAAGTGTGGGTAGCTGCTGTGAAAAAAGATGTTTTACTCGCCAGCTACAACAGTGGGTTTTCACGCTGTATCGTCCACTTCCCGCCTCATTAATTATGTGGCCACACGAAACATGCCATCTTGCTGGCAGGTGGCCTCTGAATTGCCCGCCTCACCATTACCTCACCGTTTCCTCACTCCAGGTGCCACATCTAAACTGCAGCCATGCACACAGTTCTCAATGCTTGCAGCCTAGGACTGCTCCAGTGAGAACATGGTCCCGAAAGGCAAGAAAAGTTCAGTGACCCGTCGCTGGATGCCTTTTTCAGGCCCACCATGATGTCCTCCACCCACCCCTCTCTGGCTGCAGGAGGTCCAGCAATCTCACCACTCTGGTTTTGGAGACGGTGGCAGTGGTGGTCATTGCTAATGCTGCGCAGAAGAGGTTGGCCATCCAGTGCAGAAAGAGGATGAATGATCTCATCTGTGTTGCTGAAGTAAGGCAACCATCTCATCACTCTGATCTCACACAGTGACAAGCCCACCACACATTCACTGGCATCTCACTCACTGCCAGCTCAAGAGGCATCAGCACTCACTCTCTCACACACACCCTCACATCTCCATCTGGCCTTATCTCCTCTGGAGACTGCCTCCTCAGCCCTCACCATCTTGAGGCCACTTGCACAGATCAACATGTGCCCCCCACACACACCCTGGGATACCCTTCTTCCTCAACACATCCGTCACCCTGCAGCCTCTTCCCTTGCCTGAGGCCACTTCTCCCCCTTCCCCAAGCAAGCCCTCGCTCTGCAGCTGTTGAAAAGCCACCCCTGCCTTACGACTGTTCTGGTAGGTAGAGACCTGCCCGTGAAACCACCCCCCCCTAAAATTGCTGCGGTGCTGTCTGCGAAGCCTGGCACTGATGACCGCGAGTGGTGCCTGAAGCAAGGTAAACAAACAAGCCTCTAAGTCTTGAATGAAGTGCAGCTCACTAAGTGAACATTGCTTCTGTATAGTTGTGAAACAGTTCCATGCCAATGTGTCCGGATGATCCAACATGGGTGGGAGGGGTGTGATTCCGGCGAGCAGTGTTTATAATGAGCTGATAAAGTTTTGAAATTAGGTTCCGGATGTGCGGTGGCAGGAGACGCAGTCCACCACTGACAGGCGGACAATTGGACAATTGCAAACTGGTTTCACGGCGGTGTGAAACCGATTTGTGGCCTTCTCGCCATATTGCCCGCTCATGCCCGCTACCCAACAGGAGTGGGAAATTCCGGCCATAAAGTACAAAAGCAAGGAAGTTTTGCTAAACATTTATATACATCACTGGTTGGTGCCAACTATAGCGTGATGTCCAACTCTGGGCATTGCCCTTAAGGAAACCTTAGCGAGAGCATAGAGGAGATTTACTAGAATGGTACCAGGGATGTGGGACTTCAGTTACGTGGAGAGACTGGAGAAGTTGGAGTTAGTCTCCTTGGGCCAGAGAGCATTAAGGGGAGTTTTAGTTGAGGTGTTCAAAAGGGTTTTGAAGAAGGGTTCTGATACAGTAAGCAAGGAGAAATTGTTTCCAATGGCAGAATGGTGAGCAGAGGGCACAGATTTAAAATAATCGACAAAAGAACTAGGGAGAAGATGGATTTAATTTTGTACGCAACGAGTTGTTATGATCTGGAATGCACCTGCCCAAAAGAGTTCAAATTCAAAAACAATTTATCAAAAGGGAACCAGATAAATAACTTGAAGGGGAAGCATTAGCGATGTTGTGGGCAAAGGGTGGGAATTGGAACTAATTAAATAGCCCTTTTAAAAGAGCCATCGGAGGTAAGATGGGCCAAATGGCCTCCGGTGCTGTATCAGTCTATGATTCTGGGGAATCTTCCACAACAGGGATGCAGTTTGGATACAATAGCTTGATTCTTAGTCACCTTCACGCATGGCTTCTCACTGCATGATTGACGCTGTCAGAAATGATCATAGCAACTGTCAGGTTGTTGGCAGGTATTGATTTATCCAGGAAAGGGGCCCGTGAAATTGAGGAATTTGACAGTTACCCACTCAAAAGAACAGTCAAGCTAACCTCTACAAAAGCAGCACTGCTGCTGCTGAATCAACGTTGACTGCAAAGTTGAAGCTGAGCCCTTCCCAAGTTTGTCCCACTCAGTGGGCAGTTACCAGCTGAGACATTGCAAGGAGAAAGGGAAGCTCATTGCTCATCAAGGAGAACGAAATGTGAATTCCTCTTGGTAAATGTCACACAAAGCCTGAAGCCGGGAATTTCCGCTCCCATTTGCAGCGGGCGTTGTAGTGGGCTGGAGCGGAAACTATCAGGAGATCGCAAAAATTGGCTTCACGTCATCGTAAAACCAGTTTGCAACTGGCCGCTCCACCTGTCAATGGTGGGCCGCGTTTCCTGTCTGCCACAGGTCAGGAAGCTAATTTCAACACTTTAGCCTGTCATTATAAGCCCTGCTCACCAGGATCATTCTTCCCTCACGCTGGATCATGAGCTCAGGTCAGCGTGCAGTCACACCAACGTGTTTTACAGCGGTATGTAAGTGATATGCACCTGGCGACCTCCACTTCGCTCAGGGCTTCAAGGTTGGTTTGCCTGCCTTGCTTCGGGCAGTGATCATCAATGCCAGGCTTCGCAGGCAGCACTACATTGCTTTTAGGGGGGAGCTCACGGTTATATCTCTACCTACCAGAGCAGCCATAAGGTGGAATAAAAACAAAAACTTCTGGAAAAACTCAGCAGGTCTGACAGCATCTGTAGAGAGAAAGACAGAGTTAACGTTTCGAGTCTTTATGATGATGGTCCGTATGTTTCAGATTTCCAGCATCTGCATAATTTTGCCTTTATCTTAGCCGTAAGGGCCTCAGGTAAGGGAAGAGGCTGCAGGGCGAGAGCTGTACTGGGGGAAGGGATTTTTCCAGAGCGTGTGCGGGGGGCACATGTTGATCAGAGCAAGTGGACTCAAGATGGTGTGGGCTGAGGAGGCAGTCTCCAGAGGAGATGAGGCCAGATGGAGATGTGAGGGTGTGTGTGTGAGAGAGTGAGTGGTGATGTCTCTTGAGCTGGCAGTGAGTGAGATGCCAGCGAATGTGTGATTGGCTTGTCAGTGTGTGAGTTTAGAGTGATGAGATGATTGACTTACCTTGGCGGCACGGATGAGATCATTCATCCTCTTTCTGCAATGAATGGCCAACCTCTTCTGTGCAATGTTGGCATTAAGCACCACTGCCACCGCCTCCCAAGCCAATGTGGTGAGATTGCTGGATCTCCTGCAGCCAGAGCCGGGGTGGAGGACATCATGATGGGTCTCCGAAAGGCATCCCAGTGATGGGTCACTGGACTCCTCTTGGCTTTCGGGGCCATGTCTGCACTGGAGCAGTCCTGGGCTGCAAGCATTGAGAACTGTGTGCATGGCTGCAGTTTAGATATGGCACCCAGAGTGAGTTAACGGTGAGGTAACGGTGTAGAGGGCGATTCAGAGGTTGCCTGCCGGTGATACGGCATGTCTCCTGTGAATGTGAGGTGGGAAGCGGACAATACGGTGCAAAAACCTGCCCTTGCGGCTGGCGGGAAAACCGTCTTTCTTCACACCCGCCTCTGCCATTCAGGGAAAACTCCGGCCTCAGCTCCTATTATTGCCCCTTGCGTGCCACCAATTTTCCTTTCTTCATGATTGGTGTCTGCGCCTTTAAGCTACCTGAACCTAAACTCCTGCAATTCCCTCCCAAGCTGTCTTTGTCTCTCTATCTTTCTCTCCTCCTTTGCAAGGTTTCCTAAAATCTACACCTTTGACAAAGTGTTTGGTCATCTCTCCTAATAGCTCCTCTCATGTGACTTGGTGTCAAATTTTGTCTGAAAATGCTCCTGTGAAGGGACTTGTGACTTTTTACTACATTTAAAGTGCTACGTAAGTGCAAGTAGTTGTTGTTATCATCATTTTTTCACTACTCCCTTAGAATTTCGCATCTCAGTTGGAAGCCATTAAGCCCCTCACACTTTTTTCTTTATTCATTCATGGGATGTGGGAGTCACTGGCAAGGCCAGGATTCGTTGCCCATCACTAATTACCCTTGAAACTGAGTGGCTTGAAGGGCCATTACAGAGGGCATTTAAGAGTCAACCACATTGCTGTGGATCTAGAGTCCCCTGTAGGCCAGACCAGGTAAGGACAGCAGACTCCTTTCCCTACTGTTATCCCTCTTGTTTCTGTGTTTCTAACTATGGCTTCCCCCCAAACTCACGGCTGCCATGATGAATTGTAACACTCAGCTACAAGCTGACTGAGGTGTGCAAATCAACACAGACTGCAAGCTTGAACTTGGAACATCCTAGACTGAATGGGAAAAGCAACTATGGGTGGAATTGTCCCAGATTTGCACAAAGTGTGATAGCGGGCGGGAAAAATGTTGTTTTACCTGTTGGCTGCAATGACAGGTTTTTGTGCCTTATCATCCCATTCCTGACATATCCTACCTCATTAATAATGGATTGACAGGAAACAGTTCAGAGCTCGGATTTACCCACCATGGGGGTCCTGACTTGCTTTGGCTGTCCTCCTGTGGACCGGCTGCTCTCTCTGCAGCAACAGAGGATGAGTTTGAGAGGGTCACAGGCAAAGGGGACTCGGAGGGAGAGGGCACCCTCTGAGATTCCTGCATGGATGACCCAGGGGTGTCCAGCTACCGCTCCTCCTCCCTTCGGGTGTCCGAGGGCCCCAGCCTGACTTCTTGAGGGGAAGGAGCACCTGGAGGGAAGTCAAGGTGCCCCATTTCCCTCTCACATTGCCACTGCAGGAACTCACCCAAGGCTCTTGCGATGGAGTGCAGGTCCACGCAAATCTCTACCTTCTGCTGGACCAGGGTCTCCATGGTGTCCACCATTGTTCTCATGGGCATCTTCATGCACACACATGTGGGCAGCACTTTATCAGAGAGCAGGCGGACGCACTCCTCCAACTTGCGTGCCACTCTGTTGAGGGCTTCCAACAGCTCTACGTGACGTTCTCCGCCTTCTGCTGACTCTTCGCGATGAGTTGGAAGGCCAAATCCAGAGACTTATCATCTGACTCGGACCGCACAGATGTCTCTTCCCCAGCAGTCCTCTGAGTGCCCAGGAGCTCGGCTGAACCTTGCTGCAGACATACGCCCGTGCGGTGACCACCAGATTGTGCCTCTGCGCTGGTGGAGGATGTGGGTAAGCACTATTTGCAGCTCGTCAATGGAAGGGGTGTCCTCTTTGCTGGAGGTGAGGACCTGGATGGAGCTGAGGGACTGGTTGGCTGAAGATGTCGGTCGCTTGGCAGAGCTCCCTGTGAGCCAAAACAGAGATAATTAGTGCACGGCAGCAGAGTCAAAAGCAGGAGAGAAAGAACTCACATTTGAGTTGAGGGAGGGGTGATGTGGTGCATGATCCTCACGTGGGCGTTTGACACTGACCTCACCGTCATTACAGGCACAATCCACATCCTCACCAATCAGCACAATGGCAAGCCCCTCAAAGTGAGTGAGGGGCCTAATGTGGGTCATTCCATCTCCGGTCTGGGGCCTCTCTCTGCTGATGAGAGCCAGCTTCTCTTGCATGAAAACAGATGGAGCGAGTGTGAGCAAGACACATGGCACTGAGTGGAATGTTTGTGTGGTGAGAGGAGCCATGGACGGGATGAGAACACGAACTTCAGAGGATATGAGCCTGATGGAAATGTGAGGGTGTGTGTGAGAGTTAGTGATGTTGTCCTTTGAGGTATGAGATCCCTGTGGATGTGTGATGGATTTGTGAGACTGTGAATTGAGAGTGATGAGGTGGTTGACTTACCCTGGCGGAACGGATGAGATCATTCACCCTCTTCCTGCACTGGATCGCTGATCTCCTCTCTGCTCTGCTGACGCTGACCACTGCTGCCTCCACCTCCCAGGCCGAATTGGTGGCTCTAGTGGGTCTCCAGTGGCCAGAGCTGGGGTAGAGGACATCACAGCGGCCTTCCACTTCGTCCAGCAGAGAGGCCTCACTAAATTTGGAGGCTGAGTCCTTCTTTACTTTTGGTGTCATCTGTCGCCTGGAGCAGTCCTGGTCTGTAGACATGAAGTGGGCATGTGCTCTGGTGCACTTTAAATATGGCGCCCAGAGTGAGGAAGCGCTGAGGTCACAGGACGCACTCCAGAGGAGTGGACACCAGAGGACGCACACTGAAGTCTTCAGAGGGAACAGGGCCAACCATTGCACAGGCAGAATTCATCCCTGCTACGAATGTCAGGGCAGCACCTAGAATAAGTGGTAGACCTAGAAAAGTCAAGAGTTTCTGATCACAAGTGGTTGCACGTGTGAACACATTTCTCACTTTATAATCTGAAAATATATTAGCTTTCACTGTATAGTGTTTAAAGGAGGCTTGCAGCTTCATTGACAGGCTTCGCGAATCCTCCCGCTGCAATCCACCCCACTAGCCGTTCAGCTGCACGTAGCTGGACCACGAGTGATTCTGGAGGGAGAGGTTTGTGTGTGGCAGGGCCTTTCAGAGCCTCATTCATCTCACTGCCCCAGCATTTTCAATGCTGCCTGCTGGGGTTCTCTTTCAGTTATCCATCTGAGCTGACCTGCATCTCCACCCACCCACTGATCCCACTCCCATGCAGCACTGGTGCCTATCGAACACATGGCTCTGCTCACTTTCGACTTCAACAATCATGGTGGTAGTCAAGTTTTTGATGATTTCCCCCCATCCTTTCCCCTCCCCCAGTCACCCACATCCTTTCCCCCATCACTGTCACCCCTGGCATCATCTTCCATCTCCCCACCATCACCTACCAACCAGAACCCTTGTTTTTCCAGGATGTCCAGGTGAACTTGCATATTCCCTACCTCCCTGAGAATCCCACCCCATTGACCTCACCGACCTCCTTCCAGACCCCAGGGTCTGTGTCTGCCTACGAGTCACCACCAACCACCCTTGCTGTCCCTTCTACCACTACCAACTAACCCTCACCCCTCCAACCATTTCAGCTCCCTCTGCCCCCTTTCATGCTAATCGTTCCCTCTTACTATGCCCACCTTCGTTCACTCCCCAGGAGGCAGTCACTGACACCACACACCCCCTCCCTTGCATATTCACCTGGACATCCCCACCCTTACTCCCTCCTCCACCCTTACTCCCTCTTCTCTACCTGCTTCTCCACTTGCTGCATTCTTCCCAGTTACACCCTCCTCCCCCGTACTCCCTCTTCCTCCCTCCCAACCCAACCTGACATCTTCGTACCCATCCCCAACCTCGCCCCCCCCCCCACCCCCAAGCAAACTCACACCCCCAGTATACCTTCCTCTCCCACTCACGGTTAGACCTTCCTCTCCACCTTCCTCGCTGATCATGAATAGCAGCCCGTAGCTAAGGCCATGATGTTCCGAAGCAAACCTGAAGCATCAACGGAGACTTCCCACCTTCCGTGAGCTACTTCACGACGAAGCCATGTCCATGAGAAACCACCCAGCACGCGATGCACGTGTTCCTCCAGGGTCCGGTAGCTGTAGGGCTCCAGCATCTTCTGCTCCTTGGATGTCCGCGATCTGAGCAAGGCCCTAAAGTTAAGTCCCAACTTTTGCATGTCACACTTGTCCAGATGCATTCTGGACCGACGTGCTTTCCCGCCAGCGTAACAGTAAATCTGGAATGGAGGCACGGTCCTGGTCAGGCCTTACTTGGCATCCTATTATCAGGACGCAAATCGGGTTCACGCCAGCCTCCAGCGGAATTGGCATTCCACCATGGCCGACACCATCGGACGATCCCGCTGTGCTTTCATGCCGATGTGAAACTAATTTTTGGCCTTCTCGCCATATTGTCCCCACCCACGTGCCCGCCTGACCCCCAACGGGGCCAAAAAATTCTGGCCATAGTGTTTAGGCTCCACATATTAGAAAGGATGTTAAGGCCTCGGAGAGATGCTTAGTTACACGGACAGACAGGAGAAGCTAGGGATGTTCTCCTTAGAGCAAAGAATATTAAGCAGAGAATTGATAGAAGTTTTCAAAATCTTGAAGGTTTGATAGAGTAAATAAGGGGGAACTGTATCCAGTGGCAGAGGGGTCGGTAACCAGAGTATACAGATTAAAGGTGATTGATAAAGGAACCAGAGGCAACATGGAGATTTTTTTTTTTACTCATTGATTTGTTGTGGGCTAGAATGAGCTGCTTGAACGAGTGGTGGAAGCGATTTAGAGTAACTTTCAAAAGGGAATTGGATAAAACATCCATGAAGGGAAAAACAAACTAATATTAAAGGAAAAGTGCAGGGGATGAGGCTAATCGGATAGTTCTTTCATAGAGCTGCCCAGGAACAATGGGCCAAATACCATCCTCTGTGCTTTTTCGGTTTGGGTCAGTTTGGATTCCACCAGGACAGCTCAGCTCATGACCACATTATAACCTTGGCCCAAATGCAGGCAAAACAATTGAATTCTAGCGGTGATGGGTGAGTGGCTGTCCTTGACATAAAGGCAGCATCTGTCTGAGTCTGGCATGAAGGAGCCCCAGGAAAATGGAAGTCAGTGGGAATCAGGATGAAAACTCTCTCCTGATTACTGCCATGCCCAACACAAAGGATGGTGGTAGTAGTTGGAGGTCAATCATCTTAGTGCCAGGACATTGCTGCAGGATTTCCTCAGGGTGGTGTCCTAGGCCCAACCATCTTCAGCTGCTTCATCAATGACCTTTCTTCTTTATATGGTATCATATCATATCCTATATCAGAAGTGGGGATGTTCGCTGATGATTGCATAGTGTTTAATACCATTCACAATCACCAAGTGATGCAGCGATCCATGCCCACATATAGCAACACATTCAAGCTTGGGCTAATAATTGGCATAAAAATTCACACCACATAAGTGCCAGGCAATGACATCTCTAACAAAGACCGTCTAACTACTTCCCCTTCACATTTAACAGCAAAGTCATTGCTGAATTCCCCATTATCAATATCACCACTTGCAAGGTCCCCTCCAGGACACACAGCATCCTGACTTGGAAATATATCACCGTTCGCTCACTGTCGCTGGGTCACAATCTTAGAACTCTCCTTCTAACAGCACTGTGGATGTGCCTACACCACAAGAACTGCAACGATTCAAATAAGGCAGCTCACCCCCATCTTCTCAAGGGTAATGTTTTTTGCTATAATTCGTGGGGTATGACTGCTGCTGACTAGGCCAACATTTATTGCCCATCCCCAATTGCCCTCAAGAAGGTAGTGGCATTCTTGTCCACTGAAGTGCATCTGCAGCGCTGTTAGGGAGGGGGTTCCAGGATTTTGACCCAGCGACATTGAAGGAACAATGATATAGTTCCAAGTCAGGAGGATGGCAAACTTGCAGGAGATGGTGTTCCCATGCTTCCGTTGCCCTTGTCCTTCTAAGTATAGTATGAAGTGTTAACAGATGGGATATGCTAATATATGACATAGATGATGATGTACCACTGACACTAGTCAGCCATGTGTTAGCCTCTCAAGAGAGAGGTTTGGAATCATGCCTAGAAGCTATGTGCCTACTCTGTAACCTATTTTGATGTAGTGCTAATAAACAAGTGCTGAGCAGATACCACGGTATGTTTACAGCTTGTCTAAGAACTAAGTCCCATGCCTAGTTCACGGCAGAAGGACCGATCTCGAAACATGATGGAAGTGATGGAGACATCAAAGTAAAACAACATATTGGTTGGAAGGAGCCACAGAGTGAAGAAATCTTTGAAAGCAGTTCGAGAAATGTTGACAGTAGGAGGAGGCACACTGGAGAGAGCTAACGATGCCCCTACCCGATGGGCAGTCCCTACCCTTGCCCCACCTGTTTGACTGTCTCAAGGGCCCGCAGAGAGACCAGCGGTAGGATTTACAAAAACACAATTTTCTCCTGCCCTGAGCAACGCAGGACTTCAAATATTAGAGCCAAAGCTTCAAGTTAGTTCCTTTATTTATGCAGCAAGTCCTGTGACAGTTGTTCTAAGGCAGGGGGTGCAGGAGTTCACCGTGGATTTCGATTCCATTAATAAAGCCTTTGACACCTATTATAGCCTGAAGCAAAATTTAGTAATTGAATGAGCACATTTTAATCAGTGCTCACAATGCCTAGGGGAATGGATAGAATTATTTCTAACCGACCTATATCACCTCTTGTAGATATGGGGCGCTGAAAGACGAGTTAAGTCATGATCACATAATCATAGGTGTCTGGGATGAAAAGCTGCCTGGCATTCTTGCAGACCAAAGATGTTCTTACATTGGATCGAACGGTCCAGTATGCGAGGCAGCCCAAGTTTAGAGCATTTAACTGGGTTATAATTTGTGGCGGACTCTGAGGCTTCACAAGACTCCATAGATTGAGTAGGCCCACAGGCAATAGACCTAACCATGCAAAAGCCTGACAAACAAACTGAAGGGGCGACAAGCTCCACAGTGGCAGCCATTTTGAGATAATTGCATTGCGGCACCAAGGCCCAGCATAGATGCTAAGAATGCCCAGCAGGGGGCATGGAATTCTTCCAGTGTGGCAAGACTGGGCATTTTAAGCATTTCTGCAAATCCAGAAATTTTAATTGAAGTCACAGAACAGCAAATGTTTATGAAACACATTCCTTCCCAGAAATGGAACGTCCAGAAAATGACGACCCTACAGTGTTCCACGGGGAAGTAAATAGTCTTAATCCAGATTATTGGTCAGTTACAGTACAAATTCAAGGCTTCGATACTTCTTTTAACATTGATACTGGAGCGGCAGTTAACATGTTAGCAGATAATCTGACTGGCTTCAGCTGATAAACTTTCATCCGTCAGACATCAAGTTACAATGTCCTGATGGCATAGACCTTCCAATCAAAGGCAGGATTATTGCTGCTTTTAGCTACAAGGGGCAACAGATCATTGATTCTCTCTATGCTCTTCACAATCAATGTACATCCTTATTGGGTGGTGATGTTGGCACATTTCTAGGAACCCTAGAAAAATCAAATGATGCTCATCATTTGAACGGCTCACTGTCTTTGACAGTAAAAATCTTCAAGATTTTACTTAGAGACAGTGGAAGTTCAGCCTTCGGAAGCTGAGGAAGTTTATACACTCAGCAGTAGGTTCCTTTCCACCATCCACTAGACCCCCAGTGGAGATTGTAGTTAAGAATCTCTCAGTTCTTCATGAAGTAAGGTCAGAGGTGGAGGATATAGAAGATGCCTGCAGCAGATGGTGACTATCCCCATGAAGACCTGTTGCACCTGAATTGGCTCCTACTAGAGAGTGATGAGGAAGAATCCCTTACAGCACTGCGTGACCTCTTGGAGATTGAGATGCTAGAGAATGATTCATTTTTCCCATTGTTGGATGCACCTTATTGTTTTTCTCTTGTTTTTTTTGAAGAATCAGATGTGCTTTTAGTGGCTGAGCAGCATTCAGATCTTAATTCCACTGAATCTACCAATGTGTTGCCCACTTTATCTCCTGCTATTCATGAAGAATCTTCCACAGAGGATGCTTTGCCTGAGTCCATCGAGGATCACACTGCTAAAGAGTTGGTATCTTCCCAGGGTGAAAGTCAATTGGCACCATCCTTCAGTCCCAACTGTAAGTCTTCTTCTCTTCAGAGCTGCAGGTCAGCACAGAATTGCAGCAGGAACTTTAGCACTTCTGAAGCCGCAGGATCCTGTGTATGCAGGCTTGTCCCAGATTTGATTGTCTACAAGAAATTCCTTTCATTACAGATGATGAGGCTGTCTTGTCTCCATATTCTTAGCATTCTTCCCATCGCCCATAGTGGAGCAACCTTCCACAGGGAGAAATGTGGCTCTCCTTCCACTGCCTACAGAAAGTAGAGAGTGCTCCCAAAAAAATCATTGGGAAATCATCTCTTCTTCTTTTCATCTCATAATTATAGCAAGCTGGTTGTTTTTTTTACCTGTCATGAATCTAGTAATGTATATAATGTTATTGGAAATGATTTTAAATTGGACTTGTAGAGGGTTTGTCTGTATGTGTATTAATTGAATTAAAGCCAGCTAGCTTGGGTGCTTTGATGTATAGCAGTTTTGAGATGTTAAACAGTAAGGTATAGGGTATATTTGCACTTTGTTGAATAAACCATTCAAAGACTGGGGGTGAAATCTTGCACCTAGCTAGGAGACACCAAGCAATATGTTTATTTCACTAATAAAACTGGTTCTATGAAAGGGGTTTTATCAGTAGAAGAGGTGGAGTTCAAAGGGTCTGGTGATACAATGAAAATTTGTATTCAAAGGGAAGGCTAGGTATATACAGGAGAGTTTTGTGTGTGGAAGTTAGAGACATGTGAGCCTATAAGCCTACAGCTGTCTGCAAACAAAAGAAATTGAAAGGAACCTCATTTCGAATTCATAAGTGCTTTGCCTGGTATCTATTTAAGTCTATGGGTTATTGTTGCCTTGGGCAAGATTACCTGGGAGTGATTAATTTGGGGATTTGTTTATAAGTTATTATGGCAGTAATTTGTAGACGTGTATGTGTTTAATTTCTTATTAAAATTAATAAATGTATAATTTAATTTATATAACAAACCTCCAGGGCTTGGTGGTTTCATTTCTGAATTCAAAGTTGCATCTCAAACATACCAATTGAAAATATAGGTTATGACAGTTGTTTAAAGTTTCCCTCTGGGATTTTAAATAACTCAGCCTTTACCAACTGCTGTGTTATAACATTTCCCTTCATCATCTAAGTTCATTGAAATCTTCAGTGCCTTTTCAGTCTTCAATACAGCAGTGGAGGATACATCTGTGACAGTCTTCACTGGAGCTGAAGATTATTCTTTTTCAGAAGGTCTTCCCCAGTGTGCTTCGAGGGAGCAACAAGTTCCTCAAAGTGTCCTGAGTTCTTCTCTTCTAGTCCCAGAGGGTCCAAAGATTGATTCTCTTCAGTCTTCTCTTTTCAGTGAAGAGTCTTCAGTGGCCTTGCAGTTCACTCATCCTGAAACCTACACTCAGCTTCCTGGTGAAACTGACAGCAATGCTGATAAAGCGTTGTCCTATGCTGCAGATGATCGTGTCCTACAAGGTGCAGAAGAAAGACTTCACGTCTCCAAGCTGTCTTCTCTAAGAGGTCGAGAATGCTGTGGGAGATTGAATCTCCCAGCATTGTGACTTGGAGAGGGGAAGAGTGGGAGCTGAGTAGAATCTGTAGCTGCAAAAAAGGGAGTTACAGAAATGTAGGGTAGAATTTTATAGCCCCTCCCACCAACGGAATTTCCCGGTCCTGCCAAAGTCAATGGGCCTTTGAACGACTCACCGCATTTTCCGGACTGGCCCCCACCATGGTGGGGCTGTAAAATTCTGCCCATAATGTTAATAGTTAAAGACATATTGTTAAAAAGTAGGATAGCATTCTTGGGGGAGGTGTAGTATAAAGGGTTAACAGATAGGATATGCTAATGTATGACGTAGATGATGATGTACCAACGACACTAGTCAGCCATGTGTTAGACTCTCTTCTCTCTCTCTAGAGAGAGAGAGAGAGGTTGGAATCACACCTAGGAGCTACGCGCCTACTCTATAACCTGTTTAGATGTAGCACCAATACACAAGTGTTAAGCAGATACCAGAGTATGTCTACAGCCTGTCTAAGAACCAAGTCCCACCCCTAGAGTCTAAGACAGAAGACCAGTCTCAGAACTGTAGGCCTGAGGCCTGCAGGCCGGCAACCACTAATTTTTACAGGTCTGTATTTTTCCATTTTATTTCCACTTGGTTCTTGATTTTAAGCTTATGGTGAATATTTAAAGTTATCTTGTATTAAATCTTACTTGGTAGACATTGATCTTAACCCAGCTATAATTGTGCTTTGATTAATTAATCAATAATAATCAGTAGTGATCTGTTTTCCCAGACCTTGTTATTTCATACTAGCCACACACAGCTGTTATTTAGACTATATCTATCGACTACATTTTTCAAGCTAGTATACCAAAATAAGTTGTCTTTTATCAAAAGTGTCTTTTTCCCACTGCATTCAGTGACCCTTGGGCTACAGGCCAGGACGATGAGTTAACCTTACAGTGGTCACCGAGTATGGTCATCAGAAGATGAAGTTTGATTGATGAGCATAACACTTGAAGGGTGTCAGGTGGGAAGACACGATCAATAGGTGTATAAACAACTTGGATATTGTGAAGTCTGTACGGCCTTGCAGTGCCTGTGAGGAGAAAGGATAAGAACTGAGACTTGCATTAGGAAAGGACTGTACCAGGCCTCGGAAGGCTGGAATGGAGCCAGAAATTTGGCTTAAAGGGACACTGCTTCGAGGGCTCACTGCTGCAGCTGTAGCGGGATAATCACCACTGAAGACGGGAGGGAGGGCCAGGGATGGAGTGACTGACCGTAGTGCCCACCTGTAGGTTACTCAGCAAATTGGTAATGTATGTACCAGGGAAATAATAAAGCATGTACCATTTTGGGGAGCTGTTGTGGAACAGACCAAATTGGCGTTATTCTTTGTGCTTTAGACAAATCTGTCTTTCTTCTTTCCTCCTGATATATATAAAGTGCTTTCTACTTTCAGTAAAGTTATCCTTCTTTCTTTTTACTTGTTTTTCTCTTTTTTCTATATATTAATATATGATCAATTTTAACTGCCAAATCATCATCATCATTATTATTATTATTATAATCATTATTCAATATTCAACAAAATTGTTGTTTTAAAACATTGCTTGTCATAGTCACTCATTCCCGCACAAAGTATGGGTCTGAATCTAAGTGGGACTCTCACACCCCTCCCTACAGAACACTAAGTGGCAGAGGTTGTGAGTTTTGGAAGGCCTTGTTGAAGGAGACTTGAATAGTTTCTGCCGCTGTGCACTGGTGGTGGAGGGAGTGAACGTTTAAGGTAGTGGATGGGGTGCCAATCAAGTTAGTTGGTTTGTACTGGATCTTGTTGAGCTTCTTGAGTGTTGTGGGAGCTGCACGCATCCAGGCAAGTGGAGAGTATTCCATCACACTCCTGACTTGTGCCTTGTAGGTAGTGGAGAGGCTTTGAGGAGTTAAGAGGTGAATTACTCGCTGGGGAATGTCGAGCTTCTGACCTGCCCTTTTCATAGTCATAGGATCATCTGTTGAAGGCAAAGTATTTATATGGCCAGTCCAATAAAGTTTGTGGTCAATCATAACCCTCAGGATGCTGATAGTAAGGGATTCAACAATAGTAAAGCCATCGAGTGCCAAGAGGAGGCGGTTAGACTGTCTCTTGTTGGAGATGGTCATTGCCTGGCACTAGCATGGAGTAAATGTGGTGGTCATTCGTAGCAATATTATCATGGACCGATGCAACTATGACAGGTAGATTGGTGAGGATGAGGTCAAATAGGTTTCCTCTACCTGTCTTGGTCCTGTATCCTTTAATACCCTTGCCTCACAAAAGTCTATCAATCTTAATTTTGAGGTTTCACTTAACCCCCAGGCTTAATGACATTTTCATAGAATCGTAGAAATTTACAGCATGGAAAGAGGCCATTCAGCCCATTTGTGTCTGCGCGGGCCAACAAGCAACCATCCAGCAAGATTCCACTTTCTAGCTTTTCGGCCTCCACCCACACTTTCAGACAGTGAGTTCCAGATCCCCAACACCCTCTGGGTGAAAACATTTCACATTGAATCCTTTTGAAATCTCCCATCTCTTACCCTAAATCTATGCCCCCTGCAAATGGACACATCAACCAAGGGGAAAAGCTCCTAGACCCACTCTAGACCCCTCATAATTTTATACGCATCAGTTAGGTTTCTCCTCAGCCTCCTCTATTTTAGAGAAAATATCCCTAGCGTATCCAATCTTTCCTCATTACTAAAATTCTCCAGTACAGGCAACAACCTCATAAATCTCCTTTGTACCCTCTCTCTTACAATCATATCTTTCCTGGAATGCAGTGACCAGAACTGTAAGCAGTACTCCAGCTGTGGCCTAGCTAGTGTTCTATACGATTCTAGCATAATCTCCCTGCTTTTATAATCTATGCCTCGGCTAATAAAGGCAAATGAAGGCCTTATACATTATTGGCCCTTATCTACCTGTCCAGCCATGTTCAGGAATCTGTGGGCATGCACTCCATGGTTTCTCTAATCCTCTATACTACTCAGTATCCTACCACTTATTGTGTATTCCCTTGCCTTGTTAGCTTTCCCCAAATGCATTACCTCACACTTCTCCGGATTGATCTCCATTTGTGATTACCTGGCTAGTCCATTATATCTTCCTGCACTCTACACCTTTCTTCTTCATTATCAACCCACGGCCAATTTTTTAATCAATTAACCCACCTCCAACATTTCAGTCCGAATAATTGATTGTATACCACAAAAAGTAAGGGACCTATTAGTGAGCCCTGCAGAATCCCATTTGAACAACTTTCTACAAAGACGCCCAATGAGATTTGCTTCTTGCTTTCGAGCCAATTGTGGTTCCAGCCTGTCATTTTCCCTTGGATCTCATGGGCTTTTGCTTTTGTGACCAGTCTGTCATGTGGGACCTTATCGAAAGCCTTGGTAAAATCCAAATAGACTACACCAAATGTACGACTGTCATCAACCCTCCTTGTTGCCTCCACTAAAAATTCAATTAGAAATAAAAAAAAAGTTAGTCAGACATGAATGCTGCTAAACAAGTCCATGCTGACTGTCTTTGATTAATCTATATCTTTCTAAATGAAGATTTATACCGCCTCTGAGAATTTTTTCCAATAATTTTTCCACCAAGGCTAGGTTAACTGGCCTGTAATTCCTTGATCCATTCCTTTCTCCCTTTTTAAACAGTGGCACAACCTGTAGTATAAGGGTCTGGCACATACAGGGTTAATGTGGGACTGAGCACAGTACCACCCAGACAGTGATGTAAGAAGGCACATGAACCAGACCCAGAGCAGAGACATGTATGGACCTAAGCATGGAGATGGCTCCCAGCTTGTTCCCTTTACTGTACATTTGTAAATAGTTCCAGCAGTTAATAAAGACTTCCAGTTAACCTATAGTAGATTACAAAGCCTTCTTTAAGACATACAGATCTGTAACCAGTACTGTCCCAACACAGCCTTAGCTACCTTCCAGTCCTCTGGCACCACACCTGTAGCCAAAGAAGATTGGAAAATGATGTTCAGAACCTCTACTGTTTCTTCTCTTGCTTCCATAAACAGCCTGGAATATATTTGACCTGGGCCTGGAGATTTATCCACTTCCAAACATTTTTAGGCTTCCTCCCTCACTTTGGTAATTTCATCTAATAGCTCACACATTTGCTTCCTAATTGTGACATTTGTATTGTTCCTCTCTTTAGTGAAAACAGACACAAAATATTCATTAAGAACCATACTGATGTCCTCCGCCTCCCCACATTGGCTACCCTTACAGTCCCTAATAGACCCTACTCTTTCTTTAGTTATCCTCCTGCTCTTTGTGTATTTATAAAAAAAAACTTTGGGTTTCCTTTATTTCACGTGTCAATATTCTTTTTATGCCCTACCTTTGCTTTCCTAATTTCCTTTTTAATTTCACCTTCACATTTTTTTTCAGCTCCTCTATGCTTTCTGCAGCTTAGTGCCATCAGTGTCTGTCATAAGCATCCTTTTTTCCTTCATCCTCTCCTTTACACCCCTTGACATCTAGATTTGTTAGTCTCACCCTTGCGCTAATGGGAATGTATACTTGCTCAAAACATGCACTGTCTGTTCCTTAGATACCTCCCACTGATCTGGCACCGACTTAGCTTCAAATAGCTGTTTTGGGGCAGAGTCCCAGGTTTCCATGACCTGCCGTATACATTTCAGTAATTAATGTAAGCATCTGCGGAAACCGAACTGGGGCAGCGACATCCTGCTCTCTGTTGGAAAAAAAATGCACAGCAGAATCTGATCCAATCCCAATGGAATGTTGCTGTGTTAAATGATCACCATTGGGCTGATAAGTGGTATGTAACATTTGCACACAGTGTTTATAGCAATGTTGTAAACCTGAGTGCCTCTCTATTAGGGTACGATTGGTAGTAGCCTGGCAATGACCGTCTCCAAAGAGAAAGGATTGAACCATCTCTCCGTGACGTTCAATGGCATTACCATCACTGAATACCCCACTATCAAAATGCTGGGGGGTTACCATCGACCAGAAACTGAACTGGACTAGCCATATAAATACAGGTCAAAGGCAGGAAATTCTATAGAGTAACCCACCTCCTAACAAAGCCTGTCCACTATCTTCAAGGCACAAGTGATGGAATACTCTCCCTGGATGAGTGCAGCTCCAACAACACTCAAGAAGCTCGACACGATCCAGGACAAGCAACCCACTTGATTGGCACCCCATTAGCCACTTTAAACATTCAGCCCTTCCACCACCAGCGCAGCATGGCAGCAGTGTGTACCATCTACAAGAGGCACTACAGTGACTCACCAGCTCTTTCGACAGCACATTCCAAACCCACATCCAGAAGAACTAGGACAGTAGGTGCATGCGAACACCACCACCTGCAAGTTCCCTTCCAAGCCACTCACCATCCTGACTTGGAAATATTTCACCATTCCTTCACAGTCGCTGGGTCATAACCCTACAACTTCCTTCCTAACAGCATGGTGGGTGTTCTTACACCACACGGACTGCAGCGGTTCAAAAAAGTGAATCACCACCATTCCTCAAGGGCAATTAGGGATGGGCAATAAATGCTAGCTTGCCAGAGATGCTCACGTCTCATGAATGAATTTTTTAAAAATTGTAATGCGTCTGCTTTGCAGTTTATGCAGCAATGTTGTAAATCTGAGTGCCTCTCTATTAGGGTACAGTTGCTAGTAGCCATTGGGCAACTGGGTAGAAGATGACTGGAGGGAATTTGGAGTCATCTTCGAATAAAGTTTACAGCTCGAGATGAGTTGTACATTGTCTGTGTCCCAGCAGAAAACCATAAATCCTGATGCACAAAATGTTGCAGAATAATCCCTTAACTTTCAATTCTCTACCATCTCAAGATCGGCATTGAACACTAAATCAAGTGCAACATTTTTGCTGCTCCCTGTAGTAATAATAAGTTACATTTATAACACGCCTCTCACATTACAGTGTTTCACACAGCCCAACATATCCCTGTTGAAAGTGCATCAAGTGATCATTGTCGGTAACTGCAGCAACCATCTTTGCAGCAACAGCATCCCATAAACAGACACACTCTGAAATCTAGTTACAACACTGTTTTCCTGTCAAAGCCACCTTTGATATCCTTCCAAGGTTTTGATTTACAATGGTTTGTTGTTTTTATTCAAAAATTTTATTTACAGATCTCTTCAGGGTATTGATCCATGCTAATCACAGCTTTCCTCGTTCCAAACACAGCCGTCGCTCTGGTCTGACCTCTCTCTCTCCAGAGGACAGAGTTTGTAAGCAAGAAGACATGCTCTATAAATGGTCTGTGCTGCTATCAATCATTAATGGCATTTCTCCCCTCACTTAACACATTGCACAACTAAAGACAAAGAGCATTTTTTTTACAATAAATCGCTTGCCATCACTATTGCTCCTCTCTCTTTCCCATTTTTCCTTAATTCTTCTTCCCTCTGTTCTTGGTTAAGTAACTCTCCCACACATTCAGAGATGTTGGCCCGAATGTCTAGCCCAGGTTATTTTTGACATTGTGACCCGTTCAAATATTTTCAAAAGAATGATATGCATTCAAATACATTCCCAGAACTTCAGATTTTTGTAACTCCTTTCTTCTCTCTTCTTGTGTCAAAACGTGTGCCCTAACCAGCACCAAGTCCACTTACCCCCATGTGTTCACTGACCTAACTCGGCTCTCGGTTAAGCAGCGCTTTGGTTTTAAAATTCTCATCCGTGTTTTCAAATCCCTCCATGTCCTTGCCCTTCAATCTCCTCTAGCCCCCACAACCCTCTGCGATAGCTGCACTCCTCCAGTTCTGGTCTATTGTGCATACCCCGATTTTAATCGATCCATCATTGGTAGGGTTGCCAACTGTGTTTAAATGCGTTCCAGGAGATTTCACCACATGATTTGCTCCGACATCCCATCCATCCTTATGATGTTCTGCCTTCCTAAGCTAATTGGAAAGCAAAAGCGCTCATTACCCAATTGGATGTTGCTTGACAGTCAGCCAATCAGCCTTTTATCTTCCCATTTTCAATATTTTTATATATGGTAAAGAGAAATGATCAAAGAAAATGGCAAAAAAAATCTTTTGAATGTCCCTATGATTTTTCTCCAGGGTTGCCCACAGCAGTGTCCTGGAGATTGACAGTCCTACGGCTGTGCCTTCAGCTGCCAAAGCTCCCCCAGCCCCTCAGACTAGCTCACCACCTATCTACATCTTTCCTTCTTCCTTAAAAACTGCATCTTGCTCCAACCTTTCATTCATCTGCTCTAACATCACCTGATGTGGCTCAGTGTCAATTTTTTTTTTATCTGTTCATGGGATGTGGGCATCACTAGCTAGGCCATATTTATTGCCCATCCATAATTTAATTTTAAGAGTCCATCAGGTAACGATGGCAGATTTCATTCCCTAAAGGGCATTAGTGAACGACTCATGTGTCAGCATTAGACTTTTAATTCCAGATTTCTATTGAATTCAAATTCCACCATCTGCTGTGGTGGAATTCAAACCCAGGTCCCCAGAACAATGCCCTGGGTCTCTGAATTACCAGTCCAGTGACAATACCACTACAACATCACCTCTCCCTGTGAAGCATCTTGGAGTGGTGTCCTACATTAAGGGCGCTATATAAATACAAGTTGTTGCTGCTTTTCTGTCTCCCATCTCTCCAGCAATCAGCGGGTTTTTTAAATCTCTACTTGGTGTTACCATATCATCTCTTTACTTAAGGTGGTTTTAGGCTTGATGGTAGCACTCCATTGAGTCACATGAAAGATCCCATTTCAAGTAAGAGCAAGGGAATTCTCCACATTGTCCTCGCCAATGTTTATCCCTCAATAATCATCTATAAGTCACCCCTCCACCCATTTGTTTTCTTCTGCCCTATAAAGCGGCCTTTTATCTTCCATTCCCAGTTCATTTGATGGCATTACCCCTGCACTATTAACCTACCTTTACCCCTGTCGCAGGCGCTAATTGTTCTATTGTGGATTTCTCGCTTTTTCTGCTTGCATCTCAGACCAGCTAATGCAAGGTTTAATTCTGGCCTGTGTTGGGTCAGCTGATGTCAGTCTGTACATCCAAAGGGAAAAATAAAGCAGGATTCGCAGTCTTGCGGTTTTCTAGTGACTTACAGCTGTTCCACTCCAAAATGTGTCTGAGGGTGTGCGTGTTGTGTGTCTGTGTGTGTGTGTCTGTGAGTGTGCATGTCTGTGCGTATGTCTCTGTTGTTATGACATGGCAGATGATGTGTGCCAGGCAGACCAAATACACGCGTCTTTAGTCTTTAAAGTAAAAGTAAGATCTTTCGTTTGTGTTTAGGTCTCTAGTCTATTTTTTCTCTCTTTTTCTTAAAAATAGCTCGTTAAGTATAAGATCGATAGCGGCGTTAAAAAAATAATAATAAAGTGTAAAAAGCGGGGGATTCTTCAAGTGTAAAGATGAGGGGCGCTAAATTAGTTAGTAAATTAAACAAAATATGATAGTGATAGCAGGACAGGTGATGTGTTGCTTCTGTAGCATGTGAGCTGCTGGACACCAAGGTGATCCAGAGTGAACACATCTGTATCATGTGTTTGCAGCTTGAGGAACTTTGCATCCGAGTTAAGGAGCTGGAGTCCGAGCTGCAGATGTTGCGCCACATCAGGGAGGGGGAAAGTTACCTGGACACTTTGCTCCAGGAGGCAGTCACAACACACAGATTAGGTTATTCAAATTTGGTCTGTGATCAGGGTCAGGAGGGTGTGACAGCAGGTGAGGCAGGTATGGGGACACCCCTATGGGTAGCATTCGAGGAGCCTCAGCCCCTGCAATTGTCCAACAGTTACGAGGTTCTTGCAAACTGTGTGGACGAGAGCGGGGACTGCAGGGACGATGAGCGAAATGACCACGGCACCATGGTACAGGGAACCATTCATGTGGGGGGCGGAAATATGAATGTAGTAGTGATAGGGGACAGTATAATTAGGGGGATATATACCGATCTCTGCAGCCATGAGT
Organism: Cetorhinus maximus; assembly: GCF_964194155.1. Lineage (NCBI taxonomy): Eukaryota > Metazoa > Chordata > Chondrichthyes > Lamniformes > Cetorhinidae > Cetorhinus > Cetorhinus maximus. The sequence continues at coordinate 96,303,564 of NC_135894.1, forward strand.
GTGAGTCCCGAAGGCTGTGTTGCCTGCCTGGTGCCAGGGTTAAAGACATTTCCTCAGGGCTGGAGAGGAACTTGGAGTGGGAGGAGAGGAATCCAGCGATCGTCATCCATGTTGGTACCAACGACATTGATAGGGCTAGAAAGAAGGTTCTGCTGAAAGAATTTGAACAGTTAGGAGCTAAATTAAAAAGCAGGGCCTCCAAGGTAATAATCTTGGGATTACTACCTGAGCCACGGGCCAACTGGCATCGGATAAATAAAGCCAAGGAGTTAAATGCGTGGCTCAGAGATTGGTGTGGGAGGAATGGATTTCAGTTCCTGGGGCACTGGATCCAGTACTGGGGTAGAAGGGGGCTGTTCCAGTAAGACCGGCTTCACTTGAACCGTGCTGGGACCAGTGCCCTGGCGAATCGAATAACTAGGGCTGTAGAGAGGGCTTTAAACTAAATAGAATGGGGGAGGGTTCTGGAGAAGGGATACATAGGCTTACAAGTCAAAAGGATATGGCAGAGTTGCAGGGCAGCTATTTAGGTAATGATATCCAGAGTGTGACAGGAGGGGGCAGAGCGTACAAACATTAAAAAAAGCAGTAAATAGGGTCAAAGGGGGAAAAATGGTAAAAACATAAAATTAATGGCTCTTTACTTAAATGCACATTGTATTCGGAACAAAATAAATGAATTAATGGCATAAATAAAAGTTAATGGGTCTGATCTTACAGCCATTACGGAGACAGGGTTACAGGGAGATCAAAGCTGGGAACTAATTATTCAGGGATATGTGACATTTCAAAAGGACAAGTAGAAAGGAAAGGGTGGTGAGGTAGCTTTGTTATTACGGTAGCAAGATAAAGTCTTGTATCGGAAGATGTAAATCCATATGGGTGGAGGTAAGAAATAACAAGGGGAAGTAGACACTAGTGGGAGAAGTCTATAGGACCCCAAACAGTAGCTATACTGTAGGACAGAAAATAAATCAGGAGATAATGAGGGCATGTAAAAAAGCCAGTACATTAATCATGGGCGACGTTAATCTTCATGTAGATTGGGAAAATCAGATTGGCAGAGGTTGTCATGAGCATGAATTCAGAGAGCATATTTGGGACAGTTTCCAAGAACAATATGTTGTGGGTCCAACCAGGGATCAGGCTATTTTGGATCTGGTAATGTGTAATGAGGCAGATTTGATAAATGATCTCAGAGTAAAAGGTCCCCTAGGAAACAGTGACCATAACATGCTAGAATTTATCATTCAGTTTGTGAGTGAGAAGCTTGGGTCAGAAACAACTGTGCTAAACTTAAATAAGGGTAATTACAAAGGAATGAGGGCAGAGTTGGCTGGAGTGGACTGGGAAAGGAGTTTAGCAGAAAAGACGGTTGATGAACAATGGCAGACGTTTATGAAAATAGTTCATGACTCAGAACAAAGATATATCCCAGTGAGGAAGAAGGATTCTAGGAAGGGGATAAACCAACCATGGTTAACCAAAGAAGTTAAGGATAGTATCAAATTGAAAGAAAAACATACAATGCGCCAAAGATTAGTGGTAAACCAGAGGATTGGGAAAGTTTTAAAAACCAACAAAAGATGACCAAAAAATAATAAAGAGGGAGAAAATAAACTTTGAGGGTAAACTAGCAAGTCATATAAAAGTGGACAGTAAGAGCTTCTTTAAATATATAAGAAGGAAGAGGGACGTCAAAGTGAACATAGGCCCCTTAGAGAATGAGGCTGGGGAAATAATAATGGGGAACCAGGAAATGGCAGAGGAGTTGAATAAATACTTTGCATCAGTCTTCATGGCAGAAAACAATAATATCATTCCAAAATTATTAAATAATCAAGGGGAAAAGGGGTGGGGGGAGGAAATAAATACAATAACTATCACCAGAGAAAAAGTACTAGGGAAACTAATAGGGCTAAAGGCCGATAAGTCCCCTGGACCTGATGGGTTGCATCCTAGGATATTAAAGGAAGGAACTACAAAGATAGTGGATGCATAGGTGGTAATCTTCCAAGAACCCTTAGATTCCAACAGGATTGGAAAACTGCCAATGTAGCACCCTTATTCAAAAAGGGAGGGAGACAAAAAGCAGGGAACTGTAGGCCAGTTAGCTTAACATCATCATTAGGAAAAAGCTAGAATCCGACTCGATGGGCCAAATGGCCTACTTCTGCTCCTACGTCTTATGGTCGTGCTATCACAACGGTTTTGCAATTTGTATTTATAACGAGATGTGTGCACTGAATCAGAAGTAATAAACCCACCAAGACCTTTAGAGATTTTAAAAATTAAATTAAAATATTTACTAACAAATTATAAAAGATTTCAAGCACATACATAAGACTACAATTACTATTATAACCAACTTCTAAAATTCCGAATTAACCTGACCCTCAGTTACACTCCCTTGAAGGCAAAGGTCCCAAAATTGATTTTAGATTTAAAACAAACTCAGAAAGTTAACACAATACGCTGGACAGTGGAATTCCAAAAGGTTTTCCCAACTTCAGGTTTGTTCAGGTTCGTTATATAGCAGACTTATGCACAAATGCTGGAGGCTTCATTAAGGCTATTTCACACACTCCTGCTAGATCTTACAGAGCCTTCTGACACATAGGGCAAAACTTTCCCCCTGTCGGAGGGGGGGATGTGCAGGAGCGGGGGCGGGCAGGTGGGTTCCCAATCGGCGCCCTCAGTCGGGGACGTGCCGCCATTTTACATGGGCAGGCATGCCCAGCATGACGTCCGTTCAGAAGCGTTGTGCACTCCCTGTGTGAGTCGGCGGGTGGAGCGGATTCCCTGAGCTGGGAGTGCGCTGTTTCGCAAAGTGTTGCCTCGGGGAGATCGCTGGAAGTTTCGAAAAGTTTTGGAAGTGTCAAAAAAAATCCCTGACATGTCCCCTCATGTGACACTGTCACATGAGCTAGGACATGTTCATTTCTTTTAGTTCAACATTTTGCAAACATTTAAAATCCCTCATTAAAACTCATCCCGCTCGTGGATGAGGTTTCATGTTTTTTCGGAAGCCGGCCTGGGCTCCCGGCCTGCCCGGCAACCTTCAGGTTGGACGGGCAGGTCCACTGATCATCTCAATTACTTTATTAATGGCCTTAAGCGACCGTTGACAGGTCAGCGGGTGCGCAGCTGACTCAGCTCCGCACGCACCGACCTGGAAATGCAAATGACACGGGGTGACGTCAGGACACCCGCCCGATGTCACCCCGCGTCATTTTACGCATCGGTGAACGGGCCCCACCTCCCACCCTCCCGCACACCAACCAGAAGATGCAGCCCATAACCTTTCATCCTCCTTTATATAAGTTTCTCTCTTTTTAATATGTAAATTCTATTGTTCCATATGTCTTTGGAACTGTATTTTCCTCTTATTATAAAAACTTCCATGTTGCCTATATATTTTTTCTTTGGGAAAAATAAACACATTCCTTAGCCTTGCTTATCTGGCTAGTTGTAAACAGACTAAGATCCCATGGGGGCGGAATTTTCCCGGAATTTCACTAAGTGCGGTAGCGAGCGGGTAAAATGGAGTCCTACCCGCCGATGAAAATGATGGGTTTTCATGCCGTATCTTCCTGAGTCTGCCTCGTTATTTATGGATTCCCAGGAAACATGCCGTTTCCATGGCGGGCAGGCTTTCATTCGCCCACTCGCCGTCACCCCGCTGTTGCATCAAGCTGGCTGCCATCTTTCAAAGGCAGCCACCAGCAAAATGCTCATCGCCACCAGCTCACCACCGCTGCCTAGGAGACATGGCCAGCAAAGGCAAAAAGACTGCAGCCCCCCCTGCTTCAATGACGGGTCCCTCGAACAACTGCTGGATGCCGTGGAGGCCCGCTGGGATGTGCTCTACCCCCGCTCTGGCCGCAGGATGGGCAGCAATGTCACCGACCCGGCTTGCGAGGCGGTGGCAGCGATGGTCAGCATGAACTCCCTGCAGAGGAGGACAGCCACCCAGTGCCACAAAAGAATGAATGATCTCCTCCGATCTGCCAGGGTAAGTCACTCTTTTCTTCACTCCTGACTCACACACTCACAAACCCATCACACACCCACAAGGCCCTCACTCACTGCTAGTTCAAGTGACATCACCATTCACTCTCTCACACAAACCGTCATTGTCCTCATCCCATCCATGGAAACCACTCACCACCCACACAGGCCAGGCATACTTATCATCTGGCCTGGCAGGCATCCTGCTTACACTCTCTCCATCTCTATCCATGTAGGACAAACTGGCTCACAACAGGAGGGGAAGGTTGCAGACAGGTGGAGGGATGCCGGAAACCAAAGTTCTGACAGAATTCGAAAACAGAGCCATCCAGCTGGCCGGCGATGACCAGGTCCGGTTCTGTGCTGACGGTGAGATCGGCGCTGCTCTACCAAGTGAGGATCCAGCAGTGCAACATCCATCAGATAACCATGTTGTGAGTGATGTGTCCTCTTTCACAGGCCACGGTCATGCACTAATTATCTCTCCTTGCTTTCGCAGGCACATCTGCCAAACAGCTGACAGAGTCCATGACCCAGGGCCTCCAATCCAGCTCTGAAGAAACCTCTGAAGAGGAATCTGAAGGCACCCTCCCTGAAGTCCAGTCACAGCGCTCACCCATACCCTCCAACAGTGCAGAGACACACAATGGGACCTAGCTTTAAAGTAGCCTTGGGACCACAATCTGGTGAGCACATTGCACTTTCTGATCCACAGCAAGCAGCGGCAGGGACTTCCCAGGTCTCTGGCACTCGGGGGACTCCTGGAGGCGAGAATGTTGCTGAGTCTGAATCAGATGACGAGCCTCCGGACTCAGTCATGTCACAGTTGTTGGAGCTGCAAAGGTAAGCTCAGGAACAACAGGAAGGGATGTCTGCTGCACCCCTCAGATTGTGAGGCACGATGGAGGAGTCCGTCTGTCTTCAGGTTGAGGTGATAGCGCCAGTATTGCAACGCACCGAGGTCAACACTGGCAGGATGGTGGCCGCCATGAAGACCTTGGTCCAGGATGTGCCTCCTGCACTGCTACGTGGGCTGAACTCCATCGCTGATGCCATAGTTGGCCTCCAACATTGTGTACGCGAGAGAGGTGCCAGGCAGCTCGATCTCACTCTGCTACCCCTTCCGCTCACGGAGTCAGCCAGGGGCCCTCGGGCACCCATACGGAGGAGGATCAGCAGGTGAATGTTCTGGGGCCATTCACCCGGGTGACTCCGGGAGTGACCGGCCCATCTGAATCCCCTCTTCCTGTGACCTCCTCAGATCCAGCTTCACAGGCTGAGTAGGGTGCCACTGTCACATAGCACGGCCTGAAAACAGGCCCTCCAAGTCTCGGCCCTTCAGAGGATGCCTGCCAAAGTCATCACAGACTGGGCATCGCAGTCAGCAGGCTGCCTCCACCTCCACTGTAGATGTCTATGGAGAATCAAGATGTAGCAGCGTAGTTAGGAAAGTTAGGTAAAAGTAGTTGCACATATTGTTCACTATTGTCAATAAACTCTTAAAAATGTCACCCTGTCCGTGGCTCCTTGTTCTGATGAGCAGTGTTCTTGTCACTCAGATGTGAAACCTTTCAGCACAAGATAAAGGCAGGCGTCTCAGTCCAGGGCCTCTTCCCTGTGTCCTGTACAGCCTTCAGACCACAGTGATGGTCCAGCCTCACACTCCCTGGAAACATTACTGATGCCTGCACCTCGGCGGTGCTGGTCATTGAATATAGTGGGCAGGCGCCACAGAGTTCTCTCATACTCTCTGTGTGCTCTCAGCATCTTTAAGGTGGGGCTGGCCCCCATCACACCAGCATCTGCGACCAGTGATGCTGTGCACCAGCTCCTGAAGGGCTGAGGTGCTGAAGGCGGACACAACATCAGATGCATCTAAAGTTTCATGGCTGCGTCACTGAGATGGCCCTGATCATGGAGCGCAAGCGAGCTGCCCTCGGCCAGACAGGAGTCAGACATTCCCAGAGGCCACACTATGGAGTGTCCTCACTGCATGTTGTCATTATCCTCCTGCGATTAAGTGACTATTAGGGCCTCCACTGCATCTCCATGACAGAAGCATTTTCACAGGCAAACATTCACAACTGCGATGTGAGGATCTATGGGGACACCTCTCTGCATGTCGTCATCATCCTCCATAAATCTGGCAGCTATGAGGGCCTCCCGAGTGTGCCTGCCTCATCTAGCGAGATCCTCATCCCTGTTGTTGTCACCACCAGGCACCCCCTCACCCTCATCCCTGTTGGCGTCCTCCTCATCGGAGGAGACATGCAGCTCCTTCATCCCCTCCTCAGCCAGCTCCTCACCCCATTGCAGCGCCAGGTTGTAAAGGGTGCAGCAGACGCTGATGTGTGTGACCCTCTGCGGACTGTACTGCAGGGCTCCACCAGACTGATCCAGGCATCAGAACCGTATCTTCAGCATCCCGATGGTCTGCTCCACCAAGTTGCGAGTTGCAGCATGAGCCTCATTATAACTTTGTCTGCTGCAGTCTGAGGCCGCCGCGTGGTTGTCATCTGCCACGGCCTCTGTGGGTAGCCTTTGTCCCCAAGGAGCCACCCCTGCAGATTCTGTGAACTCTGGAAGACTGCAGGGATCTGCGAGCGACTCAGGATGTAGGCATCGTGCACACTCCCTGGAAACCGTGCACATACCTGCAGGATGCGTTTCTGATGGTCGCACAGCAGCTGCATGTTCAGTGAGTGGAAGCCCTTGCGGTTGATGAAGTCCACTGAGTGCAGCCAAGGAGACCTGAGCACCACATGAGTGCAGTCAATCACACCCTGTACCTCTGGGAATCCCGAGACCTGGGCGAATCCAATGGCTCTTGCACCCTGGCTGTCCCGGTCCTGGGAGAAATGCACAAAGTTGTGTGCAATGGAGAAGATGGCATCCGTGACCCCATGGATGCATTTGTGGGTAGTAGATTGTGAAATCCTACAGAGGTCACCTGTGGAGCCCTGAAAGGAGCCACTGACATAGAAATTGAGCACCACGGTCACTTTCACAGCCACTGGCAGTGGATGCCCTCCATGTCCCCTTGGCGCCAAGTCCTGCAGTAAGTGGCAGATGTGAGCCACCAGGTCTCTAGACATGTGCAATCATCGGCGACACTGGTTCTCAGTCATCTGTAGAAATGGCAGGCGGCATCCACAGACCTGAGTGTCTCTAGGCACCGACCAGTCACGGCTCACTGTCACTCCTGGGCAGTGTGTGCAGAAGCCCTACTGCCCCTTCTTCATGAGGTTGCTGTTCCTACCTTTGCATAGCCAGGAGCCTCAGTCACGGCCTCCTCCATCTTCTCTGGTCTCTGTAGGCCATCAGGCATACAGTTGGGTCACCAGGATCCGTGATCCTGACATAGTTCTCCTGCAGCATGAGAGAGAGGGAGAGACGTGGTTATCATGGCTGTACTTAGCACCTTTCCTGACCCTGTGTGACTGCCCCTTAATGCTTCCCGGAGAGTGCTGGTCACCACTCGGATGGCCAGAGATGAGTGCGCTGCATGGCTGCCCTGTCAGCCTGCGACATGGGGGACACTGGCCAAAACCAGGATGCTGAGATTGGAAGGCGCTGTGAGCACCTCCAGCAGTGACTGCTACATGGCCAGCGTTGGCGAGGAGATTGTACAACGTGTGCAGTCCAACTGCTCTGCGGACCCATAAAGTGGTGGCGGACTCGAAGTCTCTGCCAGGGGGTTGAAGGTGTGGAGAGGGGGTAATGTATGGAGCGCTTGGTGGCCCTTTGGTGCCTCTGTGTTGCCTAGCAACACCCAGAGTCTATAGATGCCGCCTGCCATTCCTGCAGATGACTGAGAACCAGTGTGGCCGATGACTGCGCATGTCGAGGGACCTGGTGGCTCACACCTGCCACTTACTGGAGAACTTGGCGCCAAGGGGACATGGAGGGCATCCACTGGGTGGGCAGGCTAGGAGCCTGACCCCAATCCTATCACTGCGGCTGTGCCTGATCTGTCTCAGTTGCAGAGACACGGTCAGTTTATACAGGTGTCCCTAATGCACGGCCACTCCCCTCGCTTACCCTGACCCCCACCTCAATCGCCTGTGCATGGGATGCAGCACCAGGGCAGCACTTGCCCCCCACTCCCCCCACCCCACCCCCCCACCCCCCTCAGCAGTCGCCTTCGGGGCCAGGCATCAGTTTCCTCCACCCCTCCCCCCAGCGCCCCTAAAGCCTGTAAACAACGGGTGAGCTGTGGAGGACGCTGTTGCTCACTCACCTCAGTTCCTCCAAAGTGAAGGCCGCCAAGTGCATGTCGCTAGCGTGCTGTTGTGAAACACATTGGCGTGCTTTCCCGCCAACGTGGGCAGACAATACAATGGGGTTCCAAGAGCCTGGCGGGATGGCCTTTTAACTATACACTAATGCATTACAATTAGCTCCCCACTGGCCGATGGCGGGAAACGCGGCCCACCGTTGGCGGGCTGAATGGACGATCGCGACCTGCCTTTGCGCCGTCGTGAAGTGGGTCCCGCCATATTTTCCGTGCACATTATCTATTGAGCCCGCTGCCAGCAGGCTTGGAAAATTCCACCCCATGTTCACTCATGACCATGTCAAGCACCGAGCTTCTTTGGATGATTTAAAGCCTGCAGCCTGCTTGACTACAAAAATGTAATTAAATCTCACACAGACCCAACCACACTTAAACCCACTTCACAATACACCGGAAAAATATTGTGAAAAAATGCTAGTTTCATGACACTGTGTATGCATGGCTGTGTGTGTGCCTGTGTGTGTGTGTCTTGTGTGTGTGTTTGTCACTGTGTGTCTCACTTCTAAGTCAAAAAGTTTTGAATTCAAATCCCACGACAGAGACTTATATATAAAAATTTATGTGGATGCTCCTGAGGGAATGCTGCACTCTCAGAGCTGCTATCTTTCAGATGAGACATTAAACTGTGTTCTCAGGTGCACATAAAAGGTCCTCTCGCACTGTTGCAAACAAGAGCAAGGGGAGTTTTCCACTCTCCTGGGACCAATGTTTATCCCTCAAATGAAATTACTAAAGCAGAATATCTGGTCTTTATTGTATTGCTGCTTGTGGGAGCGTGTTGTGCATAAATTGGCTGCTGTGGTTTCTACATTGCGACAGTACCTACATTTCAAAAGTGGCTGTAAAGTATATTGGTCTGAGGCTGTGGACGGTGCCATATAAATGCATGTCTTTCTTCACCTGTGGAGGAAAATGTTTTGGAACAGTGTCAGTTCTATTGTAATACTTGTAATATTGTAATTGTTCCCAGATAAATAAACTTTTCTTGTCTGACAGATGAGACTATTTAAACTTTTGGAGCATGAGGCCTTCATGTAAGGGACTATTCCAGACAGCTAGCCAGCCGAGCTGCACCAAAGGACAGGATCAATGCGACAACTTACTTTGGCGGCCCAGTTATCACTGGCAGCTGATGTACCAGTATTAACTATTGGTTACTTTAGTAGTGCTGAAAGCCCCATATTAAAGACTATCTTGTAACGCCAGGAGGTGTTCTCTTGTTATCTCCCATGCTACATTCCTGTGACATATTAATTTCAGTATCTTAAAGGCTTATTCCACTCATCCAGAACCTCTGCACACCACTGCCTGCTGTGCAGAGTGAAACATATTACGTTGTAGCAGGAAACCTGGTCTTGGCAAAGGGGTGAAGTTGATGGTATGGCGAAAGTACATTGGAACCCAAAAGATTACCATGTTATTATCCACTGAAGGTGAGGGTCTTCCCCCACCTTACCGCACAACAAATGCCACTGAACATTGAGTGCAATATTCAGAGGCTAAGCAGAACCTTCCTAACATGTTGACAGGACTTCATCATTACTGCGTTCCCAAGAAATGCACAGGGCAAACAAGGCAACACACAACCCAGGCACAACTTCAGAGCATCAGTGAAATGACCCCTTCCTTGGGTTGCTCCCTCAGAAGGGCCCATACTGTTCAACGTTGGGACATCTTTAGGAATATAAGAATGTACAAGCCCAAAAAGACTATTGTAGTCCCTCTGACCAATCTCAAAGTTTGAAGGATAGCCCAAACCACTCCAGCTATTAGGGATAAAACCAGAAAACGCTGCAAACTCTCAGTAAGTGTGGAGAGAGAAAGAGTTAATATTTCAGGTCAACGACTTTCATCAGAACCCATCTATTTGGGGTCAGCCTTGGCTAAGTGACAGAACCCTTTCCATCTAGCCAGGACAGGCCCGGGCTCGACTGTTGACACTTAAACACGTAACCTAGACTGAAACATCGATGAAGCACTGACTGAGTGCTGCTCTAGAGAAGGTGCCTTTTCTCGAATGAGACATTAAACTGAGGCCCCGGCTGCCCTCTCAAGTTGGCAGAAAATATTTCAGGCTAAGATTTTTACCCTCAACCAGCATCACTAATGAAGTAAAGAATTTGAATTACATTCCAACATTCACAGCCTTGGTATGTTGCCAAGTTCTTAATTGTCAGTGAAGCATTTTGAAGTGTAGGGGAACTCAACAAGCAATTTCATACACAACAATGTATCACAAACAATGACAAATGACTGGCTAACCTGTAATTTCCCTTTCACACTGTATCTCGCTCAATCATCCTCTGTCCCTCTCGACGCCTCTGGCTATCTCTCTCTTGCAAAGCTTGTTAAGCAGTGTACAGGATTCCAATCTATACAACAAATAATTCGAGACAACAATTTCTATAATAAATTCCTTTTATTAAAAATCAACAAGATATTACAAGTAAACCTGCGATAACTCTGTTACACAATAATCCCAGATTACACATAAACATGCACAGAGCTCCCCCTTAAACTCGAGCGACCATAAATAAAAACTTCATATGCATGAACCCCAGCAAATGACCAGTTCAGCAGTAACTCGACATTGCTCTTTAATTGACAACAAACCAAGTTGCCCCCAATTGCAGCCTCGAGAATCTTTCTCCAATGTCTTTTTATGCCTCTTTTCAGGGGTGGACCTGGGTATTAAATTGACAGGGTCTTACTGTCCTATCAAGGCTCTCCTTAATACAAATCGCCTTCTGTCTCATGAGGCGATGGTATATTCCTTGGTGGTCAACTCTGTGTTAAGCACCTGGTGGATCTCAGGAGTCCCACTCTGGCAAGGCAGCCTCTACCCTATGTGCTGCAGAATAAGGCAGTGGTTGATAAGGTGTACAATTCGCTGGCCTCTGTTTCCTTTGGGCTCTCTCTCCGTCAGCTGAACTTTCCGTTTCTTCTCACCACTTCCAATGCCCCTCCCTCAGCCTCCAGAGGTCATGGCCATCAGCGACTCTCTCCCATTTTTCAGCATTAGTTTCCACCACCTTCATTTTGTGCTCGCAGGTGTCCTTGTGGTGGACGTACGGACATTCAGCAGGTCGTGATGCAGTGGACCGTTCACCATACAGAAGGTCTTTGGGTATACGGCTGTCCTCTCCTGAAGATGGCCAAATAGCCCATACATCATCGGCTTAGGAATGAGTTTATGCTGATGGAATCAGCATGCTCCAAGCCTTTGAGTTGGTGACTTTGTCCTGCCAAGAGACATCAAGGATACATCTAGATAGCGAAAGTGGGAGCCTTATATCCTGTCTTGCATATGTTGTCCTGGTCTCACTACTCTAGAGGAGTGCACCGAAGATGCAGGCTTGGTGGGCTTGCAGTTTGATAGTTAGGTTGCCATTGGTGCACACTCTCTCAATTTGGGCAAAACACCGTTTGTGGTTAGAGTGTTGATTTCAGCATCAAGTGACAGATTGCTGCCGATCGTGGAGCCTAGATAGGTGAAGCTGTCAGCAACCTTCGGTGTCACATTGTCAATGCTGATAGATGGCGATATTGTAAAATCTTTAACCATGACATTTGTCTTCTTGATGCTGATGGTTAAATCAAACTCTTTACAGGCTGTGGGCTGGGCTTTCATCCTCGCGGCAGGTAGTGTGAGTCGGGAAATTTCCCAGCTCGGCGCGCCAACCTTGGGAGAAAATACCTGCAAAGGTGATTTTCATTTCAGTGGATGGGGTGGAGGCAAGTGCACGGGCTTGCTGCCCCAATAAAGATTTTGGAAGCAACCATGGGGGCTGTTTTAAGGGCCCATCTCACTGCTTTGGGGCTTTCTCCCAGTTACAATAAAAAACAATAAAACAGAAAAAGCCCTCAGCCTACATCCCTCGCACCCCCTCAAACCCCCACCACTCCCCATGCCCTCTCCATGCCAATTCATGCCACCCCATGCCCCTCATCGACCCCCAATGGCCCTTCATACCCTCCATGCCAACCTATGGCACGGCAATGCCCATTTATCAAGTATACACTCTGTACACACCAATGAACCCTATAGTACCAATGTCACATGTGAAAAAGTCGGTTTGACCCCATTGCAAGTCTCAAAGGGACCTTACCCATCATGTCATGGAAAGAGGAGATCACATTGATCAGCTTCAGAGGTCAGCCAATTTTCTTCAGCCGCTTAAATAGAATTCCTCTGTTCACATAGTCAAATTCCTTGGTGAGATCAATGAAGGCAACGTAGTGGTTTCCTTTGTTCAAGACATTTCTCTTGCAGCTGCTGGACTGAGAAGATCATGTCAGTTGTGTTCTGAAACCACACTCGGACTTGGGATAAATGGGTTCAACCAAGATTTTCAACCTGACAAGGGCAACATTGTCAAATACTTTTCTCACGATACTCAGCAGGGAGATGCCTCAATAGTTGTAATTACTGCAGTCTCCATTGTTCTTATACAAGGTCACAACAAATGCTGCAGGAGTGCTGGTGGCTGAGTTCAATGGCAAGCGAGTCATTAGCTTTGCTAAACTCCTCCACAGTGGGTTCAATATCCAGCTCTTTCATGATAGGCAGGCTCACTATGGTGTCCAGAGCTTCCTTGCTGACCCTGTTCTCACTTGAGTACAATTCAAGGAGGTGTTCCTAAACCTCCAACTGTTTATTACTGTCGGTGATGACCTCCCCTGCCATTGCTTTCAATGGAGCTGTTTTCTTTCTTGTTTGACCTGTTGTCTTGTTGACTCAATATTATATGCACCTGTGTTGGAGGACATCTGGATTTCCTGACCAGGTTGTAACCAGTATTCATTGGCGCAATGCCTAGCAGTTTCTTGGGCTTTATTTGGAGTGGCTCTCAGTGCATTCAGAGTTTCCTCGCCTTGATCTCTCTTATAATTAATGGGAGCAGATCATTTGGATTCAATGACAGGTTCCATCATGGTGATGTTAGCCTCAAACCAGTCAGCACTCTTGCTTCCCATATGTTGCGAGTGCAGTATTGTAGACGGCGTTTCGAAGTACGCTCCACTTCGCTCCTGCACTCTGTATGGGAACACTGCAGAGCGCATGTTCAATCGAGTTGAGGAACTGTTAGTTCTTATCTGGATAGGCTGACATGGATATGAGTGCGGCCTTTCTGCTTTGAATGAGAAGGCTACAAGGGTTGCACACCAGTGAGTGATTTACATTGCAGCCAGTGCTCTGCCAGCTGTGTGTGTTAAGAATGCTGAGAATTCTGAGAGTAGCATTCTCTCAAAATATCCAATAGAATGTCAAGACTTATGTCCAAATCATGGTGTTAAAGCATACCCTAATGATACCCACCTGCCATGAGCTTCTAGAATCTCTAGTGTTTTCTATTCTTGACCAATCAGGCCTTTAACTCCTCTTAGAAAAAAAAAATACCTGGAAAAACTCAGCAGGTCTGGCAGCATCGGCGGAGAAGAACAAAGTTGACGTTTCGAGTCCTCATGACCCTTCAACACTCCTCTTCCCTCATTCTATGCCGTTCCCCGTGATCTATTCCACAACTCCCTCAAAACATCGCATCTCCGGCCTTCCAAACAATGTTCCTTCTTTGTGCTTTGTCTGTTATCAGTTGTTTATGCTTAGAGCTGTTCATCGAGTCTGCAAATAAGCTGCTCATCATGGCTATCCAGCCCAATCGTCCTCACTTCTCGTACGTACTAAATTAATCTCCACATTCCAGTGAGTATTGCCTCCAGTTCCTCCTATCGACAGTTAGTTAAATCATCCATAGGTCTCAAAGCCGGACATGCCATTGTCTGGAGACATTCTTGCTTTTGTTTCGTTTTAGCGGTTTGATCGTGCCCAGGGCCTTCCTTATCTGCGAAAACACACAGGTTTGAATTGCTCAGTAGTTTTGATTTCTCCTGAAAAGTCTTTTAGCCTTGTGAGGCACGTTGCACATAATATTTGATTAATTTTGGTTACAGGAAGCTGCGGCAGTGATCTGTATTCTTATATCATACCTGCCTCCATCGCTCAGATAATGAAATACTAGGTTTAATTTTTACACTTTTACCTTCATTTCTCTTTAAGATTCCCCTTCTTTATCTCCTGGTGGGATCTAACACTCTTCTCACCGAGAGATGCTTTTCTGCTTTCACCATTGTGATTTCACAATTGCAGTTTTTGGTTGCATGATCACAGGATTAGTTTTAAACTATCTCTGAGCTGTTATAGATGAGGAGCAATCTGGAATGGAATGCATAAAGCTTTTTCACTTTGTCAGCAATTTAGCATCAAACCGTGAACCGCATACAAAGTTGGCGTCGATGTTCCCATCAATTTGCAGGCATTTTAAGCTTTAGGTATTACCAGGTGTCATATGATAAGGTTCCTAATAAGAGGCTTTTTAAAGAAGGGAAACAAAGGGCGGAGTTTTACACCGGCAGGATTTTACAGTCCCACCAAAGTCAGTGGGCTTTTGAACGGCTGGCCACATTTTACAGCCCCTCCCCCACCACAAACAGGTCCATAAAATCCCACCCAAAGGATTCATACAGAACCTTTCATAATGTTAGGATGTCCCAAAGTGCTTTACTGAAGCACTGAAATGTAGTCACTGTTACAACAAAGGGAAATGTATAATTTATTCTGAGTGCAAATTGATCCCTGAAAAATGCGGTGAGATAAACGACAAACTCATCTGATTTTGGTGGTGGTGGTTCAGTGATAAAGGTTGACTAGGACAAGCCCGCTCATCTTCAGATCGTGCCATAGGATCATTCATTGTCCACCTGAGGTCGCAGATGGGGCCACATCTGGCCACGAGTCCAATGCCTCGTCTGAAAGATGTCACAAAAGTGAAAGAGATATCCATCTAGACCAAGGGTTTTTAAAATTCATTTATGGGGCCTAGCCATCGCAGGCTAGGCCAGCGTTTATGGCCCATCCATGATTGTCCTTGAGAAGGTGGTGGTGAGCTGCCTTCTTGAACCACTGCAGTCCATGTGGTGTAGGTACACCCACAGTGCTGTTAGGGAAGGAGTTCCAGGGTTTTGACCCAGTGACAGTGAAGAAACGGTGATATATTTCCAAGTCAGGATGGTGAGTGGCTTGGAAGGGAACTTCCAGGTGGTGGTGTTCCCATCTATCTGCTGCCCTTGTCCTTCTAGATGGTAGTAGTCATAGGTTTGGAAGGTGCTGTATAAGAAACCTTGGAGATTTCCTGCAGTGCATCTTGTTGATGGCACACACTGCTGCTACTGTGCTTCGGTGGTGGAGGAAGTGAATGTTTGCATATGGGGTGCTAATCAAGTGGGCTGTTTTGTCCTGAATAGTGTCAAGCTTCTTGAGTGTTGTTAGACCTGCACTAATCCAGGTAAGAGGAGAGTATTCCATCACAATCCTGACTTGTGCCATGTAGATGGTGGACAGGCTTTGGGGAGTCAGGAGGTGAGTTACTCGCCACAGGATTCCTAGCCTCTGACCTGCTCTTGTAGCCATAGTACTTATATGGCTAATCCAGTTCAGTTTCAGGTCAATGGTAACCCCAAGATGGTGATAGTGGGGGATTCAGCAATGGTAATGCCATTAAATGTCAAGCGCCAGTGGTTAGATTCACTCTTGTTGGAGATGGTCGTTGCCTGGCAATTGTGTGGCGCGAATGTTACTTGCCACAGGATTATTTCAAAGTACCATTACCCACAGCCTGTGGTATCTCTGGAAACCAAACTATGAATCTATATCCTTCTAATCATCTCTCCCCAGGCGTTGACACCAACATCTTACCCTATCTACCACATCAACCTATGGTTGTCAACTCTGGTTGACCATATTCCTGGAGGTGTCAATGGGCTGACTGCCTCACCCAATCAGGCAGCCTGTCCAACACCCACATCATTATTTTTATAGCTAATAAACAAAAGTGGTTGGAGAAAATAAACGACTCCAGCTATTTTTATGTTCCTTTAATATTTCTCCCTGGGTTTGTTTACAGCAGCATCTAGGAGATGAATTGTTAATATCTGGAAACTTCAGGGCAATCCTGGAGGATTGGCAACTCTCTACGGACCAACAACACTCTAACTGTGACAACAGTATTGCTGAAAAGAGAGACATGCTGTCGAAACTTTTCGTCTTGTACTCATCAGGGCAGATTTGCAAGAATACCAATTGTAAAGGGAACAACAATTTATACTGCATGAGAAGAGAGTGCTGATTGGTTGGCAAATGGACTCTGCCAAATCTTCCAATTTTGCCCTCTTGCGCATCTCCGATTTTCATTGAACCACCATTGGAGGTCATACCTTCAGCTGTGAAAGCCCTAAGCTCTAGAATTCCTTCCTCATACTTCTCCAGCTCTCACAATATCTCTCTCCTCCTTTAAGATTCTCCTTAAAACCTATGTCACATATCCTAACATTTCCTTATGTGGCTCAAAGATACTGAAGCCGTCTGTGTCCATATGCAGCAAGACCTGGACAATATTCAGGCTTGGGCTGATAAGGGGCAAGCAGCATTCGCACCACAAAAGTGCCTGGCAATGATCATCTCCAACAAGAGAGAATTCAACCATCTCCTCTTGACATTCAATGGGATTGCTATTGCTGAATCCCCCACTTTCAACATCCTCTGGGTTAACGTTGAAACTGAACTGGATCAGCCATATAAATACGGTGGCTACAAAAGCAGATCAGAGGCCAGGAATCCCGCAGCCAATAACTTACTTCCTGACTCCCCGGAGCCTATCCACCATCTACAAGGTACAAGTCAGGAGTGTGATAAATACTCCCCACTTGCCTGGATGAGTACAGCTGCAATAACGCTCAAAGAATTTATCACCATCCAGGGCAACCTGCTCATTTAGCACCCAATCCACCACCTTAAACATTCACTCCCTCCATTACTGATGCACAGTAGCAGTGGTGTGTACCAACTACAGGATGCATTGCAGCAACTCACCAAGCCTCCTTCTATAGCACCTTCCAAATCTGTGACCTCTACCACTTAGAAGGACAAGGGCAGCAGATACGTGAGAGCACCACCACCTGCCAGCTCCCCTCCAAATCACACACCATCCTGGCTTGGAAATATATTGCCGTTCATACATACATACATAGAAAATAGGAACGGAAGTAGGCCATTCAGCCCCTCGAGTTTGCTCCACCATTCAATAAGATCATGGTTGATCTGTTTGCAGGTGGTGGTGTTCCCATGTATCTGCTGCCCTTGTCCTCCTAGGTGGTAGGGGTTGTGGGTTTGGAAAATGCTGTTGAAGGAGCCTTGGCAAGTTGCTGCAGTGCATCTTCTATATGGTACTCACTGCTGCCATTGTGCACCGGTGGTGGAGGGATTAAATGTTAAAGGTTGTGGATGGGGTGCTATTCAAGTGGACTGCTTTGTCCTGGATGGTGATTTTGGAGCTGCCAGGCAAATGGGGAGTAACCCATCACACTCCAGACAGATAGATAATGGACAGGATTTGGGGAGTCAGGAGGTGAGTTACTCACTGCAAGGCAAGGCTCTTTGTAATTGTTTAAAATTACAGGCATGAGAATTTCATGCAAATGGGTAATTTCAAAATCAAGGACCATGCTATTCAATGATATTTTACAGGTGTAAAATGGGTGCAAAAGCATCAAAAATGGTGGGCAGCACATGCCCTTGTATTCTGAGCTGAAAGCTCTTACAGCACCACATCATTATATGGCTGGTCCAGCTAGGTTTCTGGTCAATGGTGACATCCCCAGGATATTGATGGTGGGAGTTCAGTGATGATAATGCTGTTGATTGTCAAGGAGAAGTGGTTAGGTTCTCTAGTGTTGGAAATTGTCATGGCCTGGCACTTGTGCAGCTTGAATGTTACTTGAATTTCTGGCCACTGGACATAGTGAGACCTATGAAAGTAAGGTAAAGAGGTATATCCTGTTCCCTCCACTTCTCTTGCAGCTGATGTATGAAGAAGATTATGTCCACTATAGAACTACCAGCACAGAAGCAGCACTTTGCTTCTGGATATAATTGGCCCGCAAGTGGATGGAGCCTTTTCAGCATGACCCTAGTGCAGGCCTTCCCAGTGATGCTATAAGGAGTGAGATGCCTCTGAAGTTGTTGAAAACTCCTCAATCATCCTTATTTCTGTATAATGTCACAATTTGTGCATCACACATGTCCTGTGGAACAAATCCAACCTCCCAACATAGAAGGAGAAGGTCATGAAGGTGTGCCAGAAGATGGGGCTTTCTGTTCTTGAGCAGTTTGGCTGGAATTCCAACCTTGCTGGGTGTCTTTCTGTTTGCTAAGCATTCGATGGCATTTTCAAGCTCTAATGATGAGGGTTCTTCATCTAAATCAACCATGGCAGGAAGCAGTGGGAGAGCATCAGGCGCAGACTGGGAGATGTCCACCTCACCAGAATGCAGCTCACAGTAATGTTCAATCCAGTGTCTCAATATCCTTTTTACAACATGGCAACCAGAACTGTGTACAGGACACCAGCTGTGGTCTGGCTGAAGTTCAATACAATTTAGGCACAACTTCTCTACTTTTCCATTTTATCTCTCTGGAAATCAACCCTATTTGTCGTTTGCCATTCTGGCCGCGTTGACCTGTGTCACAACTTTTAGACTATTTCTTTATTTGTACTCCCGGATCCCTTTTTCATCAACCACAGGAAGTTCTCATTTTCCAAATTATATAGGGCCTTCTTATTTTTCTTACTGAAATGTATTAACTCACAATCCTCTATATTGAAATTAATTTCCAGTTATGTGCCCATTCTGCAAGTACATCAATGTCCTCTTCTAATTTGTTGCAGTCCTCCTCAAGGCTGACTTTCCCTCAGCCCAGCCCAATTTAGTGTCATTCGCAAATTCAGAAATTTTGTTTTTGATTCCAAGGCCTAAATTATCAATATAAATTGTGAACAACAGTGGTCTCAGCACTGATCCTTGTAGGAAATAGATTCAATTGTACCTTGGAAAAACAGATGAAAAAATAATTGCAGGGCTATGTGGAAAGAGTAATGGGGTGAGGCTAATTAGGCAGCTCTTTCAAAGAGCTGGCACAGGCATAATGGGCCAAATGGCCACCTTCTGAGCTGCAGGATTTTATTATTCCATTTTATACTTCTAGGTGCCCTGATGCCATTTAGAAAGGAGTGAGATGTTTCTACCCTATCTTATTTCCTATGTTCTCATTCTACAAAAGTTTAAATGGTTCCAATTCCCACATAACCATGAAAGAGAAACAGTTCTGGAGATGACACATGCAGCATTCAAACACACACAGCCAATCACTGCATTGTTTTCTTTATATCTGGTCATAATCTGAGAGAGGCCTTTTAGATTACAATGGAGTTCAATATGTAGATGTAGAGAAGAAGATTCCACTCTGGGCCTGCCCAAAACTAGGACCATCAATATCAGATAGTCACTAATAAATTGACTGGGGAATTTAGGAGAACCTTCTTCAGACAGAGATTGGTAAGAATGTAGAGCTCGCTGTCACATGGAGTAGTTGATGCCTTTAAGAGAAAGCTAGATGAGTGCATGAGGGAGGAAAACATAGAAGATTATGCTAATGGAAGAAGAGAGTAGGGTAGGAGGCTCATGGGAACCATAAACCAGTAGGGCTGGATGGTCTGCTTTGAAGTTTTAACTTCTATGCAATCCTACGAAAAGTAATTTGCTTTAAAACTCACAATTCAGTGATCAGTTAATCTGGCTGTTTTTGTTTTGTTGGTGCAACTGATAGTCATTGATTCTGCAGTGCCTGCAGAATGTGAAACCAGTTATTTTCATGCCCTCTTGTTCTCAAAGATTTATTTTTACTTTTCTACACCTGTTCCTTCCATGCCTCCCTAGGCAACACATCCAATTTTGTTGTAATGATATTGAAAAGTGGCTAATGTTTCAGAACAATGCTAATGAGGGTTTGGAATTACCTCGCTGTGAATCAAAATCAATCTCAAGAACAGATGGTTGGATCAGTCCACAATTATAGAGTTGGGGCTTCGGGACCCGGACTTAAAAGCAAGACGCCTGATGGTACAATCTTCCTAGAGATGGCCTCCTAACTGACTGCCTCCTCACGAACAGGCTCCCAATGTTGCTAGCTCAATGAGGAGGGGGCACCTTAGCAGCCCCACTGGGAGGGTCACAATGTCGCCTCACCATAGAGGCATGTATTTCAAGTTAATGTTGTGAGGGATAAAGACATTAGGTCCCTCAGAGCAGCTGGGAATCCCGCCCCCCCCCAACCGCAGATGCATCAATTGGGCTGCAGGTGAGGTCTTTCCTGTCAGCTACCCCTCTTTGGGGATGGAGCTTTCGCCTCTGATATCCAGCCCCCCACAAACCCAGGATGGCCACTGGGAAGCCGACTCCAAGGAGATGACGGCCTCCATAAGTGGCGGGTGAGCCACTCGCCCGTGGAAAATTGCAGGCACACCTGCAAAATCAGGCTTAATGGAGTCTGCAATCAGCTTAGTTGACGGCCCACCTCAGCGCTGCAGGCAGGGTAAAATCTGCCCAGCGACCCGAATACGTCAGGGAGCCGTTCTAAGGTGGCTCTCCTCTATTTTCCTGGGCACCCCGTCTCCTAGTCCACCATCGCGGGGTCAGCCAAGAAAATTCAGCCCATAGTATCTGACATTACAATTATTGTTGTGTTTTTATAATGATATAAGGGCACCAATCACTCATAAGGGATTGGGTAAACACGTTGTAGGTTCACCTATTGACACTAGGCACATGAGGACAGTTAGACAGAGATATAAAGCTTGAAGACACATCAGCAGCAGAACTGTGTGCGCTTGCTCTGCTCAAAAGCAAAGGTGAAATTTTAACTGCGTTCTTAATTCAAATTTAGATCGCTCATTTACAAAATCTGTTCCAATATCAAAATCAGCCTCAGTCATCAGTTCTTTTCTGGATACACAAGGATTGATAGACTCATGGCGTTTTCTATACCTGTCAGTAAGACAATGCTCCTTTTTCTCTCCTGTTCACCACACCTATTCGCGTATTAACTATTTTTTTTCCTTGTCAAGAGGCTGCTCACGTTAATTCAATCTTGTGCATACAATAGCTTTGTGATCTCTGATCATGCCCCCTTAGTTTTAGCAACACGATTCCATGATCAACCTGTTTCTTGATTCTCTCCTTCTGGCAGACCTGGATTTTATTAAATTCATTTCCTCGCAAATAGATACTTTTATAAAACTTAATACTACTCCAGATATTTATTTTGCTACTGTCTGGGGGAGTATGAAGGCTTGCCTACACAGGCAAATAATTCCATATACTTCTCAACTTAACAAATGCAATATCTCAAAATTGTCCAAATCGATTGACCAAATTCTCTTAGTGGACCAGCAGTATGCGATTGCGCCTACCCCAGTGTTATATAAAGAATGTCTGGTTCCACAGAGTGAATCTGATCTTCTTTCCAATAAACATGCGGAAAAGCTTATACTTAGACCATGTGGTACATTTTATGATCATGGTGAAAGAACTGGTCGGCTCCTGGATCACCAGCTTCGCCAGTCTGCTTCCTCTCAACTCATAGCTGAAATCACCACTCCAACAGGGTCAACTACCACCAATCATCAGGAGATCAATGATCAGTTCAAACTTTTTTATTCTGCTCTTTATACCTCAGACTCCTTATCAGATCCTGGTTTATTTCACAATGTTTTTTTGATAATATGGACATCCCATCTTTAACATCTGACGTTATGAATATGTTAGAAGTACCCTTTTTCCAAGAGGAAACACTAAAGGCAACTAAATCCATGCAAAGTAATAAGGCACCAGGGCCTGATGAGTTTCCAATGGAATTTTATAAAAGTATTCTTACCACAACCTTCTCCATTATTATTGTTTCTGTTTTCAGAATGCTTTCTCTCTAAAATGTTCCCTCCTACGAGCCATCTTTGTCTATTATTCTAAAGAGGGATAAGGATCCTCTGCATTGCAGCTCATACTGGCCTATTTCCCTTTTAAATGTGGATGTCAAGATACTAGTTAAAGCCTTAGCCCACCGGCTTGAATATGTCCTTCCATCTATTATCTCTCCTGGCCAGTCAGGTTTTATACAGGGCAGGCAATCCTTCTCTAATTTAAGGCGTCTTTTCAATATTATTTAAACACATTCACACTACTCCTACACCTGAGGTCCTTACACCTATGGATGCAGAAAAGGCCTTTGATAGAGTGGAATGGGACTACCTTTTCTTCACTCTTCAAAAATTTGGATTTAGACACATTTTTATAAAATGGATAAAACGATTGTATTCCTCACCGGTTACTTCAGTACGTACAAATAATATTCACCCTAAACTCTTTGACCTCCATCAGGGTCCTTGTCGGGGCTGTCCCCTTTCCCCTCTACTTTTCTCTATTTCTAATCAGCCCCTGGCAATTTCACTGCGGACCTCGGAGGTATACAGGGTGTCCTATGGGGCGGAGTCGAGCAGAAACTCTCCCTATACGGTGAAGACCTGCTTCTTTACATCTCTGATCCAGCCTCATCCCTCCCACACATTTTCTCCATTCTTGAGCGATTTGATCATACTTCAGGTTTTAAAATAATTCAAGAAAGAGTGAAATTTTTCCTATTAACTCTATTGCGAAGAATTACTTTCTTTCCTCCCCTTCAAAGTCTCAGTAAACAGTTTTAAATATTTAGGAATTTTAGTTACTTGATCCCTTGGAGAGCTTTTTAAGCTCAACTTTGATCCTTTGTTGGAACATACGAAGCAGGACTTACCACATTGGTATAGTTTACCCCTTTCTTTAGTCGTCATATAAATTCTGTAAAGATGAATATTTTGCCAAAATTTCTATACATGCATTCCATTGTTTACTCCCAAGCGTTTTTTTGTTGCAATAGGCTAATTAATTTTTTCCTTTATTTGGAATAAGAAAACACCCAGAATTTGTAAAATTTTTCTACAAGTCCCAAGTATTTAGCTGGTTCGGCACTGCCAAATTTTCAGTTTTATTATTGGTCTGCTCATATCTATAATATTTCTTTTTGGCTTCATTTGGATTCGGTTAGTTTAAGGTGGGTGCAATTGGAGGCAGCCTCCTGTCAATCCACATCTCTGCCTGCTCTGTTGTGCTTCTCCGTTCCTTTCTCAACCAGTCACTTTTCTTCAAACCCTATTGTTAGACAGTCACTTAAGACTTGGACCCAGTTCAGAACGCACTTTGGGCTGCAATCTCTCTCTTTATACAGCCCTATTAATGCAAACTATTTATTTCCGCCTTCATTAGGAGATTCTGCCTTTCAAGTCTGACACATGAGAGGCATCAAAACGCTTGCTAACTTATACATTGATGATATTTTTGTTTCTTTTGACTCTTTCTTGGGAATATAATCTGCCTCACACACACTTCTTTCGCTATTTACAAATCCGAGATTTTGCTTGCAAAAATATTGCCCAGTTTCCTTTATTGCCCCCTAAATCACTGATAGATATTATGTTAGGGGATTCATTTTCAAATTGTATTCTCTAATTTTTTCACTACACTGCGCTTTCTACCTTAAAAACTCTTTGGGAGCAAGGTTTTTGACTCAGACTTATCGGAAGATAACTCGAAATCTATTCTCCCTCATGTACATTCCTCATCTGTACGTGCAAGACATGGGTTGCTACAATTTAAAATCTTACTTCGTATCCATCTATCCAAGGTGAAATTATGCAAGATGTATCCAAATTTCGATCCAACCTGTGGTAAATGTCACACTGGCCCAGCCTCTCTAATTCATCTGTGCTGGTTGTGTCCTAAATTGACTTTGTTATGGACAAAAACTTTTAGGTCACTCTCACATATTTTCAGTAGCAACATTGAACCGCCTCCCAATACAGCACTCTTTTTGGAGTGGAGCCAAATGGCTTCCCTCTTACAAAAATTCAGACTGATGCATTTGCCTTTTCAACGTTATTGTCTAGACGTATTATTTTATTAAATTGGATACAGTCTTCCCCACCTTCTTTCACTAATTGGATCCGTGATCTTAAGCAGTATTTTAAACTTGAGAAAATAAGGTACACCAGAAGAGGCCCCACTGACGGACTTTCTGTAGCTTGGCAACCTTTATTTATATTACTTTGAGGAACTGCAGCTCTCTACTTTATTTGACTGACCCTAATTAGGTTGTATGTTTAATATTAGGTGAAACTATATCTGACCTATGATTGTCGATTTTCTTATTATTTATTTTTTGGGGGGTTGGGAGGGTTTTTTTGCCTTTTCCCTTTTCCTCTTCTTCCTCCTACTTCACTTTAACTTTCTTTCTCCTTCTCTTCTAAATGTAAGTATATTGAATTATTGCTGCATTGTAAGTTTTTTTTTGGTACAGTTGCTCATTTTGACTGCTGTAAAAAAAAATTAAAAAATAAAGAATTAACTGTTTAAAAAATGAAACTGAAACAGGATTGCATGACACATTTCCTTTGCAGTGATGTCATGCTGCAATCCCATAAAGGCATATTGCAATATCCCCCTTATTTTTTAAAGATATGTTTCCCCCTTCCAAAGTATAATTATTTACAAAACAAGTTCATGTTTAGTTATCATTACATAAGTGTATAGAATAGATGAATCTGAGTCTGTAAAGCATAGAAATAAACTGCTGGTGTGCCCAGATCTTGTAATGGTAATCTAGTCTGGAGATGTTTTTAATTGCTCACAGTGATCTGTGGGATTTTCATTCTTGGATGTTGTTTCTGGTTGCATTTAGGATCTATTCCTCAGTACAAAATTACTGTACAGTGGTTGAGGAACTGGGATGGATCTGATTTGTCCTCAGTTACACCTCACTGTTGCAACTTTGCGTGTAATGACTTCATAGGACCTTGGTTCTGAACAAATCTTTGTCATCTCAGTTGGTTGCCACATACCTTCTGTGGAATTTTGGGTGTGAACTTCTTGCCCTAATTGTAAACGTGATCATTTTGTATCCATATTTATATTGTGCACATTGGTCATCTTCTCATGTAGTTTTAAAAGTTGCTCTCTAGTTTCTGAGACGGTAGAATGGGTAAGTGTAGGTTAATTGGTGTACACTGGTCTGCCAAACATGAGTTCTACTGGTATGGAATAGTTGCACTTAAAAGTGTCACTGTCAAATATAACAATGCAATATATAGATCTTGCTTAGTCTGTCTACATTTGAGAATTAGGGACACGTGAATCAGCCATCCAACTAGGTCGTTTAATCTTGGGTAATGAGGAGAAGAAGTAGTGTGATTGATATTGCACTTCTCACACATATCCTGAAATGGCTTACCAATAAATTGCAAACCATTAGCAGTGATGATCTCTCTAGGCAGATCAAATGGACTGAAAATAGCAATTAGAGTGTGCACGACAGTTGTACTTGATGCATTGTGCATTTGTCGAATAATGAGGTACTAGATGAAGTAGTCAATGATGATAATGATGTCAGTGCCATGGACATGAAAGGGGTCAGATCGATTTTGGACCAAGGATGGCTAGAAACTTCATGTGGAATGAATGGATCCTTGTCCTGGCTTTGCGTAAGTTCTTGACATGCCTCACACTTCTTGGCATTAAGTTCAATGTCATTGCTCACACCCAGCCAATAGACTGTCTGCCTTGTGAGTCTTCTCATCCAATCTCTACCTCAGTGGGAATGATGAAGTTGAAGAGTATCAGGTTGCAAAAATTCCAGTATGATGACCTTCCTTCCTTTAAAAATGATTCCCCAGAAGATTCCTAGCTCCATCCCGATAAGGCCAAAGTGATCTAATATGTCTGTGGACATGCTGAATTGAATCAGGCCATCCTTCAATAATGGTTTTCCACAGTTTCTGTGGTGTAGAACTTTTTGCCGTTTTCTTGTAGCTGCTGGCATTTTCATTTTGCAAAATGTACCAGATCAGTTGACGGACTTGCATTCTCCTGCAAGTATAGCATTGCAGCTCCAATGAAACTGCCAATTTTGTTGAAACATTCTTGGTATTTTGATGTTAGGTCATGAACTGAGGTGATAGGAGTAGTTTCTGAGGTTGATCCGCTATATGAGGTCTGACCAATTCGATGGACTGTCACTAATGTGAGTTTATGACATGCCATCAGACCTACAATTGCTGGGCCTTTAGTCTCCACAATGTAGAACATCTGTGATGCTCAGGAGGATTGATTGTACTTGCACTCCAGGACTATGGATCCTGCGCGTGGAATTAGTGAACCTTATACGCTGAAAGTTGCACAGTAGTAGGTTTCGCCATGACCCTCTATGACTGTGGATACATGTCTTTTAGAATTCTAAGGGGTAGTATGTTGGCACATGTCTGTGTCAATCTTGGCCAATAATAGTAGTTACCAACTTTCTTAGGACAGATCATTTAATCTTGGTAAACAGTTCAGATGGTGAGATTGCATTTATGTTTTCCACAAGATTGACACGGTGTGATACCTGTGTTCACCACTCTTCGTCTCGTTGTGCACATCATCATCATCATTTTCTGGTTTGTCAGTCACCTCACGTACATGTTTCTGATGGGATACTGGATGGTCATTCTTATTGCTTGAACGTACTCAATGTGTATGGTCTGTTTGGATCAGTGCACGGCTCTTTGTAGCTACATCAGCCTTTGCTCTAGTGCACTGCCATTGCTAATGACCCTTTCTGTCACATGTCTTGCAGAGTTGATAGAAAGCTGGGCATTTCATTGGTGCATGCAGAAGGCCACACCTTCTACATGTCTTGGTAAGTTTGGATGTTCTAGTTAGTGTGTCAACAATTGGGATGGTACTTAGGACCTGTAAGTTTCATCGACCTGCGGCGATCGCTTCCTACTTCCATCCAAGTTTGAGTAGCTCTTCAATGCTGTACGTTTTGGGCTTGTCTAGCAGATATTTTTGGAAAAATTTCCACGGGAGTGGATGCAGTCATGAACTCAACAATTCTGCCTGCTAGCCATCTGTTTGAAAAATCACAGTACATACCCTTTCCTCTGCATCTGCTGACATAGTGCTTTATGGATTCTGTAGGCTGTTGTTGAAATGACATGAACTCTCATTGATGAATATGGAAGTTTAACCTGATTCTGAACTGGTCTTCCAATGTAGTCCATATCTTTTGGGGATCCTTTAGCTCTTCTTCTGTTAATCCTGACACGTTCAGCCTTTACCAATTGCTAGGTGAAATTTTATGGCTTGCTTGTCTGCTTCAGACACACCTGAACCAGGAAACCATGGCCCTGTACATTGTTTAAAAAAATTGAACTCGGTTAGTAGGTCATTTGCATTTCAAATTAAACTGGGGCATTTTGTGGACATTCAGACAATAGCCCTTTGACCTTCCTTCTCCTATAGCACCTGGGATGAGTGTCTCTGTAACCGCTTTTGCACGCTTTTCCGAAACTCAGCCCATTATAATCACAATCTTCTTTGGTTCGTTTATTATGGCTTTTTTGTTTGACTCTCCCTTGCTCACTATCAATCCGGCCCACATCCTGTGTTTTTATAATGATAATAAGGCACCAATCATTCATAAGGGATTTGATAAACACATTGTGGGTTAATTTATTAAGGCCAGGCACAAGTGAACAGATATACAGAGATATAAATCTCGAAGACACATCAGCAGCAGAGCTGTGTGTGCATGCTCTGCTTAAGAGCAAAAGTGAAACTAAAACCCGGTTTCATGACACACTTCCTTTCTAGTAACGTCATGCTGTAACCCCTTAAAGGTATACTGCAATAACTATCATTTGCGATTATTGTCTAACTATTACTTTCCAATTCAAGCATTTACATTTCATCTTAGTGTCTCACCCCATATTGTCCCTGGATCTTTCTTTATCGACTTTCCTCATTGTCTCTCATCCAACTGGTCTACTGTTTGACAATACACAGCCTTCAGTTTCCATGCTCTTCACATTATTCAGGTTCTGTGCTCTGAAACAATAGCTGCCCAACATCAAGGAATAGGACCAGAGGCATCAGGAGGAAATTTAATGTAGCGACCTGCAATGCGCTGCCTCCAAAGGGTGGTGGAAGAAAATTCAATGGTAAAATGGTAATGAATAGGAAATTCAATATTTCTAAAGGGAACTGGATAAATAATTAAAGGGAAAAGGTTTACAGGGCTATATGGAAAGAGCAGGGTAATGTAACTTGTTGAGTAGCCCTTTGAAAGATCTGGAAATGGCACAATGGGACGAATGGCCTCCTCCTGTCCTGTATTATTGATTGATTTTATGCTTCAGTGAAATATAGCCAGCCTTTAGCACCGGAATACTTATTTCCTTTTATTTGAGAATTTCGATTGAAGGGCCAAAGTTTTGGATGTATGCAAAGAGCCGATGTGTTCTCTGCTGCTTCCTGACTAGCATTTACCCCTCAACCAGCAACAACAGCTTGCATTTTATAGCATCTTTAACATAGTAAAACATCCCAAGGCGCTTCACAGGAATGTTATTGAACAAAATTTGACAATGGGCCTCATAACGAGGCCTTAGGACAGGCGATGAAAGGCTTGGTCAAAGAGGTAGGTTTTAAGAGGCTTCTCATCCTTGTGCCCACTGCAGGGGAGTCTTAAAGGAGGAGAGAGAGAGAGAGGTAGAGAAAGGGATGTTCCACAGCTTTGGGCCCTGGCTGCTGGAGGAGTCATTGCCAATGGAGGGGGGAAGGGAATCAGGGATGCTGAAGAGGGCAGAAGAGGAAGATGCAGATATCATGGAGGTAAACCGCTAGAGCAGATTTTTTTTGTCATTATCACCTTACTGTTCGTGGGGCCTTGATATGCTCAAGTTAGTTGCTACATTTCATACATTACAACAATGACTGCATTTCAGGAAGGTACTTCATTAGCTGTAAAGTGCTTTGGGATGTCCTGAGTCCATGAAGGGGCACAATGACTATCAGAGACTGATGTTGACAGCGGGTGCCTACAACATGTAAAGCAAAGTTCAGCTTCTGTGCATTTGTTTTTTCAAACTCGCACATCTCCAACCAAAAGAAAATTCTAAACAGTAAATAAGATAACGAATGCCTTCAGACTGTTGTAATCTTGTTACTTGGAGATCAAAAAAAATTCTGCTCACTTTATCTTCATTTTGTTGAGAAGCGCTCTGAATTTCTTTTAATATGCTAAATCGATCACTTTTATTGTTTGATTGAGCGCCAGACAAGTAGGGCCCATTGCAATAAAGCAGACTAATTTCCCTTGAGTTCTCATAAAGTCATCTGTCTCTTTGCTTCTGCAGTGGGTACAATGATGAGAAAAGCCTCTTTCTCATCCAAGGAAACTGGTCATGTCCACACTTCTAATTACGTGATGTGCCTCCTTCACATTGATGCCGCTCGATTTTAAATGGGAGCTTTATTTCCCTGCTTATGACAAGCATTTGTGTGCACCTGTCCATGTGATGCAGATATGGAGTATGTAAAATGGGTGCATGCCTCTATTTGGTGGTGTGTGTACGTGCTGTGCTTGTATACGTGCTCTGCATTTATGTCAATATGTTTAGATTTTTTATTCACTCTTTTGTGGGCAGTGTGTGTCACTGACAAGGCCAGCTTTTATAGCCCATTCCTAACTGTCCTTGAACTTGCTGGGGCCATTTCAGAGGACAAGAGTCAACCACGTTGCTGTGGGTCTGGAGTCACATGTAGGCCATACTAGGTAAGGATGGCAGATTTCTCTCCTTAAAGGGTATTAATAAACCAGATGAGTTTTTATAACAATCGATGATGGTTTCACCATTACTGAGACGCTTTTAATTCCAGATTTTTTTTTTATTAATTGAATTTAAATTCCACCAGCTGCTATCCAGTAACATTACCACTATCTCCCTCTAAATTTGTATAGTTGTGCATGTGCATCTGTGTGTATTTAAAAAGTTATTATGTGGTTTAATGGCACATTTGTATATATTTGCATTTGCTAAATATTGATGTGAGCATGAGTGAATGGGTGAGTGTGTGTGAATGAGTATGAGTGTATGTAAACATGTATGTGAGTTTGGGGCCTGTTGTGAGTGTCTGTGAATGTGAGTGTGTATGAGTATGCATGAGAGAGATTCTGGATGTGTTGTGTGGGTAGGTAAGTGCTATATATTGTCATATTATCTGTAAACATGTGTAGAAGATCTAGGAACTAATTAGTTACGAGCTAAATTGTTATGTGTAAGTGTTCCAGGGGCCACATTTTACAACTGTACTAGAGACTAATATTATGTGTAACAGAACCAGTTCAGACTGGTCCTTCTTGTATACAAGGCAGCATGACAAGTTAAACAAAGAGTTCTCATCTCTCCAAGCTTAAAGTGTGATTATTACCAACACCTGGGAAGCAAAAGACAACAAGAACTCATATCAGTAAGAGTTGGAACTGTTTTTGTCTGGAATGGAGAACACCTCATACAAAAGGTAGGCACTGCATGATGTTCACCAAGGGTTAGTGGACTAGTTTTGATTGCCTTACTTGACTGGAGAGGAAATTTCCAGATTTCTTCCCCCCACCCACTTGGCCAATTTTTTTTTTTACAGCTCCCAGGTGATCACATGGCTTTCAGGTGGGTTTTAGAAGTGGAGGTGTACGTGAAGATTCAAGGTATTCTGGTTGTGTGGGAGTCTGATTGGAGCAGAGAGTCTTTTTCTGCCACTCTTCATTCAATTTACTGCAGTTATGGAAGCAGAAAGATCCATTGGAAAGGGCACTTAAAATTACGGGACACTTAGTACATTATAAGTGGCTCCAATTGGAATTTTGAATGTATAATATCGATGGTTGCCCATGATCAGAGGAGCATTGTAAATCGGAGGGGGGTGGGGAAATATCATTTTAGAAAAATATCTACAGAATAACCTAATTTCTTACGTATTTCCATCTGTGCAGCCTCATCCAAGGGTTTATGCAGGTAAATGATCACAATAACAAGGAAAGTTGGGAGAGGATGGAGACACAAGAAGATATTGAAATTGTGAGCACAGGTGAAGGAGGTTCTGATGAAAGGTCATCAGCCTGAAACATTAACCCTGTTCCTCTCTCCACAAATGCTGCCTGTGTTACTCACAATTAGTGCTTTCCATGGAAGAAAGAGTTCAAAGCTAGTCCAGGCCAGGCCAGGGTTTTACAGCTATTCCCATTTATACTATTTTGATGGGTGAACCAATGCCCATCACCCGTTTTAACAAGGCAGTTGTCTTTAACAATGTAATTGCCAATCAACAAGCAGATTGTCAAGGTCAGCAATTTTTGGTGGGGAGGTGGAGGGGTCTTTCCCCCGCAAAGGAGGAGACTCTTTTATAGTTTCCTTCGTTTCACTTCCCTTTTACTTATTTAAAATAAAGAAAGATTTTGTGGCAACTTCTCTATATCCCCTCCCAAAAAAAAACAATGTAATTACTGAAAACAGGCATCAAGACTGATCGGGCAGCAGACAGGCCTCTTGCTGCTCAAACTCACTTGGATCCTATACTGTACAATTTTCTCACCCGTATTAAATAAAGTGGTTGTTTTTCTCACATTAAAAAAAAAACAATGTAATTACTATGCCTTAAACTAATGAGTAAGGAAAATAACGGTCCAGGGTGACGCCCGGGTCCTCACCATCTCGTGCGAGAGGAATTTTTGGGCGGGTAAAGGTCGCCCTGCAGGTGACCCGCCTACTTTGTGGGATGCCGCAGCGCAGTGATCTGCCCGGAATAAAAAAAAACAATGTAATTACTTTTACTTTGACAGCCTGACCTGCTGAATGTTTCTAGCATTTTTTTATTTTTACATCAGATTTCCAGCATCTACAGTATCTTGCTTTTGCATTGAGGACACCGGACTTGTTGGCCTTTGGAAAAGTGAGGACTTTGAAGCCACTAAATTAATGATTGCAAGAACGTGGAGGGAATGGAGAAAGCTGACGTGGGACACCACAGGGAAGATATCAATGACTTGAGACACAAGTTACAAAATGAGAAATTAAGAATGAGCAAACAGGTCGGGCAGAACTTTTTAATAGGCAGATGGAATAAGTATGGAAAGGGCAAAGGACTGAAAAGCATGAGTGCGTTCAAAAGCAATTAGATATGTTTCTGCTAAGAGAATTGATTGCGTGCAGAGGTCCAAGGAATGGGTTTCAGTAAAAATGGTGGGAGAAAAGACAGAAAACATACGCTCATTATACTTCCAATAGATTTCTTACTAAGCGTAGAGTTTTGAGTCTGGCGGTCGGTGTGAGCAAGGTCGGTGGGCTGGGAGCGGCCGGGAAACGGGCTGTCGCCCTGGATGGGCCTCTGACCGTGATTTCATGCTTAAGGCCTGCCCACCGTGAAACACGGCTCCCCACTGGTTGAGAAGGGCCAAGCGGGGGTGGGGGGGGGACCTGTTGGACACCAGGGTGACCCGGCGGTCGGTTTAAAAACAGCCCAGGCGACCCCCGGAAGGCTGCCATGGAAGAACGTCTGTTCTGCGTTAGTAAAGTGATGGAGTCGAGTGAGGCTGGAGATGCCAGGTGGGAGGCCAGGTTGGGTGGGCACTCATCCCCCTGCCCCCCTGCTTTTCAGATGAGTGTCTCCCGGTCCTCCTGGAGGAGGTGGCTGCCAGGAGGGACAACCTTGTCCCCAGAGATAGGAGGAGGAGGCCACCGCACCTCACCAAGAGGGTATGGGGGGAGGTGGCAGCACTGGTTAGCAGCCATGACATGGTTTGGTGCACATGGGTGCAGTGCTGGAAGAGTTTCAATGACCTGCTGCGCTCAGGAAGGGTGATTTCTGTGTTGGCGTGGGCCAGTGTGCAGAAGTGTTAAGGTGTGGCCATCCCCCAGGGGGTGCAGGGGTGTTAGAGTCTGAGCGCCAATGGAGCTGGCCAAGGGGGTGAGCTCTGGCTGCTTGGACTGAGTGCCTTGCTGCTCGAGGGCCACGACTCAGATGTGCCCTGCAAGGTGCTCCTCAGCTGGGGTTGGCCAGGCTGCAATGGCGCTGCAGGTAGAGAGTGGACCAATCAATGCTCCTCAGTTCTTTCAGGAGAAGAGAAGCCATAACCAATCAGAGAGGTCACATGCAGGCAGAGGCCCATCCAACCTGCTGCTGCTTGAGCTGGAGAGGCGGCACGCTCCACGTGCAACCAGGCGTGGAGAACGGGGGTGCCAGACGAAGGTAAGGACGCAGTGCCCAGAGGTGAGAGTTTCAGATTGTGCAACCATTCTAGTGTAGTCTCTTCATTGATGGGAGCCTCAAACCTGGAATCCCCATTAATCGTTGAAAGACAATGGCACTGTAATTCAGATTTCCATTATCTCACCAGGGTGCCTGGCAGGCACAGTGACAATGTGATGATTTGAACTAATGACATATCCTTGTTCTCCCTTTTAGATTTGCTAGCACGCACTTGCTCTCTGGACTTGAAGACCCACCCCTGACGCTGGAGGACCACCAGGCTTCATTTGTACCTGTGTCACACCCGCTCTCTGAGCCAGGCACCAGCGCAGATACCAACACCTTGACCGGCATTAGATTGGCGGCTAGAATGTCGGTGCACATTGGTGAGGGCGTTTCACACTCGCTTGAGGTGTAGGCGGGGGCAGAGAGTGCCCAGGGTACCGGCAGTCGGAGGACTGCTGGGGACCAGGATGATGCTCAGTCGAAGGCAGATGATGAGCCTCTGGAGTTGTCCATTAGGCGGCAGATGCTGGATGCCCAGCGGGATTTGCAGGAGGATCTGGCTGAGATCCATGAGGGTCTGCGTGCCACGGTATCCTTTGTGGAGGAGTCCATGCAGAGCATGAGCACTGTGTTGACCCTTATGACTGAGCGCACTGCCTCCTCCACTGAGATAATGGTGACTCTCTTGGAGAGGCAGCTCAAGGGACTGAATCAGGGGTTCCTGGGGTTGCGCTCGGACCTGCAAACCCTCACACAGGCAATGACCTCAGGTGGTCAATGCCAGTGTGGGAGATAGATGAGGCACCCAGTATCCCAGCTAGGTGCCCACCCATCAATGGCAAGCAGGAAGGTCCAGGGTGACCTCACGTTGGCGCACGAGCAGCTTGTTGTCTCTGCGGGCTCCTCTCAGCACGCTCAGGATGACAGCAGCAGCTCCTCCACCCCTCTGCCAATGACCATGGTATCTGATGAGGCTGCGGTGACTGGGGAGATGCCAGCCGTGGCATTGGCCGCTCCCTCCCAGGGAGGACCAGCACAGGCTCCACTGGCCAGAGGACGACCGCCAAGGTCATCAAGGTCAACAAGACGGCAGAGTCAGCAGCCTGCCTCCAATGACGCTGTCAGCGACGGGGGAGCACCAAGATGTAGCACTCGCAAATGTAAGTTAAAGGCACCATGAGCACAAGAGGGACTGGTCATGGTTGATTTTCTGTTCATTTACATTTGCTTTATATGTTGTGGACATCAATGTCAGTAATGGTAATGTCATTATGCATTCAATGTGATAACAACACTAAATTTGCTTTGGTTCTGATGGCCTGAGTATGCTTCACCTTTTGTCTTTCTGGTGCAGGCTACGCCAATGTGTAATGCTGGATGTGAGTGGCTGGATACTTTATCACACAGGCATTGAGTGGACTTTGGGTGCAAATGAAAGTGTCATTTCAGACATCCGGGATGGAGGGGCCAGCCCTGGCATGAGATGGAAGCAGATCTTTGGTAGCCTAGCTGAAGGTGCATTGGAGCAGGGTGTCCCTAGCGTCCCTCCATCCCTGAAGGTTACCAATGTCTGCCTCCACGCCCTCAGCATTCTCCTCTGACTCATTACTGGATTCATTATCTGTGGCCTGTGCAGGTGCATTAAGGTCCTCGTCCTCCAGTGGGTGCCCCCTTGCCAGAGCCAGATTGTGGAGAGCACAGCATGCAACCACTGTCAGTGACACCCGCTCTGGGGGGTATTGTAGTGCACCCCCTGAACGGTCCAGGTATCGGAAGCGCATCTTCAGAAGACCTATGGTCCTCTCTACCACCCCTCTGTGGAGGCATGACTCCTCTTGTAACACTGCTCGGCTTCTGTTCTTGGATGGCGGAGAGGCGTCATAACCACCTTTTCAAGGGATAGCCCTTGTCACCCAGCAGCCATCCATCCAGTTGAGCTGGAGCACTGAAGATCCTCGACACCTGGGACTGTCTCAGGATGTAAGCATCATGGGAGCTGCCTGAGTACCTTGCACAGACTTGTAGAATCAGCATCCTGTGATCACACACTATCTGCACGTTCATGGAGTGGAATCCCTTCCTGTTGACGAAGGCACCGGGCTCACCCACTGGCGCCTTGATGGCCACATGTGTACAGTCTATAGCACCCTGGACACAGGGGAAGCCAGCAATCGCTGCAAAGCCCCTGGCTCACTCGGCCTGGCTGGCCTCATCCATACGGTAAAGAATAAAGGTCAGTACCTGCGTAAACAGAGCTTCTGTCACCAGCTTGACGCAACTGTGGAACTGTGCATGCCTGCACCTCTCCTCCCACAGGACTCTTCCCTGGAGGCTGCATTGGGACACCTGTTCTCGCTCTTCTGCCCCTCTCTTTCTCCTCAGAGGAGGTGCCACCAGTGGAGACCACATCCCCTTTACCAGGGTAAGGGAAGGCTGTCTGATATCTGGTAGGGTCCACACGGTCTGAATCCTTTATGGGGGCTTTGCAGACACCAATAAATCCTGAAATGAAGCCTGGAAATGCTAAGAATGAAGCCCCAAACAGAGATGAAGCTTCCAAGTACCAATAAGCAACCGGCAGCAAACTATCTCCAAAACTCCTCACTACTCACACTGGCAATGCTGCTGACTCTTTTTATCCCGCCCTTGGATGAAGCCTAGCAAATTGTTGGCTGCCCGTCTGCCCGTTTTGTCCGTGTGACGAGCGCAAAATCGCACGGGGAACCAAAAATCCAGCTTAATTGCCTTAACTGGCCTTGTATTTGATGGTGGATGCAGCTCCATTCTCATGTAGGCCGGCCAACCGAAATTTCGTGCGACATCATCACGCACTATTTTACTCTCACGTGGGTCGGGCACGCGCCCGCCCGCTCAGCGAAAAATTCTGCCCTAAATTTAATTCACTAAAATAACAATGGCAATAGGAAACATGTGCGTCCAGCGCTTGACCATTAATATTGGCAGTGGCCATTTCTAGATGGGGAGGTGGGTCAAGGTCAATGCAAATGTCTTGTCCGGCTAAATGGGCTCTTCCCTCCAAATCATATCCTGTCTCCTTGAAACCTTTAACGCAATAGTGCAGAAGGAGGGCCGAATTATTTTGCAGGAGATGTGAAACTCAGAAATGTAGTCATCAATGAGACAGATAATAACAGACTTCAGGAGGATATAGCCAGATGGAGGAAATGGGCAGATACATAGCGGATGAAATTTAATGCAGGGAAGTGTGAAGTGATTCTGGCAGGAAAGAGGAATGCGGAGAGGCAACGCGAAATAAATGGTACAATATTAAAGCAGATGCAAGAATGGAGACACTTGGGACTGGATGTACACAGATCTTTAAAGGTGGCAGAACAAGTTGAGATGGCTGTTAAAAAGCGGAAGTAATTCTTGACTTTATCAATAGATGACTAGGGTACAAAAGCAAGGAAGTTATGCTAAACCCTTATAAAGCACTGGATAGGCCCCAGCTGCAGCATTGTGACCAATTCTGGACACCATGCATTTGGAAGGATATCAAAGCTTTAGAGAGGGTGCAGAGGAGATTTACTAAAATGGCACCAGGGATGAGGGACTTCAGTTATGTGGAGAGATTGCACAAGCTGGGGTTGTTCTCCTTAGAGTAGAAATGGTGAAGGGGGAGTTTTGATAAAGGTGTTCAAAATCATTAATGGTTTTGACGGAGTAAATAAAGAGAGAATGTTTCCAGTGGCAGAAAGGTCAGAGCTATAGGACACAGGCTTAAGGTATGTGGCAAGAGAAAACAGAGGTGACATGAGGGAGCATAATTTTATGCAGTGAGTTATTAAGTACTGGAACATGCTACATGAAAAGTAGTGGAAACAAATTCAATATTAACTTTCCAAAGAGAATTGAATAAATACTGAAAGGGAAAACAATTACTATAGGGCTATAGGGATGGCTCTACCAAAGAGCTGGCACAGGAACGATGGACCAAATGGCCTCCTTCGGTGCTGTATCATTCTATAATTATGATGTGAGAGTGCTGGTATTTATCATAAATAGACCTGTAAATGTTTGCTTTCTGCAAGCACTTGAACATTAGAAGGCTCAATGTTCATAGCAGATGGCAACCGCTCCTTTGATTCAGCTCAGTGAGATTATGATGAAAACTTTAAGTGGGCTGAGAGGAAACACATTCTCCTTGTTGAAAAAGAGTCATCAGCAAGACCTTTGTTAAAACAGGTGGATAATCTGATCACCTCATGTGTCAACCATCATGGGAAAATCCATTGGTTTTGTCAAAGTGAGTCATGCGACATTAATTCATTCCGTTGAATAAACAAGTCTTGCATTCACAGTAACATACTGTCAAGCAGGTTTACAAATCTCTCACTGTCACTGTGCCAGTCAGAATCTCTTCTACGGAGACTCTCCACCAGAGGCCCCTTCTACAGACAGAGTCTCACCATCAGGGACCCCTTCAACAGAGAGAGTTTCACCATCAGAAAGCCCTTTAATAGGGAGAGCGTCACTATCAGTGCCCCTTTTATAGACACAGCCTCACCATCAGGAACCCCCTTTTATAGAGAAAGTCTCCCCTTCAGGGACCCTCACCAAGGAAGGGGAAATTATGGATGCCTGACTATGATAATCTGATTAGCATGACTGCAGGTCATGAGGGAGGTGAAGGTGCCTGTTGCCAGTACATGCTTAAAATATTGGCTTGATTGTGATGGGGGAGCATCAGGCACACTACCATCAGGCCAAGATTCTCTTGGCAATCCTACGGACAGCAGGTGCATGGGAAGCCCCCCCTCCAAGTCACACACCATCCCAACTTGGAACTATATGACCGTTCCTTCACTGGCACTGGGTCAAAATCCTGGAACTCCCTCCCTAACAGCACTGTTTATCACTGCAGCGGTTCAAGAAGGCGGCTCACCGCCAGATTCTCAGGGACAATTAGGGATGGGCAATAAATGCTGGGATTACCAGTGAGGTCCACATCCCATGAATGAATGGAAAAAAAGCACCAAACCAATCCTTGAGGAAAGGTGCCAAAAAAAAGAGGGCCCTCCTGAAGATCTGTGCGAGAGGCAGAGCAGCTCTGAACAAGTTCCCAGGCAAGGACACTTGGCCTGGGCTCCTGTTAGTCATTTTGAGGACTTGAGCATCCTCTGGTGGTATTTAGTAGCAGTAGCAGGGGAAAAAAGAACTGAATGTTTATGGATATGTAGATATGTCACTGCCCACCAACCATCTCACTGCTTATGGGATCTTGCTGTGCGAAACTGACAGCCGCATTTGGCTACATGACAAGAGTGGCCGCACTTCAAAAGTACGTCATAATTTGTAAAGAGCTTTGGGACGCCCTGAGGTCATGAAAGGCAGGTTCTTATTCAGATGTAAACAGGTTACCACCCAGGATGGATATTGCTATAATTACAGCCCCCCAAGCGGTCTAGAGCTCAGGAAAAGCTACCACGCTGTCCTGTACCATGAGGTGAGACAGTGAACAGCTGGTCCATGGCAAGCTAACACGACTGTCTATTGGATGCAGCTTAGATGTAAGGGCCATAACATCTTAGGAGTCTCTTAAAATTAATGCTGGTTTTCTGGGATGTTCGAAACCAGATGCAAAGGGCCATCTGGCTCAACCCCAGAAGCACAGGAGTGGCTTATCACAGCCAGCAGCTCCTGGCCTGACCCCAAGAACCACAGCTAGGGATAGGGCCCTGAGCTGCTGCCCGCCCCACTGCCATAGCTTATCCAGAACCCATGTTGGTGCAGGTAAAGGTGTCCCCTCTTTACTCCTGGTGGATCAGCAGAAGCTCTAAGAGCACATCAGTTTCAGCAGCACTAGAAGACAAGGGCATAGTGTTGCAAGGCTAGGCTCCTTTATTTTGGAAAAAATGACTTTTCAATTTTCAACCGTGTGGAACTTGCGCAGTTTGAACTGAGACAAAGCAAACTGCTTAAAAATACAAGGCCCCACCTTCCAAATCGACGGTTAATGCCAAGAAATCACCCTCAACGGAGTGTGAAGAGAGAGACATTTCCTATAGTCCAAGCACCCATTAAAACTCATAACTGCCTAAAGAAGAGATATTAAAAATGCAAAGTACTGGGTCTTGAAACAATGACAGACCCACCCAAAACCTTTTGGAAATACACAATGGGTGAAATATTTCCAGGCAGGGTGGTGTCCAGAACATGTTCTGCAAAGGAAACAAGCTGAGGGCCACTGTTTTCTCTCTCTTTTGGAATAAGCATGTTGCCGGGTTCAAGAAGCCAACTCTACCAAGAACCTACCAGTGAGCAGATATCTCGTAATAATTGCAATATTTTCTACACCTGACCGCATCCAAGAAAGCAGCTAATCCAAATCAGTTGCAATGTTTAAAATTTATGAATCAAAGGGCACTTAACTGTACATTTTTTTTTATTGGTCCCTAACTCCCCTTATTTCTGATACGTGTGTCTGCGTGTATGGTCTGTAATGACTGCATGAGGACCAAACGTTTGACATCACTCTTTTATTATTTTTCTCGGGTTAATAAAGTTGTTCTTCTTTTGACTCAAGAAAGCCCTGTTTGATTGGCTCCTTATTGATCACAACTTGCACAGTTAAATACATTCTAATTTGGAAAAGGCATATCCTCATGAAAAAGAAACTTAAGCCGTTGTTGTGAGCAACCGAGGAGGTTGAATCGAGGGGACCCAGTTCATCCCTCTCGCCTGGTTATCCCAAAGGAAAGTCAAATCACCAAAGAAAGAAAAAACTTGAATTTAGACATGACTATCATGACCTCAGGAGATCCCAAAGTGCTTTATAGCCAATTAATTGCTTTTGAAACGTAGTCACTGTTGTAAGGTGGGAAATATGGCAGCCACCTTGCACACAGCAAGACCCCAACAACTGGAAAAGGTGGTGGTGAGCTGCCTTCTTGAACCGCTGCAGTCCATGTGGTGTAGGTACATCCACGGTGCCGTTAAGGTGGGCATTCCAGGATTTTGACCCAGCGACAGTGAAGGAACGGCAATATATTTCCAAGTCAGGATGATGAGTGACTTGGAGGGGACCTTGCAGGTGGTGGTGTTCCCATCTATTTGCTGCCCTTGTCCTTCTAGATGGCAGTGGCCGTGGGTTTGGAAAATGCTGTCAAAGGAGCCTTGATGAGCTCAACAGTGCATCTTGTAGATGATATACACTGCTCCCACTGTGGTGAGGGAGTGAATGTTTGTGGATGGGGTGCCAAACAAGCGGGCTGCTTTGTCCTGGATGGTGTCAAGCATCTTGAGTGTTGTCGGAGCTGCACTCATCCAGGCAAGTGGGGAGTATTCCATCACACTCCTAACCTGTGCCTTGAAGATGGTGGACAGGCTTTTGGGGGTCAGGAGGTGAGTTACTCAGCACAGGATTCCTAGCCTCTGACCTGCTCTTATAGCCACAGTATTTATATGGCTGGTCCAGTTCAGTTTCCGGTCAATGGTAACCCCCAGGATGATAATTGGGGATTCAGCAATGGTAATGCCACTGAATGTCAAGGAGCAATAGTTAGATTCTCTCTTGCTGGAAATGGCCATTGCCTGACACTTGTGTGGCGCGAATGTTACTTGCCACTTGTCAGCCCAAGCTTGGATATTGTCCAGGTCTTGCTGCATTTGGGCATGGACTGCTTCAGTATCTGAGGAGTCACAAAAGGTGCTGAATATTGTACAATCATCAGCAAACATCCCCATTCCTGATCTTATGATAGAGGGAAGGTCATTGATGAAGCAGCTGAAGGTGGTTGGGCTGAGGACAGTATGCCGAGGAACTCATGTGGTGATGTCCTGAAGCTGAGATGACTGACCTCGAACAGCCACAACCATCTTCCTTTGTGCTAGGTCTGACTCCAACCAGCGGAGAGTTTTCCCCCAATTCCCATTGACTTCAGTTTTGCTAGGGCTTCCTGATGTCACACGGTCAAATGCTGCCTTAATGTCAAGGGCAATCACTCTCACCTCACCTCTTAAGTTCAGCTGTTATGTCCATGTTTGTGCCAAGACTGGAATGAGGACCTGAATGACCCTGGCAGACACCAAACTGGGCATCAGTGAGCAGGTTATTGCTAAGCAAGTGCCGCTTGGTAGCACTGTTGATTACCCTTTCCATAACTTTACCGATGATCGAGAGTAGACTGATGGGGCGGTAATTGGCTGGATTGGATTTGTCCTGCTTTCTATGTACAGGACGTACCTGGGCAATTTTCCACATAGCCGGGTAGATGCCAGTGTTGTAGCTGTACTGGAACAACTTGGCTAGGGGCGCAGCAAGTTCTGGAGCACAAGTCTTCAGTAGTATTGCTGGAATATTGTCAGGGCCCATAGCCTTTGCGGTATCCAGTGCCTTCAGCCGTTCCTTGATATCACGTGGGGTGAATTGAATTAGCTGAAGACTGGCATCTGTGATGCTGGGGACCTCCGGAGGAGGCCGAGATGGATCATCCACTCAGCATTTCTGGCTGAAGATTGTAGCAAATGTTTCAGCCTTATCTTTTGCTCTGTTGTGCTGGGCTCCTCCATCATTGAGGATGGGGATATTTGTGGAACCACCTCCTCCAGTAATTTTTTAAAAATTCATTCACGGGATGTGGGTGTCACTGGCTGGGCCAGCATTTTTATTGCCCATCCCTAGTTGCCCTTGAAAAGGTGGTGGTGAGCTGCCTTCTTGAACCACTGAAGTCCATGTGGTGTAGGTACACCCACAGTGCTGTTAGGGAGGGAGTTCCAGGATTTTTACCCAGCGATGGTGAAGGAATGGTGATATATTTCCAAGTCAGGATGGTGAGTTACTTGGAGGGGAACCTCCAGGTGGTGGTGTTCCCCTCTATCTTCTGCCCTTGTCCTTCTAGGTGGCAGTGGGCGTGGGTTTGGAAGGTGCTGTCTAAGGAGCCTTGGTGAATTCCTGCAGTTCAGCTTGTAGATGGTACACACTGCTGCTACTGTGCACATTGTTTAATTGTCCACCACCATTCACGACTGGATGT
Source organism: Cetorhinus maximus (assembly GCF_964194155.1). NCBI lineage: Eukaryota > Metazoa > Chordata > Chondrichthyes > Lamniformes > Cetorhinidae > Cetorhinus > Cetorhinus maximus. Next base: position 96,345,975 of record NC_135894.1, read on the forward strand.
GGCAGGACTGCAGAGCTTAGATTTGATCCGTTGGTCATGGAATCTCTTAGCTCTGTCTATCAGTTGCTGCTTAAGCTGTTTGGCTCACTAGTAATCCTGTGTTGCAGCTTCACCAGGCTGACACCTCATTTTTAGGTATGTCTGGTGCTGCTCCTGGCATGCCCCCTGCACTCTTCATTGAACAAGAGTTGATCCGCTGGCTTGGTGGTAATGGTAGAGTTGGGGATGTTGGGTCATGAGGTTACAGATTGTGGTTGAATACAATTCTGCTGCTGCTGATGGCCCATAGCACCTCATGGTTGCCCAGTCTTGAGTTGCTAGATTTTTTTGAAATCTATCCCATTTAGCACAGTCATAGTGCCACACAACACGATGGAGGGTGTCCTCAATGTGAAGATGGGGTTTCTTCTCCACAAGGACTGTGCAATAGTCACTCCTACAAATCCTGTCATGGATAGATGCAACTGCGGCAGGCAGGTTGGCGAGGATGAGGTCGAGTATGTTTTTCCATCTTGTTGGCTCCCTCACCACCTGCCGCAGACTCAGTCTAGTAGCTAGGTCCTTTAGGACTCGGTCAGCTCTGTCAGTAGTGGTGCTACCGAGCCACTCTTGGTGAAGTGCCCCACCCAGAGTACATTCTGCACCCTTGCCAACCTCAGTGCTTCCTCCAAGTGGTTTTCAACATGGTGGAGCACTGATTCATCAATTGACTGTACGGTATGTTGTAATCAGCAGGAAGTTTCATTGCTCATGTTTGACCTGATGCCCTGAGACTTCATGGGGCCCAGAGTCAATGTTGAGGACTCCCAGGGAAACTCCCTCTTGACAGTATGCCACTGTACTGCCAACTCTGCTGGGTCTGTCCAGCTGGGGGGGACAGGACATACCCAGGCATGGTGGTGTCTGGGACATTATCTGTAAGGTATGATTCCATGAGTATGGTTCTGTCAGGCTGTTACTTGACTAATCTGTGAGTCAGCTCTCCCAATTTTGGCAGTAGCCCCCAGTTGTTAGTAAGGAGGACTTTACAGGATCGACAGGGCTGAGTTTGCCTTTGTCGTTTGCAGTGCCTAGGCCAGGTGGTCCATCCGGTTTCATTCCGTATTGACTTGTATTTAATGGATTGATACAACTGAGTGACTCGCTAGGGCCATTTCAGATTGTCTCTGGGTCTATATGTAGCCCAGAACAAGTAAGGACAGCAGGTTTCCTGCCCTAAAGGGCATTAGTGAACCAGATGGATACCTATGACAATCGGCATGGTTTTGTGGTCATTATTAGACTTTTAATGCCAGGTATTTTATTGAATTCAAATTCCACCATCTGCCATGATGGGATTCAAACCCAGGTCCCCAGAGCATTACCCTGGGTCTCCGGATTACTAGCCCAGTGACAATACCACTCTGCCATCGCCTCCCCACAATCTGTTTCATAGTGATGTTGGTTGAGGGATAAATATTAGCCCAGGACATTCACCATTGACTTGGTAACTCCAATTGTTACACATAAATCCATACACATGAATACACCTTTACAAACATCATACCTCTGCACATATTACACTGAACATTGGACATACGCACAGTGACCTGTGCATTACAGTGAAATAAAAATCCCATTAGTTAATTGACCAAAAGTTTAATGGAGCAGCTATACAAATGCTATGGCTACAAGAGCAGGTCAGAGGCTAGGAATTTTGCCATGAGTGACTCACTCCTGACTCTCTAAAGCCTGTCCACAAGGCTCAAGTCAGGATTGTAATGGAATACTCTCCACTTACCTAGATGAGTGCAGCACACTTAATCATACATGAGTGATAACACTCATGAAGCTCATCACCATCCAGGACAAAGCAGCCCGCTTGATCTGCGTGTCACCCACCTGCTTACACATACACTTCCTCCACCACAACTGCACTGTGGCAACAGTATGTACCATCTACAAAATGCACTACAACAAGGCTTCTTCAACAGCACCTTCCAAATTCGCAACATTAACCACCCAGAAGGACAAGAGGAGCAAACGCATGAGAGTACCGCCGCCTGCAAATTCCTTTACAAGCCACCCAACACCCTGACTTGGAAATATATCGCCGTTCCTTCATCGCCAAAACTTACCGTTAATTCACACATGCCTGTTCTGTAAAACAAATGGACTTCAGGGCCTGTTTAATAGCTAACCCAGAGGATGTGAGTATAACTGTGCCCAGCCAACAGCAGGAGAAGGATCCAACAATCAATAGCTGGCACTGTTCCTGTGCTGCCAGTGTTTCATTTTCTCATGGGGAAGATGCTGTTGCCCCTCTTTGTCCTCCTTTTATCCTGATCATTAGTGAACATGCAAGCTGATGCCTCTATCAATGACAATACCACTCAACTTGCAACACCATGATTCATTTTAATCAATTTTTGGCAGCAATATATGGGCAGTCATCCAAGCACCTGGAGGTTCTGTTGGAACAAACCTAAGGCTGATTTGATCTTAAATAACACTCAATAACTGAGAATCACAGCTCTCTGGGTTAGAGAATTCTCAAAGGTTCACAACCCTTTGAGTGAAGAGATCTCTCCTTACCTTAATCTCAAATGGTTGACCCCTTATTCTGAGACCATGTTCTAGATTCCCCAACCAAGGGAAATATTTTCTCAGCATCCACCCTGTCAAGCCCCTTAAGGATTTTCTGTTTCAATTAGATCACCTTTCAGCCTTTGATGTAGCTCAATCTCCCCTCAACGGACAGTTCCCTCATCTCAAAAATAAGGAACTATCGAAGAACTCTGTCTAGGGCAATAATGTACCTCTTTAGGCAAGGAGACCAAATCTACACACAATACTTAAGGTATAGCTTCGCAGAAGCCCTGTAGCTCACCCAACCCTGCAGGTACAGCCATTAACATACAAAAACTTAGATTAGTTCCTGGAATGTGTTGTCAGTTGATATGGTGGCTGTTGGCTCTCTATTGCTCTCAAGAGGGAGCAGTACCAATACCTGACTGGGGCAGAGATCACATCATTATATAAGGAATGTGTTTTTACAGATGACACTTAATGCATGTGATCTCCTGGACTGGTTTGGATTGCCTGAAGGCGTCAGAGAGAATTCTTTTCAGTGTTACACATGACCTTGCGAGTTTCAGCTTTGGCTCGGCAACACACTCAACTCTGACATCAGAAGGTTATGGGTTCAAGTCCCAGACATGAGATGTGAGCACATAGCCCAGGCTGACAATCCTGGTTGTAGTACTAAGGGAGTGCGCCAGTGTTGAAGGTGCCATCTTTTGGATGATATGTTAAACTGAGGCCTTGCCTGCCTTCCCAGCTAAATTAAATGATTCCGTGCTATTAGTTTTGAAGAAGAGCAAGGCAGCATTTCCAAGTATCCTGCGTCATAATTTATCCTTCAGACAATGTATCTGTTCATTTATCTCATCATTGTTTGTATGACCTTGTTATGTACAAAGTAGTTGCTTTGTTTGCCTCCATAACCATAGTGACAACACTTAAAAGCAACTCATTGGTTGTAAAGTACCCTGGGAAGACCTGGCGCAGGATTTTATGTTCCGCAGGCGGGTGCGGGTCTGGCATAACATCGCGCGAGAAGACGTCGGGCGAGTGTCCATACATCATCGAGACGCTCACGTGATATTTTGCTCGGTGGGCGCACGCAGAAGTCGGAAGCTCGCCGGCCGGCAAGGAAGTGGGCAATTAAGCCCATTAACGGTGCAATCGTCCGCGATTTTTCTTGGACCATCCAACCTTACGGTTGGCGGACAGGCAAATCAGGGCCGGCGGCCTTTACATTTATCATGAGACCTCATCCAAGGGCGGGATGAAATCACTGTTAGGAAATAAAATGAGAAGAAATATCTGGGGGACGGCATTTTTATAAGGTATGTTTTCAGGTGCTCGATTGTGATGCGTGGACATTGTTTTTTTGCAGCGTTTTAGCACTTTATTTTTTTCATTCAAAGGCCTGCAGCTCCTTGAGGCAGCAGTCCGCCTTCAGGGAGCTCTCTCGAAACGCTCACTCGCGCCTGCGGTGATGTCATCGCCCGCCCGCTTCCCGCTCCCACCCCGGCTGTACTGAGCTTTTCAGCATACGTTCCTTGCTGGCCGGCCGTTAATTGGCCAGCCGGCGTGAATTCGCGGTCGGGGGCCCATCACAGCCGTGGGCCCGTTTCCCGGCCGCTCCCGGGCCCGCTGATCGCACGCGCCCGACAAGGGAAAAACTCAGGCCCCGACGTCACCAAAGGTGTGATAAAAATGCAAATTCATTCTTTCCCGATTTTCCTCACTCCTTCGGCATTGTAAACATAGACACACAAAAAAAAATCAATAAGACAAATTGAATGCTGGCCATCACGCCTAGAGGATTGGAATACAAGGTAGAAGTCATCATTCAGCTATACAAAATCCTGGTTAGACCACACATGGGCTGGGATTTTACGGGGCTGCGGTGACCCTATCCTCTGGCCAGAAAGTTGGAAACAACACATCTCCACCGGACATGGAAGCCTTGACTGAATTTTATGCCAATCAGTTGTGTTTTCCATCCCTCTAAGGCAGGAGGTCCCACCTCCAGGACCTGCCAGCTCTTCTGTCCTAGCAGTGCCAATGACATCGATGGCCACTGCTGGAGCTGCAGCCAAGCAGGCAGGCCCCGGTGATGGGGGAGCTGGTGATCATTAGGATCAAGCGGTGTCTTCCGCCAGTTCCATGGTTCACAGGGTGACAATCAGGAGGCCCCCAACCAAGCCCACAGAGAGGATGCCAGGGTGTACTTGGCAGTCTCTCCACTAATAAAATAACAATTGCAGTGGGAAGAGGTCCTGAAGTGGGCCTCAATTAGGCCTAAGGGTTGGGCATGTCGTTCCCCTCCTGTCTGATGGTAAAATGCCAGCAGCAGTGGGAAGATTATGGGCATGGCACCCCACTCATTCCTCACCACCCACCACAACCTCCATCGCCACCTGCAGCCACCCCACCCGTCCCCACCCCTACAACCTCCCAACCCACTCTCTGGGTCCCTTTAAAATCCAGGCCTTGGTTTACTGTGCACCGCACTATCTGGAGGATATATTGGCCTTAGAGGGAGTGCAGTGTAGATCTACCAGTATGATAGCTGGACTGCAAGAGTTAAATTATGAGGAGGGATTACACAAACTAGGGTATTACTCTCTGGAATTTAGAAGGTTAAAGGGTGATTGATAAAAATTTTCAAAGGCGAAGAGGAAGAGGTAGGGTGGATAGCGAGAAACCATTTTCTCTGCTCGGGGAATCTAAAAAGGACATAGGCTAAAAAATTGAGTCAGACCTTTCAGCTGTGAAATCAGGAAATACTTCTAGAAACTAAGGGTGGTAAAAGTTTGGAACTCTTGTCCACAAATGGCAATTGATGCTCTTTAAAACTGAGCTTGATAAATTTTTGCAAAGATGGGTCTATCTATCCAGTTATGTCACAGATGAGCATTGCATGATGGGAAAGGCTTAAGGGACTAAATGGCCTACCCCTGTTCCTATGTTGTATATTGCTATGTTGTCATCCAATGTTGTGCAATAAATTGCACCTTGACCTGCGTATTTTGTTTCTTTAGACTTTGATGCATAAATAATGTCATAGGTCTTTCTGACTGAATTGCAATTTTTTTCAAAAGCGTGAGAGATAATATCTTTAGAAGCCAGGCTTGTTTCCACAGCAAAGAGCCAAAGGCCTGTGAAGGCAGATATTAACAACAGGCTAAGTGTTGCTCAATGCAGTATGTTGCTTTCCGAACATATCCTCAATATGGTAAGACTCCCTCTATCTCTATTTCCTCCTGCCCTACAATCCTCTGAGATCTCTGCAATTCTCCAATCATGTCACCTTGCAAATTTAATTGGTCCATTATTCCCACCTGTACCTTCAGTTGCCTTAAGGTCTGGAAGCCTCTCCTCAAACCTCCTCTTCTCTTTTAAAACGCTTCTTAAAATCTTCCTCCTTGACCAAGTTTTAGGCCACCCGTCCCAATATCTCCTCATTTGATGTTGACTCTAAAGAAAATTGGACCCTGTCGGGATTTAAATCTGGAAGGGACCTCTGACCTCGATATGGACACTTATCTGCCTTTGACCCCTGAAGCTGGCTGCTTACATCCTTCTGGTAGCAAAAACCTCCTAAAGATCCTCCTTTTGAAACATTTGTTCAACTCAGAGTTAACGTTTCAGGTTGTGATCTTTTATCAGAGTTGAGCATATTGCAGTGCCCTGCAGACTTACTGCAGTGCATCTTGTAGATGGGACACGCCGTCGCCTCTGTGCATCGGTGGTGGAGGGAGTGAATGTTTCAGGTGGTGGATGGGGTGCCAATCACATGGGCTGCTTTGTCCTGGATGGTGTTGAGTTTCTTGAGTGTCGTTAGAACTGCACTCATTCAGGTAAATGAGGAGTATTCCATCACACTCGTGACTTATGCGTTGCAGATGGTGGACAGACTTTGGGAGTTAGGAAATGAGTTACTCTCCGCAGGATTCCTAGCCTCTGACCTGGGGAGGCGATGGCGTAGTGCTATTGTCACTGGACTAGTAATCCAGAGACCCAGGGTAATGTTCTGGGAACCCGGGTTCACCAGTGCAGATGATAAAATTTGAATTCAATAAAAATCTGGAATTAAAAGTCTAACAATGACCATACCACCATTGTCAATTGTTGTAAAAACACATCTAGTTCACTATTGTCCTTTAGGGAAGGGAATCTGCTGTCCTTGCCTACATGTGACTCCAGACCCACAGCAATGTGGTTGACTCTTCAATGCCCTCTGAACAAGGGCAATTCGGGATGGGCAATAAATACTGGCCTAGCCAGTGACGCCCACATCCCATAAACAATTTTTTTTTAAAACCCTGCTCTTGTAGCCACAGTACTTATATGGCTAGTCCAGTTCAATTTCTGATCAATGGTAGCCCCCAGGATGTTGATAGTGGGGGATGCAGCGATGGTAATATCGTTGAATGTCAAGAGGAGATGGCTAGGTTTTCTCTCAATGGCCATGCAACCATGGGCCTGGGGGAACAGACGCCAGTTAGGTAGGTCCCAGCGATGGGAGAGAGGGCAATCGCTGAGGGCATATAGGGCCTTTCCCATGGGCGTGGCTGGTCCCCCAGGATCGAAGATTGTGCAATAAAGAGAAGCCCTGCCTGGAACATTCCAGGTAAACCTTAGTGACCTCCCCACATGTCAGAGGGCCCCCCCAAAAGCTGGTAACATGCCAGCGAAGGCAGGAAGAGTCCTCTAATTGGCTGCTTAGGTGGCTTGGCCTCAGGGAGTGGGAGGGGTGAGCCGTCTGCCACCTTTCCTGCTGCTGACAAGGTGGCATGGCTTCAGGAAGATGACAGGCGTGCCACTTGCTACCTCCCCTTGACATCTCGCCAGCCTTCCCACCTCTTAGGCCATCGCCAAAAGGGTGTTTAAAAAAAAAACCCCGGCCCAATGGACAAGCACGGGATCTACTGAAAACACTCAGGTGACATATGGACAGAATTTCTTCGGGTAAACTAGGAGCTCCCCTGGACGTCCCCACTTCGTATGGAGGAAGCAGGCAGAGGATCCATCCTTGTCCTCCCTCTTCGCCAAACAAGATTACGCTAGCCTTCTCTCCAAGGAGCAGGATCTTGGCAAAACAACGACCTTCCCCAATTTCACTCCCCACCCCCAGCGGTTATACTGGAAGTGTGGCCTAGGCTGAAGGGGGACTATAGGCCCATATCATGTCACAACATACTTGAAGGACCATTCTTATTTAGAAATGAAAATACTGTACACAGGCCAACAACACAACAATAGCACCACACAGTGGCTTTTCTTACACCACAGCCATTTACTGCTTGAATATCTATTTAACATTCCACAGGACCGTTACATCTTCCAGACAACTTCCATTCCTTCTCCTGTGTTTCAATCAGTCATAATGGCCACCAGCAAGATCGTCTTTTGGATGTGACGTTAAACCGAGCCCCCAGCTGCCATCTTAGGGGGTCTTGGAAGATTTCGTGACCACTTTCTCAAAGAAGAGCAGCGGGGGAGCGGGGTTCTCCTCAGAGTCCCAGCCCGTATTTATTCCTCGACTAACATCGCAAGGACAGGTTATCCACTCACTTATCACATTGCTGCTTGTTGAGTCTTGCTGTGCACAAATTGGCTGCTGCGCTTCCTACATTACAACAATGACCACACTTCAGAAAGTCTTCTGTTAGCTGTGAAGCACATTGAGAAGTCCTGTGCTTGTGAAAAGTGTTAATATAAATGCAAGCTCTTTCTTTTTATTGGAAGCTACTGAAAACGGCTCTACTTTTTTTTTATTCACGGGATGTGAGCTTCACTGGCTAGGCCAGCATTTATTGCCCATCCCTAATTGCCCTTGAGAAGGTGGTGGTGTTGAGCCGCCTTCTTGAACTGTTGCAGCCCCCGTGGTGTAGGTACACCCACAGTGCTGTTAGGGAGGGAGTTCCAGAATTTTGACCCAGTGACAGTGAAGGAACGGCTGATATAGGAGGGATTTTTAGGTCAGTGTGTGGGCGCGATCGGTGGGCCAGGGGGTAGCCGGAGAACGGAGCGCCGCCCGCGATCTACCCCTGACCGCGATTTCCCGCTGCTGGCAAATTATCGGCCAGCCAGCGTGAAGCGTGGGCTGATATGATCAGCGCTGCCTGGGTTGGGGGTGGGGAGGGGGGGGGGGGGGGATGCGGGAGGAGGGTGAGCGCTGAAGTCAGCGTGGGTGCGGGGTAGCGCTCACAGGAAGCTCCCTGTGGGCAGAGAGCTGTCTCAGGGGGGTGAGGACTACAAAGGTATCAAATAAAAGATTTTTAAATCCAGAACAAAATGTCCACGAAACACAAGTAGATACCTCAGCGTAGACGTTATAAACATTCTGTGCATAGACTTTTTAAATTTAATAACGGAAACCTCATCCTGCCCTTGGATGAGGCTTCCTGAGAAATGTGACGGCCGCCTGGATTCAGTGATTGAAGTTTGCAACATGGCTGGACCATTGCTTATGGAAGGATGAGCGCATAATGATCCAGGGGACAGGGATGCACATTGACATTGTCTCCACGTTAACTGATCCAATGTCCTTGTTCTTCCTTTCAGTATCAGCGGAGCAGGGCCAGGAGGAGGAGCAGCAGAGGCCCCCCCTCACACCTGGGGGCCCTGAAGTCACGGACTCACCGGCATCACACCATCACTGTCAGGCAGGAACCAGCGCAGATACTGGAGGAGCTGGCAGAGACAGAGAGTGCCCATGGTGCCAGCAATCAGAGGGCTGCAGGAGACCAGGCACGTGCTCAGTCGGTGCCTGATGATGTGTCTCTGGAGTTGTCCGTGACACAGCAAACACGGGGAATGCGGCCGGGTGTGCGGGAGCATCTGGTGGAGATACATGAGGCTATGCTTGGCTTGGTGTCCATGGTGGAGGAGTCCACACAGACTATCGGTGAAGCAATGAGCCTCATGTCTGAGCGCCATGCGTCCTCCATGGAGAGAGTGGCGACTCACGTGGAGAGGCTCCTCCAGGAGACCCATCAGGGCTTCCTGGGGATGTGTTCAGATCAGCAAGCCCTCACATCGGCATTGACCTCAGCTGGTCAGTACCAGTGTGGGAGATGGTCTGGGCACCAAGTTTCCCAGCTCGGTGCCCATCCATCCATGGTGAGCAGGGAGGTCCGAAGCGACCTCACGTCGGCGCAGCAGCTGCCTGTCGACTCTGCGAGCTCCTCTCAGTGCGCTCCGGATGAGGGCGGCAGCTCCTCCGCCCCTCTGCCAGTGACTGTTGCTCTGGTGAGGCTGCAACGACTGGGGAGTTGCCAGCTGTGGAACTGGCAGCTCCCTCCCAGGCAGGGCCAGCACAGGCTCTACAGGCCAGAGGACGTCTGCCAAGGTCATTGAGGCCAACAGGACAGCAGAGTCAGCCGGCTGTCTCAGATTCCACTCCGAGCGAGGGGGCAGCACCAAGACGTAGCACCCAGAAACGTAAACATAAGGCACATTAGGCACACCACGGGTTTATCACTGGTGCTTTTGCGTTGGCCCGCAATGAGATCTTTATGAGTTGGTGTAATTTTTAACACCTTTGTCATTTTGTTTTCTCAAGTTCCTTTGGTTGTAATATTAAATCCAGACATGTCACCGTGGCTGAGGGAGCCTCTTTTCTTCTGCAGGTGGATGGTTTCCAAAAATGTTATGAGTGATTTGTGGGGCATTCAGCTTTATTAACAAGTTAATGGTCCTATCTAGGCAAATTTTGCACTTAGCTATCAAGCTACCTAAAGCGCATGGGATTGGGGTAGTGTATTGAGATGGATAGAAAACTGGTTGGCAAGCAGGAAACAAAGAGTAGGAATAAACGGGTCTTTTACCAAATGGCAGGCAGTGACTAGTGGGGTACCGCAGGGATCGGTGCTGGGACCCCAGCTATTCACAATATATATTCATGATTTAGATGAGGAATTAAATGTAATATCTTCATATTTGCAGATGACACAAAGCTGGGTGGGAGGGTGAGCTGTGAGGAGGATGCAGAGATGCTTCAGTGTGATTTGGACAAGCTGAGTGAGTAGGCAAATGCATGGCAGATGCAATGTAATGTGGATAAATGTGAGGTTATCCACTTTGGTAGCAAAAACAGGAAGGCAGATTATTATCTGAATGGCTATAAATTGAGAGAGGGGAATGTGCAACAAGACCTGGGTGTCCTTGTACACCAGTCGCTGAAGGTAAGCATGCAGGTGCAGCAGGTGATAAAGAAGGCAACTGGTGTGTTGGCCTTCATAGCGAGAGGATTCGAGTACAGGAGCAAGGGTGTCTTGCTGCAATTATACAGGGCCTTGGTGAGACCACACCTGGAATATTGTGTGCAGTTTTGGTCTCCTTATCTGAGGAAGGATGTTCTTGCTATAGAGGGAGTGCAGCGAAGGTTTACCTGACTGATTCCTGGGATGGCGGGACTGACATAAGAGGAGAGATTGAGTCGATTAGGATTATATTCGCTGAGAGTTCAGAAGAATGAGGGGGGATCTCATAGAAACCTATAAAATTCTAACAGGACTAGATTGGGTAGATGCAGGAAGGATGTTCCCGATGGTGGGGGAGTCCAGAACCAGGGGTCACAGTCTGAGGATATGGGGTAGACCATTTAGGACTGAGATTAAGAGAAATTTCTTCATCCAGAGAGTGGTGAGCCTGTGGAATTCGTTACCACAGAAAGTAGTTGAGACCAAAACATTGTTTGTTTTCAAGAGGGAGTTAGATATAACTCTTGGGATTAAAGGGATCAAAGGGTATGGTGAGAAAGCGGGAGCAGGCTATTGAGTTGGATGATCAGCCATGATCATAATGAATGGTAGAGCAGGCTCGAAGGGCCGAATGGCCTACTCCTGCTCCTAGTTTCTATGTTTCTGTGTTTCTATGAGTATGGAACCTGCAGCCCAGGCTTGACCTGGAAGTCCACATGTGGTGTGCTAGCTGAAGGTTCATCGGATTAAAGCCTCCCGGGTGTCTCTGCCTCCCTGGAGTATGCCTGGGTCAGCGTCTACCCCCTCAGCATTTCCCTGTGCGTGCTCATCCTCGGACTCACTGCTGGACTCATCGTGTGCAGCCGCAACCACTGCGTTTACGTCTTCATCATTCACAAAGTCCCCCCTTTCCCGTGCAAGATTGTGGAGAGCACAGCATGCAACCACTATCATCGAGACACGATCTGGGGGGTACTGAAGCGCGCCCCCTGAGTGTCCAAGCATCGGAAGCGCATCTTGAGAAGACCAATGGCTCTCTCCACCACAGCCCTTGTGGTGCCGTGGCTCCTGTTGTACCGCTGCTCAGCTTCTGTTCTTGGGTGGCGGAGAGGTATCATGAGCCACCTTCTGAGGGGATATCCCTTGTCACCCAGCAGCCATCCATCCAGCCGGGCTGGAGCACTGAAGAGCCCCGGCACCTGGGAGTGTCTGAGGATGTAGGCTTCGTGGGAGCTGCCTGGGTACCTTGCACAGACTTGTAGAATCAGCATCCTGTGATCACACACTATCTGCACGTTCATGGAGTGGAAGCCCTTCCTGTTGATGAAGGCACCGGGCTCACCTGCTGGTGCCTTGATGGCCACATGTGTACAGTCTATTGCACCCTGGACGCGGGGGAAGCCAGCAATGGCCGAGAAGCCTCTGGCTCACTGTGTCTGGCTGGCCTGGTCGCAGCAGAAGTGGATGAAGGTCAATGCCCATCTGAACAGAGCGCCTATGACCTGCTTGACACAAGTGTGAACAGCTGATTGGGAGACACCACAAAGATCACCCACCGAGCCCTGGAATGAGCCAGAGGCATAGAAGTTGAGGGCAACTGTGACCTTTAGAGGTCCACCCACACCGTTAGTGGAGATCTCAGGCCCAATTATCTGACAAATATAGTTGACTGTTTCCCTTGAGAGACAGAGCCTCCTTCGGCACTTCAGACATATTGAGGTAACTGCTCCGCCGCCTGTATAACCTGACAGCAGGAGAGTGGCGTCTTCTGTGGCCCCTTCCATCTTGGACTACCTCTTGGCCCTGCACCCCTTGTGCCTGCGCCTTACCTCCCAAAGGTGGCTCCCCTGGAGGCTGAATGTGCACTCCTGGCCTCCTCCCCCTTCTAGCCCTCCCTTCCGCCTCAGAGGAGGTGTCTCCAGTGGAGAGTTCAGCTCCCATTCCCAGGCTAAGGGAAGGCTTCCTGAAACCTGCAAGCCCAAAAATGATTCCTCACTGCAGGGTGCTGACCTGAAGGTTGTGAGTCCAGACCAAGCAGCTGGTCTGCGTCTTGAAGTATTGTGGATCACACAGGCAAGTATCAGTAACTTTGAAAAAAACAGTATTTGACAGAGCACACTCGCAACCCCACTGAGCCATCTTATCCCGCCCAGAACTGAGGTTTATACAAATGTGTCCTACCCGCCTGCCCGTTATGCCAGTGCGCCGACTCAAAGATCGCAAGGGCACTGAAAAATCACCATCGATCGACGCCTCAAGGGCCTTAAGTGGCCCGTTACTTAATGGCAAGCGCGCAATCGAGAGCATCGTGCGCCTGCCCAACAAAATATCGCAATGGCGCGCGGTGATGCCGGGACACTCGCCTGACGTCACCGTGCGTCATTTTACAAGTGGGCGTGCGGGGTCTGCCCCTGCATGCCAATGGGAAAATTCTGGCCCTAATATAGCTCCCCACCTGGATGAGATCGATTTGACATGCTACTTCATCTTACTTTTTCTACAGTAAGTCGGATGTAATTTTAAAAAAATTCCATCATGCGATGTGGACGTTGCTGGCTAGGCAGCATTTATTGTCTATCCCTAGTTGCCTTTGAGAAGGTCATGGTGAGCTGCCTTCTTGAACTGCTGCAGTCCATGTGGTGTAGGTACACGCACAGTGCTGTTAGGGTGGGAGTTCCATGATTTTGATCCAGCCACACTGAAGGAACAGCGGTAAATTTTCCAGTCAGGATGGTGAGTGACTTGGAGGGGAAATTCCAGCTGGTGATGTCCCCATGTATCTGCTGCCCTTGTCCTTCTAGATGACAGTGGCCATGGGTTTGGAAGATGCTGTCTAAGGAGCCTTGGTGAATTCCTGCAGCGCATCTTGTAGATGGTACACACTGCAGCAACTGTGCATCAGTGGTGGAGGGAGTGAATGTTTGTGGATAGGGTGCCAATCAAGCGGGCTGCTTTGCCCTGGATGGTGTCAAGCTTCTTGAGTGTTGTTGGAGCTTCACTCTTATAGGCAAGTGGGGAGTATTCCATCACGCTCCTTCCTGTGCCTTGTAGATGGTGTCAGGCTTTGGGGAGTCAGGAGGTGAGTTACTCATTGCAGGATTCCTAGCCTCTGACCTGCTCTTGTAGCCACAGTGTTTATATATTTTTTTAATTCACTCACGGGATGTGGGCTTCACTGGCTGGGCCAGCATTTATTGCCCATCCCTTGCTGTCCTTGGGCAAGTGGTGGTGAGCTGCCTTCTTGAACCGCTGCAGTCCATGTGATAATGGCTAGTCCAGTTCAGTTTCTGGTCGTCCTGGCCCCAGGATGTTGATAGTGGGAGATACAGTGCTGGTAATGTCATTAAATGTCAAGGGGCAATGGTTAGATTTTCTCTTGTTGGAGATGGTCATTGTCTAGCACTTGTGTGGCACGAATATTACTTGCCACCTGTCAGCCCAAGTCTGGATATTGTCCAGGTCTTGCTGCATTTGGACATGGACTGCTTCAGTATCTGAGGAATCACAAATAGTGCTCAACATTGTACAATCATCAGTTAACAACCACACTTCTGACCTTATGATGGAAGGAAGGTCATTGATGAAGCAGCTGGAGATGGTTGGGCCAAGGGCCCTAACAAAGAACAAAGAACAAAGAACAAAGAAAAGTACAGCACAGGAACAGGCCGTTTGGCCCTCCAAGCCTGCGCCAATCACATTGCCCGTCAAGTAAAACATTTTGCACTTCCGGGGTCCATATCCCTCTATTCCCGTCCTATTCATGTATTTGTCAAGCTGCCTCTTAAACACCACTATCGTACCTGCTTCCACCACCTCCTCTGGCAGCGAATTCCAGACACTCACTACCCTCTGCATAAAAAACTTGCCCTGCACATCTCCTTTATAGTTTCCTCTCACTTTAAATCTATGTCCCCTAGTAATTGACTCTTCCACCCTGGGAAAAAGCTTCTGACTATCTACTCTGTCTATGCCACTCATAATTTTGTAAACTTCTATCAGGTCACCCCTCAATCTCCGTCGCTTTAGTGAGAACAATCCGAGTTTCTCCAACCTCTCCTCATTGCTAATAACCTCCAGACGAGGCAGCATCCTGGTAAACCTCCTCTGCACCCTCTCCAATGCCTCCATATCCTTCTGGTAATGTGGTGACCAGAATTGCACACAATATTCCAAATGTGGCCTAACCAAGGTTCTATACAGCTGCAGCATGACTTACCAGCTTTTATACTCAATACCCCTGCCAATGAAGGCAAGCATGCCATATGCCTTCCTGACTACCTTATCCACCTGCGTTACCACTTTTAGTGACCTGTGGACCTGTACACCCAGATCCCTCTGCCCGTCAATGCACTTAAGGGTTCTGCCATTTACTGTATAATTCCTGCCTGTATTAGACCTTCCAAAATGCATTACCTCGCATTTGTCCGGATTAAACTCCATCTGCCATTTCTCCGCCCAAGTCTCCAACCAATCTATATCCCATTGTATCCTTTGACAATACTCTTCAATATCTGCAACTCCTCCAACCTTAGTGTCGTCTGCAAACTTACTAATTAGCCCAGTTACATTTTCCTCCAAATCATTTATGTATACCACAAACAGCAACGGTCCCAGCACTGATCCCTGCGGAACTCCACTAGTCACAGCTCTCCATTCAGAAAAGCACCTTTCCACTGCTACCCTCTGTCTTCTATGACCAAGCCAATTCTGTATCCATCCTGCCAGCTCACCTCTGATCCCGTGCGACTTTACCTTCTGTACCAGTCTGCCATGAGGGATCTTGTCAAAGGCCTTACTGAAATCCATTTATATAACATCCACTGCCCTTCTATCGTCAATCATCTCTGTCACTTCCTCGAAAAACTTGATCAAGTTAGTAAGACACGACCTCCCCTTCACAAAAGCATGCTGCCTCTCACTAATATGCCCATTTGCTTCCAAATGGCAGCAAATCCTGGCACAAAGAATCTTCTCCAATAATTTCCCTATCACTGACATAAGGCGCACCGGTCTGTAATTTCCTGGATTATCCCTGCTACCCTTCTTAAACAATGGAACAACATGGGCCATTCTCCAGTCCTCTGGGACCTCACCCGAAGCCAGTGAGGATACAAAGATTTCTGTCAAGGCCCCAGCAATCTCCTCCCTTGCCTCCCTCAGTACTCTGGGGTAGATCCCATCTGGCCCTGGGGACTTATCCACCTTAATATTCTTCAAGATGCCTAACACCTCCTCTTTTTTGATCTCAACATCATCCAGGCTATCTACACACTCTTCCCTAGACAAATCGACTGCTAAGTCTTTCTCTTTGGTGAATGCTGATGAGAAGTATTAATTTAGTATCTCTCCCATTTCTTCTGGCTCCACATACAGATTCCCACCTCTGTCCCTGAGTGGGCCCACCCTTTCCCTGGCTACCCTCTTGCTTTTTACATATGTATGAAAAGCCTTGGGATTTTCCTTAATCCTGGTTGCCAGTAACTTTTCATGACCCCTTTTAGCCCTCCTGACTCCTTGCTTAAGTTTCTTCCTACTTTCTTTGTATTCTCCACGGGCTTCATCTGTTCCCAGCCTTCTAGCCCTTATGAATTTTCTTTTTGACTAATCTCACAATATCCTTTGTTACCCAAGGTTCCTGAAACTTGCCATGCTTATCCTTCATCCTAGCAGGAACATGCCGGTCCTGAATTCTTATCAACTGACGTTTTAAAGCCTCCCACACGTCAGTTGTTGATTTGCCCTCAAACATCCGCCTCAAGTCTAGATTCCTCAGTTCCTGCCTAATATTGTTATAATTAGCCTTCCCCCAATTAAGCACCTTAACCCGAGGACTCCTGTTATCCTTATCCACCAGTACCTTGAAACTTACTGAATTATGGTCACTTTTCCCGAAATGCTCTCCTACTGAAACTTCGACCACCTGGCTGGGTTCATTCCCTAATACCAGGTCCAGTATTGCCCCTTCCCTAGTTGGACTATCTACATATTGTCTCAGGAAGCCCTCCTGGATGCACCTTACAAATTCTGCACCATCCAAACCCCTAGCACTAAGTGATTCCCAGTCAATATAGGGAAAGTTAAAATCACCCACCACAACAACCCTATTGCTTTTACATCTTTCCAAAATCTGCCGACTTAACAGTTCCTCAATCTCCCGCCGGCAATTGGGAGGCATATAGTAAACCCCTAACATTGTGACTGCACCCTTCCTATTCCAGAGCTCTACCCATATTGCCTCGCTGCATGAGCCCAACGAGGTGTTCTCCTGTTGTACAGCTGTGATATTCCCCTTAACCAGCAGTGCAACTCCCCCAACTCTTCTACATCCCTCTCTATCCTGCCTGAAACATCTGAATCCTGGAACGTTTATCTGCCAATCCTGTCCAACCTTCAACCAAGTCTCTGTAATAGCAATAACATCATAGTCCCAAGTACTAATCCAAGCTCTAAGCTCATCTGCCTTGCCTGTTATATTATCCTGAGGAACTCCTGCAGTGATGTCCTGGAGCTGAGATGACAGACCTCCAACAACCACAACCACCTTCCTTTGTGCTGGGTATAACTCCAACCAGCAGAGAGTTTCCCCCCTGATTCCCATTGACTCCAGTTTTGCTAGGGCTCCTCGATGCCACACTTGGTCAAATGCTGCCTTAATGTCAAGGGCAGTCACTCTCACCTCACCTCTGGAGTTCAGCTCTTTTGTCCATGTTTGAGCAAAGGCTGTAATGTGTTCAGGAGCTGAGTGGCCCTAGTGGAATCCAAACTGAGCATCAGTGATCAGGTTATTGCTAAGCAAATGCCACATGATAGCCCCTTCCAGCACTTTGCTGATGATCGAGTGTCGGCTGGGCAGCCTATAAAATTGACAGGTAAAAGAGAGCAGATTTTAGCAAAAAATTGAGGCACAAAGAATTGGAAATTGTTGTTTTGGCATAGCAAGGAAACTGGCTGAGAGCTAAAGGGTGGCTAGTTAGGATAAAAGAATTGTCAGTTGGCAGGAGGTGACTAGTGTGTCCTTCAGAGGTTTTGCTTGAGCCAGGCCTTTCAGCCTGTAGAGTAATAAACTGGATTGGACAGAAGGGGAGTTTGAACATGTTTACAGATGATATTAAACCTGGTAGGATAGTCAACTCTGAAAACGGAGGTAGAAATTGGTGTGAAACAAGTGGGCAGAGAGGAGGCAGATACAGTTTATCAGAACAAAGTGTGATCGGGGATACATTTGGTGAAAGAATGTCCGATGAGAATGCAATTAATATGGTTATTGCGCTCATGTATTTAAGCACAGGTAAAATAGGGGCAGGAGTAGAACATACAGCCTCTTGAGCCTACTCCATCATTCAGTCAGTTCATGGCTGATCTTTTACCTCCACTCCACTTTCCTGCCTGCTCCCCACAACCCTTGATTCCCATAGTGTCCAAAAGACTCTAAGACCAGAATTTAATGCAGGTGATGGGAATCTCACTCACCGTTGTTAAACAGGTAGCAGCCCCTTGTCGCTTTTCTCCAGAAGGCCTGATGCAATTATCAGACTATCGGGCACTTACCTGAGCTGCGTCAGGCCTCCTGTCAATTAAGCCCTGAGCAGGATCCAAAATCCCGGCCCCCGGGAGCTGCAGGTCAACCGGAGGCCAGCAGCACTGCAGTACTGGCAGTGCCACGATGAGCGGCGGCCACTGCTGGTACTACAGTGAGCCTATCATGAGGATTGCTGATATTGCCCAGATAGAGGTGGCGGGGGAGAAGGATGCAGAGTGGGGGTTGCCAGTCAGGAGGGGAGGGAGGTTGGAATCAAGGGCAGAGGGATGGCTTTCTGCAGGGCCTCCATTTTCCAATGCTGGGTCCCTCAATCAAGCACTGAGTGCCCATGAATGAAGGACCCCCACCCGGGTCCCAGTCGGCCATTAGCAAATCCGATTGGGTTTTCTGGGCAGCCTATCTGGATGGCGCATCGCCCACCAGACACTAGTTGAATAACAGCAGTGGTAGGATGAAGCCCTTAAGTGGCCACTTTGGGCTTCAATTGGCCTTTTGGCAGGATTAGGTAGGTAGGTCAGGTGTTTCTCACATGTCGGTGCAGACTCGATGGGCCGAAGGGCCTCTTCTGCACTGTGATTCTGTGATCCTGTGTGATTCTCCACACCCTTGTTTCCCAAGTAAACATCCATCTCACTTTTATACATTTGTTCTATGTTTCCATTTTTTATTGATAAAAAGAAATTTTGCTGGCTTTGCTTTTGATTTGAAGAGTATGTCATATTGTTCTTGATTCCCTCTACTCGAGAAAAGGGTCATTCTTTACCAGCAATTCTCTTCATTATTTTAAACATCCTAACTTCCTCTTCTCAATGAGTATAACATTTTTGGTGAAGGAATAAATAACTAGAGGTCATAAATATAGCATTCCCACCCCAGACTGGGTCAGAAGGAGGCAGGAGGATAGCAGGGCCTCCTCCTCACACACTCCTGACCGGCTGACCCTGCCTCTGAACTCACTCCCAGAGAGGGCATTAAATTCCACCCTAAGTTAGTTAATTTCCTGTGCTTGTAACACATGAGGCAACTCATTTCTGCCACTGCTGTCTGGCCAGAACAAGATATTTGACTTCATCTTGCTTCACAACCAGCAGATGAAGATTCTCCATGGAGGATGGTTATGCTTGTTGGCCTGTAACAGATCCTATTGGTTCATAAAACCATAAGACACAGGAGCAGAAATTAGGCCATTCGGCCCATCGAGTCTGCTCCGCCATTCAATCATGGCTGATAAGTTTCTCAACCCCACTCTCCTGCCTTCTCCCCGTAACCTTTGATCCCCTAACCAATCAAGAACCTATCTATCTCCATCTTAAATACACTCAATGACCTGGCCTCCACAGCCTTCTGTGGCAATGAATTCCATAGATTCACCACTCTCTGGCTAAAGAAGTTTCTCCTCATCTCTGTTCTAAAAGGTCTTCCCTTTACTCTGAGACTGTGCCCTCGGGTCCTAGTCTCTCCTACTAATGGAAACATCTTCCCCACGTCCACTCTATCCAGGCCTTTCAGTATTCTGTAAGTTTTAATCAGATCCCCCCTCATCCTTCTAAACTCCATCGAGTATAGACCCAGAGACCTCAAACGTTCCTCATATGTTAAGCCTTTCATTCCTGGGATCGTTCTCGTGAACTTCCTCTGGACCCTCTCCAGGTTCATCCCGTAACGAAACACTTGAACAGGGTGTTAGGCTGACTCACGATGCTCAACAGGAGGATTCCTTAGTCTGGCTTCAGTTGACTTGCCGGGTTTAGGGTTGCCCTACCAGGGGTTATATATCTGTTGCATAGCTCTCGGGATCATAGCTGCAATTTAGCCTTCCTACCATGCATGCAAAGGTAGAGTCCTGAGGAATGAACACCCTGAATGGGGAAGCACTGTATGTGGTAGTTGAACAGATATTGGTCATTGCAAGGCAGCTGACTAGTGCAAAATGTAATCCAAAAGGCTAATGAGATTTATCACAAGATGTTTAGCATAAACAAACAAGAGGATTCTTCATACAGAATGCCGATCACAGCTCATGTGGAATATTATGCAATGTCCATAACCTTATCACTCTCTGCAACTAAAGATCTTTGTCCTGAGTTTCTAATTGGGATTTATTAATCACTATATTTATGACCTCTAGTTATTTATTCCTTCACCAAAAATGTTATACTCATTGAGAAGAGGAAGTTAGGATGTTTAAAATAATGAACAGAAATCCAGGTAAAGAATGACCCTTTTCTCGAGTAGAGGGAATCAAGAACAATATGATATACTCTTCAAATCAAAAGCAAAGCCAAATGATAAATGGAAATATAGAACAAGTGTATAAAAGTAAGATGGATGTTTACTTGGGAAACAAGGGTTTGGAGAATCACACAGAATCACACGGAATCAGAGAATCACACAGTGCAGAAGAGGCCCTTCGGCCCATCGAGTCTGCACCAACACGTGAGAAACACCTGACCTACCTACCTAACCCCATTTACCAGCACTTGGCCCATAGCCTTGAATGTTATGACGTGCCAAGTGCTCATCCAGGTACTTTTTAAAAGATGTGAGGCAACCCGCCTCCACCACCCTCCCAGGCAGTGCATTCCAGACCGTCACCACCTTCTGAGTAAAAAAGTTTTTCCTCACATTCCCCCTAAACCTCCTGCCCCTCACCTTGAACTTGTGCCCCCTTGTGACTGACCCTTCAACTAAGGGAAACAGCTGCTCCCTATCCACCCTCTCCATGCCCCTCATAATCTGTACACCTCGATCAGGTTGCCACTCAGTCTTCTCTGCTCCAACTAAAACAACCCAAGTCTATCCAACCTCTCTTCATAATTTAAATGTTTCATCCCAGGCAACATCCTGGTGAATCTCCTCTGCAACCGCTCCAGTGCAATCACATCCTTCCTATAATGTGGCGACCAGAACTGCACACAGTACTCCAGCTGTGGCCTCACCAATGTTCTATGCAACTCCAACATGACCTCCCTACATTTGTAATCTATGCCTCGATTGATAAAGGCAAGTGTCCCATATGCCTTTTTTACCACCCCACTAACATGCCCCTCCGCCAAGGACAGCACTTGTGGATTAGTAAGATAGTGGTGACGTTGCTTACAGAAAGCACAGAGAACTAGCTCAATGTCTTATTTTCTCCTCTCTCACTCCAGGCTGGTTGTAAGGGTCCTAAATTAAGTGAGACATTCAGGAACAGACAACCATCCTTTTAGTGATGGGGCAGTGAGCTGTACAAAGAGGCAGAGTTAAAAACAATAGTGAGCATGGCAGAAAAAGTAAGAGCGGGTGACAGAGGGAGCACACAGACACAAAAATACAACTGTTCTAAAGCCACTCCCCACAAAATGAGGCACTTCATATCTTCACCTTTGACCCTTGGTCATCCCATATGATCCTTTGAATCCAGAAAATGGCCCAGGCGGTGAGTCAAGACAAAAGTCCGGTGATTTGCGATGGCCTAAAACAATTGAATTTCTTACTTCCCCATTTTAATAAACATATTTCTTCACAAAGCAATGAAGGGTTTTCAAATGTATCAGTGAGAACATTTGATTAAACAATCACTGCTTTCAATGGTTTCTATTTGCTAATTTAAATGGAATCTTAAATATTTATAGATTGCTTCAAAGTTGTCCTTAAGCTATTGAGGTAGATAAGGGCTATGATCATTGCTCGTAAAGAGGATTACAACTGCTCAAAGTTCCACTTCAGATTCTTCTCTAAGTGGGTGAAAGTTCAAACCATTAAAGATAACAAAAGAGCCTTCCCTGTTGAATTGCTGTTTCTAAAAATCCTTCCCTTTCCAAAACATCCTTCTCTCTTGAAGGTGTTGGCTCTCTGTCAGGGTGGAATTACACAGATGCCAACCCTCAGGAAAGGGGTCTTCGCGATTGAGCCTCTGATAGTAAATGTTGTCGTGCTATTTGACTGTGGGGGGCATCACAATCGGCCATCACGCTCTTTCCTTCCCAAACTCCACCTGACGTCCAACAGGAGTCGCTGTGTAGGAAAACTCCTTGCTGAGATCACCACCTCCACCCTCCCCCATTTATGAGAGCAGGGAGGAGTTCCATGCTGGCCGACTATTGTGCCACTGTGGATCAACGTTCGCTCGGAGTTTTAAAAAAAAGCAAAAACTTGCATTTACGTAGCGCCTTTCACAACCTCAGGATGTCAGAAAATGCTCTGCAGGCAATGATTGTAGTACAGAAAGTATGGCACCCAATTTGAAAACAGGGAGCTCCCACAAACACCGATGCTATAATGACCAGACAATTTGTTCTAGTGATTTTGGCTAGGGATAAATATTGAATCATAGAATCGTGAATAGTACAACGTCGGAGGCCATTCGACACTTCACGTCTGCAGCAGCCCTTTTGAAAAGCAACCCAGTTAGTCCCATTCCCCATTCTTCCCCCATATGGCTGCCTCATTTTCTCATTCAAGTATTTATCCAATGACCTTTTAAAATCGACTATTGATTCTGTATCTGCCACCCTAACAGGCAGTTGCATTCCAAATTCTCACTATTGTTGTGTAAGTAAAATTTTCCTCAAGTAGCCTTGGGTTGGTTAGCCAATAATCTTAAATCTGTGCTCTTTGGTGACCGACCCATCAGCCTTTAAAGACTACAACATTAAAAAAAAACATGCACAAAAAGAAGAATCTATCGGCTCGGGCACGAGGAAGAACTCCCCTGATTTTGTTTAGACAGTGCAATGGCATCTGTTACATCCGACTGTGAGGGAAACCAGGGCCTCAGTTTAACATTTCATATGAAAAGGTGGCACATCAGACAGTGTAGCAGTTCCTCGGCACTACACTCAAGGCTCAGCCTAGATTTTTGTGCTCAAGCCTCTGGAGTGGAACTTGAAGCCGCAGGTTTCTAATTCCAAGGCAAGGTTGCTACCGCAGAGCCACAGCTGACAAACAAACCCATGATTTTCGTTTTGTTCCATGGAATATCATTCCAAATTTACCTGCCATCAAGTTGCACGACTCAAGTTCTTCTCCATGGGTTTCCACCTCGACGTGCTGTGGAGGCTAGTGCGCCCTGACAATCTTTAACCTCAGTCGCCGCCGTGCCAAATTTAAACTGACCACCAGAAATATACATGATCTACAGTTTGCAGATGACTGCAGTGCCGTGGCCCAGCCCACACCAGATTTGCAAGACACTTCCATCTATTCAATTCTGCATACTAGGAACTTGGCCTATGCTTGAATGTTATCAAAACAAAACTCATATCATCCCAGGCCTGGTTAGCCAAATATTCCACTTCCCATATGTGTTAATGAAGAGACTCTGGAATCTGTTGAGCGCTTCCCATCCTTGACAAACACCTGACTCAAAAGACCACAATTGATGAGGAGATCCAACACCTATTCAGCTGCGCCAGCTCAACCTTCGACAAACTATGGCAGCGATTGATGGTTACGACCTCTGCAAGTCAATGAAGGTCCTAGTGTTCAGAGCAGTTGTTCTGTACTGCAGTGAGACCGGAACTGTATATCAGCGAAATTCCACCAGCACTATCTACACCTCATCCTCCGGATTCAGTAGGAGGACTGTCAAACAGATGCTAGTGTCCTTCTTGGAGCCAGCTCCACATGTATTCAGGCAAAACTCCTGCAAATTAAACTTCGAGGGCCTGGACACTGCACCTGGACAGCTGAAACCATTTCCCCCGCCAGATCCTGTTTCCTCAACTCTCAGATGGCCACCATTCCAGCGGCGGACAAAGAAAAAGCTTCAAAGACACTCTGAAGTTCTCCTTGAAGCATGGCAGCATTGACTTTGATGACTGTGAGGCACTTGCTACCAAATGTTCAAAATGCGACAACTTGTACATCAAGCTGCTTCACGCTTTGAGCTACAACATCTTAATGATGAGGCAGAGCGACAGCAGAGCGGGAAAGAAAAGGAAGTAAATTCTGCAGTCTGGGTCCCACTACTTCATGCCCATGTCCTCAAAGAAATGTGGGTCAAAGAATTGGCCTGTTCAGTCACATGAAGACCCATGATAGAATCTTGTGACCCTGGGTAGACCTCCTCGAATCAAGGGATAGCCAACGACGATGACACAAGTTGTTGGTCATGGTCTATAATGGAGACTGGGGAGAAAGAAAGGATGTTTTTCCTTTGGTGAGATCCATTGAGCTAAGGTACTGTATATGAAATTCAATGCTCCTCTATACAATGTGTACTCAGCACCTTGCAGTGAATAGCTCGATGATGGAAATACACTTATAAGGAAGTATCTGTGAGAATTCAAGGGCATGAGGGCACATAAATAGAAAATCCCAACTGATTGAAAATCTGAAAGTAAGCCAGTAAATGCTTTGCATCTAATTACCAAGACACTATTGAAAATGTTGGAGGCTGAGAAGAACATTCATATAATGAGAGTGTAGGGAATAGAGCTTAGGAAATTTTTGGGCACTTTGAAATGCAAATTATGAAGAGAAAACTCACAGAAATAAATGTGCTTTTATTCTATAGAAAAGAAGATTATGAGGGGACATGTTCCATAATCTAAGTCACCCAGTGGGATCTAATTGAATTGAATGGTATAGTATAGTGAACAGTGTTTACTTGGATTGGTGGATCCATATTCTAGCATCTTTAAGTGCCTTTGGGATCAGAGGACATTTCACAGAGTTTTATATCTTGGAGATGTACTCAATGTTCCCTCAGAAAATTGACTGAATTGGATAATGCTTATGATAGAGCAAATTGTTTATGATCGAGGAGAGGAATGATGTTGAGTAAATAAACTAGTTGGAGAAAATGGCTTTTCTTCTCAATCCGTAATTGTTTTAATCATCTTGGGGAAAAGTGAAACATCGAAGTGTCTGAATTTAGATCTGCTCACTGCATATATATCAACGGAAGCCAAGCAGCGAGGTCAAATGCGGAACTATCTCTGAGACACATCCTAAATGTTTAATAATCTATGACTTTTACTGTCAGTCATGTATCTTACATTTAATATCGTACTTTCTTTTAATAACGCATTTAATATTATCTTGCATAGAATCATACTGCGGAGAAGGAAACCATTCAGCCCCATCACACTTGTGCTAGCTCTTTAATCGAGCAACCAATTATTTCCACTCCCCTTGCTCTTTCTCCACGTGCCTGCAATTTTATTTATTTTTTCCTTTTAAAGTCTTTCCCATTTGAAAGTTACTATTGAATCTGCTTCCACCCTTGTTTTAGAGGGTGAATTCCAGATCGTAGCAAGTTATTAATAAAAAGGAAATTCTCCTCATTTCCCACCTGCTTTTTTTTGCTAATTATCCTAAATACTTAAAAACACAAACAATAACAGACCCTCTGGTCCCTCCTGACCATCCCACATAATCATTACACCTCCTATATCACAACATACACTGTCCTCACCCCACTTAAACTTATTTTTTTTCCCCTGAACAGATGTAAAAATACATAAAAACAGGGAAATTTGGGGAAGAAAATCCCATATCCTCTAGTTACCAACGCTCCTGCAAGTGTAGATAGTTTCTCCCCATCTACTCGATCAAAACCTAACTTAGACCAGTTGAGAATTGCCTATATGATAAGATTTCCTGGCCCTTAGTCTGAGCTGCCATATAGAAATTCTAATGGAAGCAGCAAATCTCTTATTGCACCATTGAAGAACCTGAGTCTCAATATTGTGAGAGAGTACTAAAGTATTGAAGAGGCTATGTCTGGCTGAGTAATGTGGAAAGGAAATGGCTTTGAACTTGTCTTTGATTTTATATGAATAAATGTTATTTGAGGATGTGCTTTTTTTAAAGATACAATTTCTATTTTTTCTTTTGTGGCTATACTGAAACAGGTTGCAAAAGTTGTTTGCTCTCTCTCTCTCTCTCAGAATTATTGGGCAGAATTTTCTGCCTATCGGGCGGGCGGGCCCGACCCAATCTCTGGCGGGTGGGGAGCCCATCCCCGCCAGTGAAGCCGGCCACACCACAATTTTAAGTGGGCGGGCCAATTAAGGCCCGCCCAGCGTGACGTCCGGCGGGAAGCGCTATGCGCTCCCTGTGCGGGCGGGGAGGGGATTCCCTAAAAACGAGAGTGCGCTCTTTCGCACATGCGCACTAAGGAGCGCACATCTCCCTGAGGCTAAGTGCAGCCTCAGGGAGATCGCCTGGACTTTGAAAAATGTTAAAAACAGAAAAAAAAATCCCTTACATGTTCCCCTCATGTGACAATGTCTATGTTCATAATTTACAGATAACATTATTAAAATTTTTAATTAAGTTTCTCACCACTGGATGAGGTTTCATGTTTTCTCTATTTGCCGCCGGGGCTCCTGGCCGACCCGACAACCTTAAGGTTGGACGGGCAGGTCCTTTAATTGGTTAAATGATCAATTTAACAGGTTGGCGGGTGTGCAGCTGATTTTGCTGCGCCCCCGCCTTCCTGAAAATTTAAATGGGGTGCGGTGAAGTCGGGGGTTCTGCCTGACGTCATCCTGCATCATTTTAGGTGTCGGCGAGTGGGCCCCGCCCCCTTCTCGCCGACGGCAAAATTCTGCCCGTTGTGTCCGGATTTGCAAAGTAACCATCCTGAGAAGAGAAATCTACTGCAAAGTGAGGTCTCTGGGGAATAAAATGTGGAAACCTGCTCCATACAACAGGAAGGCAACTGAACAAAACGGCCACATTATGGAATCATCACATTGAGACCAGCCATGGAACAGCTAACTGTATACTCCTTTGTTTTATCTTCTTCATGAACTGTAAAAAATCCTTAAACTATCCTCGCATTCTGTCATCTGTACTAGTGTGTGTGTGTGTGTGTGTGTCTGTATGTGTGGGCCCAGGCAAATCTGTGTGATGGTTGTTGCAATTTACCTAGGGCAGGATATTGAGTTCGGTGAGTGGGGGGCGGGACCCGCTCGCCGACGCGTAAAATGAGGCGGGATGGCATTGGGCAGGACTCCCGACATCACCCCGCGTCATTTCAATTTTCAGGTCGGCAGGGGCGCAGCCGAATCAGCTGTGCACCCGCCGACCTGTCAACGGCCAATTGAAGCCATTTAAAAACTAATTGAAGTACTTAAAGGACCTGCCCGTCCAACCTTAAGGTAGGCCAGCAGGCCCGGGAGCCCTGGCGGGCTTCAGAAAAAGCTAAAAACCTCGTCCTCGGGCAGGATGATGTTTCATGTAGGTTTTTAAAAATGTAATAAAAGTTTAATTAAAAGTGATGGACATGTCCCGACTCATGTGACAGTGTCACATGAGGGGACGTGTCAGGGAAATTTTATTTGTCTATGTTTTGCATTTTTGAATTTGGCGCTGATCTCCCTGAGGCAGCACTGAGCCTCAGGGAGATGAGTGTGCTCGCTATTTCACCCGCATGCGTGAAAGAGTGCACTCCCGGCTCAGGGAATCCCCCCCCCACCTGCATAGGGAGCGCATCACACTTCCTGCTGGATGTCACGCTGGGCGGGCCTTAATTGACCCGCCCACGTAAAATGGCGGCGTGCCCCCAATCGGGGGCGCCGATCAGAGGTGTGCCCGCACGCGCCCACTCCTGAACTGCCTCCCCGCCCCTAATGGGTGGAATATTCTTCCCCTAGATTTTTTTTAAGTTCGGGAAATGGTTTCAATAAACTTATCTTGTTCTTTGTTTAAGCTAAGAAAACCTGTCTGACTAATTATTATTAGTGTAAATAGTGGGACTACTGTAGTATTGACAAAGGACATCCTCCCTAAAGTCACAAAAAACCCTGTTATGGTCAAACCTGGAGAGGGAGAATAGGGGAATTATTTCGCCCCTCTCACACGGTCTTAACAATGTAGCAGCCTTAAAAACTTTGATGAGGTGTTGGTCTAACTGACTGCCTACTAGAAATGATAACAGCATAGGCCTTCCTGGAGCAGGGAATCTCATGATGCTCTCCATTGTTACAGTGCTGCAGTGTTCGAGGTACTGACCTTGGGCAAGACATTAAACCAAGGCCCCATCTGCCCCCTACAATGGACATGAAAGCTCCCATGGCATTAATTCAAAGGAAAGCAGGGGCTTGTCCTGGTCAATATATATATCCCTCAACTAACATCACAAAAATAATAGATCATCCGGTCATTTGTGGTAATTTCCTGAGCTCAATTCGGCTGCCTTGTTTCTTACATTGCAATGGTTACTACACTGCCAATCGACTATAAAGTGCTTTGAGACATCATGAGGTCATGAAAGCCCCTATAGAAACACAAGTCTATTGTTTTCTTTATTTAGTTTTTTTTCTACCTTACTCTTCAGCTTGTAATTATAATTTTCTGTGCCACAAGTTTCTGGAAGTGAAGCTGATAGTGGTGCAGTGGGGTTAATAGAGGATCTGGAGCTTTGGTGAATGACGGGAGCAAGGGTCTATCTCCTTAAACAATGACATTTAAGGAAGCAGAGAAATTACAGAGAAAGAAGGTGAAATAAAGTCAAATCAGATTCAGAAAGAGAGACAAAGGTTGAGTTAAGAGAGACCAAAAGGAGGCAGCAAAACTAAATTTAAAAAAGTTATAAACTCAAATAACCTCTAAAAACAATGTATTACTTTAGAAATGAGAATCCACCATTTCAATTTATCCCTGTCTTTGTCAGGGAGGCAAGAAAACAAATCTCATCATAAAAAGGGTACACATATATTCGTTGCTTTTTGATGGATATCCTTTCACGAGATGTTGGCCCAGTGGTTATTGCCCATTCCAGTTGTCCTTGAGAAGTTGGTGGTGGTCAGTCACCTTCTTGAATACATTGGAGTGTCTTACTTGGCCATTCCGGAGAGCAGGTATGAATCAACCACAATACTGTAAGTCTGGAATCACAAGTTCTTTTCCCCAGAAAGATACTTTATTCATAAAATTTGTAAAAGTACATTCCAAAACATTTCAAATGTTTTCATTACAAAATTTATTTTCATTACAGAAAGGGCATCAGAAATCAACTTTTCTCCATACATAAAAGCAAAATACTGCGGATGCTGGAAATCTGAAACAAAAACAAAAATAGCTGGAGAAACTCAGCAGGTCTGACAGCATCTGCGGAGAGGAAGACAGTCAACGTTTCGAGTCCATGTGACTCTTCATCAGAAGAGTCTGTTCTTCTCCGCAGATGCTGTCAGACCTGCTGAGTTTTTCCAGCTATTTTTGTTTTCTCCATACATCATGTTCCACTCGGAGGTGCCTGAATGCAATTTCCATACTCTTGATGTTTAAAATATACATTCCATGGCCAGAATTTTATGCCGACGGAATTTTATGGTCCCGCCAACGTCAATGGACTTCTGAATGGCTCACCGCATTTTACAGCCCCTCTCCACTGTGACAGGGTTGTAAAATTCCATCCCAAGCCTGGCAGACAGCCCAATGGGTTCCATCCAGTTTTCAGCCCCTCAGTGTACAATCACTGAAAGGCCTTAGACAGTAGCCTTTCCCTAGTATCTGGAGTCACACTTTTTTTTCCCCAATTGTCTGGAGTCATTAATAGGCCATTGCAGGTAAGGATGGCAGATTTCCTTCACTAAAGTAGATTAGTAAACCAGATGGGTTTTTTTGACAGTTGGCAGCTTCATAGTTCTCGTTACTGACACTAGCTTTAGTTATTCCAGACTTAATTTAATGAATTGAATTTAAATTCCCTAGCTTCTGTGGGGGGATTTGAACTCATGTATCTTGATCTTTAGTCCAGGCCTCTGGATTACTAACCCAGTAACATAATCATTATGTCCTACCAGCTTTAACTTTCTGCAATGAAACTAATTAATTTTAGCTGCACAAATGCAGCAATTTCCTGAGACTCATGGGGAGATTGAGGGTGCACTCTGTTTCTGAGAGACTAATGGTTTACTAGATTGATACCTAGAATGAATGGGTTGTCTTATGAGGAAAGGTTGGACAGACTGGGCTTGTTTCCATTGGAGATAAGAAGATTGAGGGGTGATTTGATTGAAGTATACAAGATCCTGAACGGCCTTGACAAGGTGGACATCGAAAGGATGTTTTCTCTTGTGGGTGAGTCCAGAACTAGGGGGCACTGTTTTAAAATTAGGGGTCACCCTTATAGGACAGAGGTGAAGAGAATTTTTTTCTCTCAGAGGGTTGTGCGACTTTGGAACTCTCTGCCTCAGAAGGTGGTGGAGGCAGGCATTGAATATTTTAAAGGCAGTGGTAGATAGATCCTTGTTAGGCAAAGGAATCAAAGGTTATCAGGGTTAGATGGGAATGGAATCACAAGACCATCAGCCATGATCTTATTGAATGGCGGAGTAGCCTTGAGGGGCCGAATGGTCTACTCCTGTTCCTATTTCTTGTGTTCTTATGGCAGAGTGATGCAAATCAATCCAGCAATTTGTAATGATTTACAACTCACAGGGTAATTCCTCCCCATCACGTTGCCTTTTTTTTTTGAATTGCCCCATGAGCCCCATGAACTTGTTATTTTCTCAGCAGATTTTAACCGCTGTGTGTCAATCATTCATGTCCTCACCTTTCTTAGGGAGCATAAAAATAACAAAAAGCTGATGGATTGGGAAAGGATGAGCGAACCCGTACCTTACCTAGGCCATTTATTATTTGCACTGCCTGCAAACTCTTGCCGACATATTTAATTTTCCAATACAGCCAAGGTCTCATCAACAGCATGTCCCAAACCCACAATCTCCAGCACTCAGAAGAACAAAAGAAGCATGGCAACACCACACAAGAACACAAGAAATTGGAGCACGAGTAAACCACATAGCCCATCGAGATTGTTCTGCTATTCAATATGACCATTGCTGATCTTGGGCTTCCAACTTCACTTTCCCACTTGCTCCTTATATTCCTTAATTCCCTGATAAACCAAAAATCTCTCTATCCCAGCCTTAAATGTATTCAATAACGGGGCGCCCATAACTCTCTAGGGTAGAGAATTCCCAAGACTCACAAACCTTTGAGTGAAGTGATTTCTGCTCATTTCAGCCACCTCCAAATTACAAACTCCATCCTGGCTTGGAAATATATCATCGTTCCTTCACTGTCGCTGGGTCAAAAATCTGGAAATCCCTCCCTAACAGCACTGTGGGTGTACCTACACCACAGGGACTGCAGTGGTCCAAGAAAGCGGTTCGCCACCACTTTCTCAAGGGCAATTATAGATGGGCAATAAATGCTGGCCTAGCCAGAGCTACCCACATCACATGAGTGATTTAGAGAGAAATTGAACATAGATAAAAATTTCAAGAAGCACAAACCATGAAATTACTGTCTGAACCCAAAAGCAATTGAACAAAAGAACATAAAAATGCCAATTTAATTCCCGCATATCTTGCTCACGACTTTTAAAAAAGATCCTTGAGAAACTGACAACCTGCCTTCCTATTTTCAACTTTATTCTTTCAATTCTCACTGCAGCCATCTCCCCCTTTTGTATGACTCCTATTGGCTCATAACTGCTTGATTAGTGGTTTCTGTTCAAGTTACTTTTCTATGTTCCTCTTGACCTTTTTATTTAGTAGCCCTCAGCCTTTTTTCTCGTGGAAAAGTACATTTCCTTTACACACCCCTGAATGGAGCCGTCTAAATATGCCATTATTCAATCATTATTACATTTACCAAGTGCCTTACTTAAACTTTGCAGCTCCAAATCTTGTTCTTCTAAAGTCCTTACTATTATCTTGGGTACTAGCCTTTAACATGTGATGAAGAATAACAGCATAATAATCATTAGGGTAAGCCGTTTACACATTTTTCAGTCTATTAATCATTTCTGATAAGCACTAATGTAACAACTTGCATTTGCATAATGCCTTTAATGTAGGGAGGTTATGCTTCAGTTATACAGGGCACCAGTGAGACCACATAAGACCATAAGACCATAACAGCAGAAATTAGGCCATTCGGCCCATCGAGTCTGCTCCGCCATTCAATCATGGCTGATAAGTTTCTCAACTCCATTCTTCCGCCCTCTCCCCGTAACCTTTGATCCCCTTACCAATCAAGAACCTATCTATCTCCACCTTAAATACACTCAATGACCTGGCCTCCACAGCCTTCTGTGGCAATGAATTCCATAGATTCACCAAAGAAGTTTCTCCTCATCTCTGTTCTAAAAGGTCTTCCCCTTACTCTGAGGCTGTGCAAGGGTCAGTGTTGGGACCACAACTTTTCACTTTATACATTAATGATCTAGATGAAGGAACTGAGGGTATTCTGGCTAAATTTGCAGATGATACAAAGATAGTTGGAGGGACAGGTAGTATTGAGGAGGCGGGGAGGCTGCAGAAGGATTTGGACAGGTTAGGAGAATGGGCAAAGAAGTGGCAGATGGAATACAACGTGGGGAAGTGTGAGGTCATGCACTTTGGTAGGAAGAATAGAGGCATAGACTATTTTCTAAATGGGGAGATAATTCAGAAATCTGGAGTGCAAAGGGACTTTGGAGTCCTAGTCCAGGATTCTCTTAAGGTTAACTTGCAGGTTGAGTTGGTAGTTAGGAAGGCAAATGCAATGTTGGCACTTATTTCAAGAGGACTAGAATATAAAAGCAGGGTTGTGCTGCTGAGTGTTTATAAGGCTCTGGTCAGATCACATTTAGAATATTGTGAGCAATTTTGGGCCCCGTATCTCAGGAAGGATGTGCTGGCCCTGGAGAGGGTCCAGAGGAGGTTCGTGAGAATGATCCCAGGAATGAAAGGGTTATCATATGAGGAACATTTGAGGACTCTGGGTCTATACTCGATGGAGTTTAGAAGGATGAGGGGGGATCTGATTGAAACTTACAGAATACTGAAAGGCCTGGATAGAGTGGATGTGGGGAAGATGTTTCCATTAGTAGGAGAGACTAGGACCCGAGGGCACAGCCTCAGAGTAAAGGGAAGACCTTTTAGAACAGAGATGGGGAGAAATTTCTTTAGCCAGAGAGTGGTGAATCTATGGAATTCATTGCCACAGAAGGCTGTGGAGGCTAGGTCATTGAGTGTATTTAAGACCGAGATAGATAGGTTCTTGATTGGTAAGGGGATCAAAGGTTACGGGGAGAAGGCGGGAGAATGGGGTTGAGAAACTTATCAGCCATGATTGAATGACAGAGCAGACTCGATGGGCCGAATGGCCTAATTTCTGCTCCTATGTCTTATGGTCTTATGGTCCAAGGTCAGACGGCCAATCAAATGGCCAGCATCTGTCTGGTCCCAGCAGTGCCACTGGATGCGGTGGCCACTCCTGGGACTGCAGCCAGTCCCAAAGAAGGCATTCATTGATAGAGCCGGACTTTAAGGTAAATCCAGGGTCTTGGAGGAGCCAGGCTGGCAGGCCCTGGTGAGGGAGGTGAGGTGGACAAGGCAGTGGGGAAGGCTGGACAAGGCAGTGGGGAAGGAAATGCCGGTGTAGGAAGGCCTTGGCAGGGGTTCCTGCTGGTCTTCACACTTGGCGTGAGCCTCTTCCGCCGTGGGCAAAATGCAAGCAGTGACTGGAGGAGGCCAGTAAGTAGCCATAATTGACAGCTTAAGGGCCTCAGCTTTCTCACCAATAGGAAGGCCTCCAGATACCTCCCCTGCTGCTGGTAAAATTGTAGCGCGGTGGGGCGGGTAGGTAGGCTCCAGAAACCATGGCATCTGCATACATACATAAGAACAAAGATATGAATTCGGAGCAGGAGTAGGCCACTCGGCCCCTCGAGCCTGCTCCACCATTCAATAAGATCATGGCTGATCTGATTTCAACCTCATATTCCTGCCTATCTCCAATAACCATTCACACCTTTGCTTATCGAGAATTTATCTACCTCTGCCTTAAAGATATTCAAAGACTCTGCCTCAGCCACCTTTTGAGGAAGAGAATTCCAAAGTCTCACAACCCTCTGAGAGAAAAAAAATGCTTCCTCATCTCTTGTCCTAAATTTTGATCGGAAGAATAAAAAGGTGACTTATTATTTAAATGGAGGGAAACTTCAGAATGCTTCAGTGCAGAGGGATCTGGGTGTCCATGTGCATGAATTGCTGAAAGCTAGTATGCAGGTACAGCAGGTAACAAGGAAGGCAAATGGAGTTTTGGCATTTATTGCTAAAGGAATAGAGTATAAAAATAGGGAAGTGTTGTTGCAACTGTACAAGGCATTGGTGAGAGCGCACCTGGAGTACTGTGCACAGTTTTGGTCCCCTTACTTGAGGAAGGATGTAGTTGCATTGGAGGCGGTTCAGAGGAGGTTCACTAGATTGATTGCAGAGATGCGGGGCTTGTCTTATGAGGAGAGATTGAGCAGTTTAGGTCTATACTCGCTAGAGTTTAAAAGGATGAGAGGAGATCTAATTGAGGTAAATAAGATGCTAAAGGGGTAGATAAAGTAGACGTGGAGCAAATGTTTCCCCTTGTTGAGCATTCTAGGACAACAGGCCATTGTTTTTGGCTAAGGGGTGGTAGATTTAAATCAGTGATGAAGAGGAATTACTTTTCTCAAAGGGTCGTGAATCTGTGGAATTCACTACCTCAAAGTGCAGTGGATGCCGGGACGCTGAATAAATTTAAGGAGGAGATAGACAGATTTTTAATTAGTAACAGGTTGAAAGGTTATGGGGAGAGGGCGGGAAATTGGAGTTGAGGCCGAAATGAGATCAGCCATGATCGTATTGAATGGTGGGG
Organism: Cetorhinus maximus; assembly: GCF_964194155.1. Classification (NCBI taxonomy): domain Eukaryota; kingdom Metazoa; phylum Chordata; class Chondrichthyes; order Lamniformes; family Cetorhinidae; genus Cetorhinus; species Cetorhinus maximus. The sequence continues at coordinate 96,380,904 of NC_135894.1, forward strand.
CAGGCTCGAGGGGCTGAAATGCCTACTCCTGCTCCTAGTTCTTATGTTCTTATGAGCAACCCATTATTTTGAAACACTGACTCAGAGTTCTAGGGTCTCCTACAAGAGGGAATATCCTTTCCAGCTCCACCCTGTCAAGTCTCATAAGGATATGTTTCAATCAAGTCACTTCTTACTCTTCTAAACTCCAGTGGATATAAGCCTACTAACCAACCCCCGGTGGGGTGGGGTGGGGGTAGGTCTATAAAATACAGCCCATAAGCACATAGTCTAGAGTGACAATCAAGTGCTGAGGGAGTGCTGCATTGTGGGCAATGCTGTCTTTCAGTCGTCATTATATCCTCAGGTGGAGATAAAAAAATCACGTGGCACTATTCCAAAGATCAGAGGAATTATCCTCAGAGTCCTGACCAATAAATGTCCCTCAGCCAGCATCACTACAACAGATTATCTGCTCTTGATCACACTGCTGTTTGTGGGAGCTTGCTATGTACAAATTGGGTGCTGCATTTTCTACATCACAATAGTGGCTACACTTCACAAAAGAAAGTACTACATTAACTGTGAAGTGCTTTGGGACATAAAAGCAGAGAACTGCGGACGCTGGAAATCCAAACCAAAAACAAAAACAAAAATACCTGGAAAAACTCAGCAGGTCTGGCAGCACCGGGGGAGAAGGGCACAGTTGACGTTTCGAGTCCTCGTGACCCTTCAACTGCTTTGGGACGTCTGATTGAGGCATATCAATGTAAATACTATTTAACTGTCCCTAAATGTCAGGTGTAGCTGATAATTAACATTTTACAACTTTTCTTTCGCGTGCAATTGAACAGCTAAGAAGTTTCCTTTTGAAATGTTGCGATTCCGCTACCAAACACATCATGCAATTAAACCTCATTAACAGTGCATAGGTGGGACAGGTTTAAAGTTGCCATCAGCTACCGGCTGACCGACATAAGCAATTTGGTTTGCTACCTGATAGTGTTTTGCAAAGCCACGTCCGTCTGTCTCTGCACATTCGAGGTGCCCTGTATATGTGGAAGAACCTGCAACATTTTCAAGATGTGTAGTGGCTTAAAAGGCTCCAGAAAGAGGCAAGTGCTCAGCACATTTGAAATCATGCTTGTTAGCAATTTCCTCCTTCTGCTGACTGCGTGTGCCGGGTTAATAGCCTTCGGATGGCTTGTGATCCGTCAGCCCCATGCTGTAGGTGAGTTTATTTTAAATCCAATTGATGTACCTATTCCGCCTGCAGTGTCTGAGAGCAATATTTAACCCTGTGTGGTGCAGTGACTCCAGTAATTCACATTCTCCCGCTCCACAGAATTCTTGATCTCAGGTGTGCCATTTAGCTGAATTCTAGCCCTTTCTCCACTGAGAGGGAGGGACAATCAGCACAGCAATTACTTATGGAGCCTTGTCTGGGGATATTTAAACAAGCCCACGGGGAGACCTTTCACGGGATTAGCTGCCTGACCTCTTAGCCACAGCTGGAAAACAAGTCAGGTCACATTAGAGAAAATAGGATCTATTTACTCCACCACCCTCTTAAGGGCAACTGAGGATGGACAATAAATGCTGGCCCAGCCAGCGAAGCCCACATCCCGTGAATGAATAAAACAAAAACTCACACCCTATTCATATCTCTCCTCACTCACTTTCCAAAATGGATTTATGTCTTGCAGGCCTTTGAATTTTAGAGATGCCTTGTTAGAGATTAGTTGCAATGTTAGGGGTTCCTTGCAATGTTAGGGGCTCCTTGAATGTTAGGGGTGTTTGCTTGCTGGTGGCATGAGCATGATAAAGGAACATAGGAATAGGAATAGGCCATTTAGCCCCTCAGGCTGGTCCCACTAATTAATTACATTATAGCTGATCTACAACCCAATGCCATATACATGTCTAAGCCAAAGATCCATTTGGATAGCAAAAATCTATCAGTCTCAGTTTTAAAATTAACAACTGATTTAGCCTCAGTTTCTGGTCGCAGAAGAAAGTTCCAAACTTCCATCATCCTTTGTGTGTGGAAGTATTTCTTAATTTCACTCCTGAAAGGCCTGGCTCTAATTTTTAGACTATGTTCCTAGACACCCCAACTCTTGAAACTCGCTTCTCTCTATCTACCTTGTCATTTCCCCTTAATATCTTGAACATTTTAATCGAATCACCCCTTAATGTTCTGACTTCCAGAGAATACAATCCTAATTTGTGTATTTTCTCCTCATAGTTTAACCCTTGGAGTCCAGGTACCAATTTGGTAAATCTACACTGCATTCCCTCCAAGGACAAAATATCCTTCCTATGGTGCATATTAGGGGTGATTGCAATGTTAGGGAGTGTTTGTATCTTAGACAGGCTTTCAATATAAGGAGGTACGTGCGATGTTAAGCAGTGTTTGCATGTTTCCATTATATTCTTAGAATCTACACAGTCTCTTATTTGCATGTACCTCATTCCTAATGCCCTGTCTCTGCGGGAAAATGGGTTGTTTGTTTCGGATCTAAAGTGGTTGTTTCCTCGGCCAAGATTGTTACTCATTGGAGCCGCTGGTCATCAAATCACAGAGCACGGCCCCTGATTTTCTCTCTATTTAAAAGACTGGATGGAATCAATGCTGCTCCGTCATGAGAGTGCTAGTGAGTATAGGAATAGGAGGATAGAGAGGATGAATGCATGGCTGAAGAGATGGTGCAGGAGGGAGGGCTTTAGTTTCCTGGATGACCTGGTCTGTTTCTGGCGAAGGTGGGGCCTGTACAAGTCGGATGGTTGCACCTGAGCCGGAACGGGACCAACATCCTTGTGGGGATGTTTGCTAGTGCTGTTTGGCAGGGGGATGGGATGCAGAGTGGAAGTACAGTAGGGGGTGATGCACAGCCAAATATAGAAGAGAAACTAAGTCAGCTTGGAAAGCAGAGCAAATATAGACCTGTTAAGGCACAAGGGAATAATGCAAGACTGGATCGCATCTATTTTAACGCAAGGCATTTTATAAGTAAGGCAGATGAATTGAGGGCATTGATTAACACATGGGGATATGATATTGTTGCTATCACAGCAACATGGTTGAGGGAAGGGCAGGACTGGCAGCTCAATGTTCCAGGGAATAGAATTTTCAAGCAAGGTGGTAGGGGGCGGGGGGGTGGGTTTGTAAAAGAGGAGGTGACTTTGCACTATTGATCAAGGAATCAATTACCGCAGTAAGGAGGGATGGTATCTTAGAAGGTTCCTCAGATGAGGCCATATGGGTAGAACTTTAAAACAAAAAGAGGGCAATCACTTTGCTGGGAGTGTACTACAGGCCTCCAAACAGTCAGGGGGAGATCGAGGAGCAAATATGTTGGCAAATCTCAGAGAAGTGTAAAAATAATAGGGTAATAATAGTAGGGGATTTCAACTTCCCCAATATTAACTGGGATAGTCTTAGTATGAAAGGCTTAGAGGGGGCAGAATTCTTAAAGCGCATCCAGAAGAGCTTTTTGAGCTAGGACATAAAAAGTCCTACAAGAGAAGGGGCGGCCTAGACCTAATCTCAGGAAATGAAGCCGGGCAAGCGGTAGAAGTGTCAGTGGGGGAGCATTTCGGGGATAGTGACCATAACTCTGTAAGACTTAAGGCAGTTTTGGAAAAGGACAAAGATGGACCGGAAGTGAGGGTCCTGAAGTGGGGGGAAGGCCGATTTCAATATGATAAGACAGGATCTGGCCAAAGTGGACTGGGAGCAGCTACTTGTAGGAAAGTCTACATCAGACCAGTGGGAGTCATTCAAAAAGGAAATAGTGAGAGTTCAGGGCCAACATGACCCTGTAAAGGTGAAGAGTAGGACCAATAAATCCAGGGAACCCTGGATGCCAAGGGGTATAGTGGATTGGATAAGGAAAAAAAATGAAGGCTTATGGTAGATACAGAGGGCTGAAAACAGTGGAAGATCTAGAGGAGTATAGGTGGTGTAGGTGGGTACTTAAAAAAGGAGAGCAAAGAGAGGGCAGGAAGAAACAATGGCAGGCAAGATAAAGGAAAATCCCAAGGCATTTTATAAATATATTAAGGGCAAGAGAATAGCCAGGGAAAGGGTAGGGCCCATTAGGGACCAAAGTGGCAATCTGTGTGTAGAACCAGAGGACATAGGTATGGTTTTAAATGATTACTTTTCATCTGTGTTCACTATGGAGAAGGACAATGTAGGTGTAGAAATCAGGGAGGGGGCTGTGATATACTTGAACAAATTAGCATTGAAAGGGAGGAGGTATTAGCAGTTTTAGTGGGCTTAAAAGTGGATAAATCCCCAAGCCCAGATGAGATGTATCTCAGGCTGTATGTGAGGCAAGGGAGGAGATTGCAGGGGTTCTAACACTAATTTTTAAATCTTCTCTGGCCAGAGGAGAGGTGCCAGAGGACTGGAGGACAGTGAATGTGGTACCATTATTAGTAAGGATAAACCATGTGATTATAGGCTACTGAGTCTAACATCAATGGTAGGGAAACTATTGGAAAAAATTCTGAGAGACAGGATTAATCTCCACTTGGAGAGGCAGGGATTAATCAGGGATAGTCAGCGTGGCTTTGTCAGGGGGAGATCATGGCCAGGATTTTCCCCCCGGTGATTTGGGGGCGGGGCCCAGGCGCCGACAGGAAAATGATGCGGGACGATGTCGGGAGGAATCCCCGATGTCATCCCGGTCCACTTAAATTTTTAGGAAGACGGGTGGACAGCGAAATCAGCTGTCCGCCCGCCGACCTGTCAATGGCCAATTGAGGCCATTGACAGGGCTATTTAAAGTAATTAAAGACTCTGCCCGTCCAAGCTTAAGGCTGGCGGGCAGGCCAGGAGCCCCAGCGGACTCCAGATTATTCATGAAACTTCATCCACTGGCGGGATGAAGTTTCATGTCCATATTGTAAAAAATTAATAAAGTTTATGTGGTCTTTATTAACATGTCCCATCTCGGGTGACATTGTCACATGAGGGGGACATCTTAATAATTTTTTAATTTTTGTATTTTTAAAGTTTTTTGGACTGTCACTGATCTCTCTGAGACAGGGCTTTGTCTCAGGAAGCAGTGTGCTCTTTCGTGCACATGAAGTGCATAGCGCTTCCCATCAGGGATGCCGCTGGGCGGGCCTTAATTGGCCCGCCCACTTAAAATGGCGGCGGGCCCCGTTTCAGTGACAGGGGTCAGCTGTCCGCCCGCTGCCAAGCCGATGGGGCCCGCCCGCCATCCAAGGGCAAAATTCTGCCCAATATCTAACAAATTTGATTGAATTTTTCAAAGAGGTGACTAATTGTGTAGATGAGGGTAGTGTAGTTGATATAGTCTACATGGGCTTCGGTAAGGCTTTTGACAAGGTCCCACATGGGAGAATGGTCAAGAAGGTAAGAGCCCATGGGATCCAGGGCAATTTGGCAAATTGGATCCAAAACTGACTTTGTGGCAGGAGGCAGAGGGTGATGGTCGAAGGTTGTTTTTGATATTGGAAGCCTGTGACGAGTGGTGTACCGCAGGGTTCGGTGCTGGGACCATTGCTGTTTATAGTATACTTTAATGGTTTAGATGTGAATGTAGGAGGTATGATCAGTAAGTTTGCAGATGACACGAAAATTGATGGTGTCATAAATAGTGAGGAGGAAAGCCTTAGATTACAAGACGATATAGATGGGCTGGTAAGATGGGCAGGGCAGTGGCAAATGGAATTTAATCCTGAGAAGTGTGAGGTGATGCATTTTGGGAGGACTAACGCAGCAAAGGGATACACAGTGATCGGTAGGACCCTAGGAAGTGCAGAGGATCAGAGGGACCTTGGTCTACATGTCCAAAGATCCCTGAAGGCAGCAGCACAGGTAGATAAGGTGGTTAAGAAGGCATATGGGATACTTGCCTTTATTAGCCGAGGCATAGAATATAAGAACAGGGAGGTTATTTTGTTGTATAAAATGCTAGTTAAACCGCAGCTGGAGTACTGTGAGCAGTTTTGGTCACCACACTATAAGAAGGATGTGATTGCACTGGAGAGGGTGCAGAGGAGATTCACCAGGGCTTTTCCTGGGCTGAAGCGTTTCAGTTATGAAGAGAGACTGGATAGGCTAGGGTTGTTTTCCTTAGAGCAGGGAAGGCTGAGGGGGGGCCTGATAGAGGTATACAAAATTATGAGGGGCATAGATAGGGTAGGTAGGAAGAAATTTTTCCCCTTAGCAGAGGGGTCAATAACCAGGGGGCATAGATTTAAGGTAAGGGGCAGGAGGTTTAGAGGGGATATGAGAAAAAATGTTTTCACCCAGAGGGTGTTTGGAATCTGAAACACACTGCCTGAGGGGGTGATAGAGGCAGGAACCCTCACAACATTTAAGAAGTATTTAGATGAGCACTTGAAATGCCATAGCATACAGGCTACGGGCCAAGTGCTGGAAAATGGGATTAGAATAAGTAGGTGTTAGGCTGGCACTGACATGATGGGCCAAAGGGCCTGTGTCTGTGCTGTATAACTCTATGACTTTATGAGATCATTATATGTTCTCATTTTAATTGGCTTGTTACATTTGCTCTTATTCTATTCGCAGATAAACACAACATGACCAACCAGTCTTCCCAAGTCTCAAGGGGCTCCTTTAAGATCACCCAAGGAGCCTCGTACACAGCTCTGCTACAAAACAAATCTTCGCTACAATTCAAGGCACTTGCCTTTGATGTCGAGAACCTGGTATGCATGATCTAGTATTCCGTTATTCCCTTTAATCCCTGTACTAAAGTTACATGGGGAGGGGAAATCAGCCTTTTGTCGCACAGAGCTCACTGCTAACAGAAAGTTATCACACTGTTGGAGGGCTTAATGTGGTTATTAAATTTGTGAGTACTGTTACTCAGGCCTGTCACTTGAGCACAATACGGAGGGAGCGGCACTGTTCTTGGCCCAGGTTCAGTTCTTGATCTGTATTCTTATTACTATTTTTATTCCACATAGAATTTACAGCACAGAAGCAGCCATTCACTCAACTGGTGTAGGCGAGAGAATGGGGTTGAGAAACCTATCAGCCATGATTGAATGGCGGAGCAGATTCGATGGGCCGAATGGCCTAATTTCTGCTCCTATGTCTTATGGTCTTTGTGGTCTTCTGGATTCCCCCCTCCAACCCGATTTCATCTGACCCCAGCCCTATGACTCTCCAGGGTGAGTCTGGCAGGCCCCGACAAGACAGGTGGAGAACCAAGTTGGGGAGGCTAATGGGTGGAACATGTGGAGGGGAAATACCGTAGGGTGGGCCTCCATTGGACAGAAGCCGTCCAAGCAGGAGGAACCCTGTCAACTCACAAAAAGGATGTTAGTTACCCCATGTGGCCTATTCACCTCCACCACCCGCCACCACATGCCCCCCGCCATCCCAGAGGCACTTAAGTGGTCATTAATTGGCTACTTAAGGACCTCAGTTGGCCCAAGGGTGGGCAGGCCACCTGCCACTTTCCCCCACCTCTGGTAAAATACCAGCGGAGGTGGGTAGATGATGGGCAAGCACCACCACCATGGCACCTGATCTCACACCCCCACCCCCACCCATTCCCCACCCGCCTGCCACCTGATCCCCAGGATGGGTGGGATATTCCACCTAATATTTCAGTGAATGATTGGCCAATAATAGAACAGGCCTTCTAGGAAGATGGCCAAAGTAGTTAGTATTGATCCATTCAAATATAAATTAATTCGATTTCTTTCAGAAAGTAATAACTTGGAACACAGTGTATGTGTAATTTGAGACTTGACAGATGGTGAGCATAGCATGCTGGGGAGGAACAGATGACTTTGGACACATGGTTCCCAAAACTCTGTGCTACTGGGGTTTCCCTCACCTCATGTCTGGGTCTGTGTGGTAAACTAGTTGATAGAGGTTAAATATAAAATAATGGTCAACATTATGGACCATTGCCAATGTACAAAATGTAGGAACTGAGCACTAAAGGTTTATGTAACATGGCAATCATTGGTTTCCGTAGATTCAGGGAATGTTCATGCAGGGTGAACTCCGTGACGAATACAGAGATTGTCGCATTCTACAGTTCGAGTAAGTAGCTCACTGATAACTTGATATTGAAACGATGTACAGATACTGGCGCCCTCCCTTCACACATTAAATGTGTTAGGAATGGTTGTGCATGCACACTAGGCTCTTACTGTGTTCGTTGGTGCACGCGTGGTCTATCCCACGGCTGAAGTCGTCGGGGTGTGCCGAGTGAGAGCCGGTGCCAGTGCTGGTTTGCGGCTGCACGTTGGCGAGGCTGCTCAAGCAGATGCTCTCGCCAGCTCGTCCTGTCTGCCACTGGCCTGCTCCTTCCGCCAGCCCGAGCTTTCGCTGGCCCTCTCGCGAACCCTCGCCTGCCCTCTTCTATACCTTCACTGGCCCTCTCCCGAGACCTCACATGTGGTGCTCCTGTCTCCAGCCTTTGTGATCCCTGGCCTGCCTGGCAGTGGTGATGTTCCATTACTTCAGGGTGCCCAAATAACCCTGTATCTCCACCCATGCGTGGCAATCTGAATATCTATCACACCACAATCAGCTTTCACAAAATCCTAATGCAGGAAGTTATACAGTGTCAGCACATGTCAACATGTGTGCGGCCTGGGAAATAACGTACAGGAAAGTATAACCGTGTAAACAGAGTTTAGTGACTGCCATTTAGGTTGTTTCTACTGTGGCTAACAAGACACTCTAATCCAGGGAGAATTCAATAAATCTGCTTCAGCTTTTCTGCAGATCTGCCCTATTTTAATAATCAGAGCTCTGCAGTCACTGGCTTTGACACCATGGCAATGCAACTGCGCGTGAGGGAGTCTGCCGCTGTGGTGTCACCAAACTCAGCCAAACCAGCAAGGCAACTCAGCTTTCAGTTAGTCTCTTTACAACCTACTGGCCTGAGCAATGAGCTCAACAACTTTACCCCAGAATGTCTGTTCCCATATATTCAGACAGCAAGTGCCGATAATCATTCTGCTATTCCCATTTACCCCACTCTAGAGCCATTTTTTTCTCTTCACTTGTCCCATTACCACACATTTTTGCTTTTCTCAGTTAATCACTCCTGCCTCCCACTTTATCATAAACTTTTCTCTTTTGTTCTTCGCCCTTCTTTGACCCCTTTCCCTGAACCTGTGCCTATTTAAAACCTGCTAAACCTTTGCCTCCTTCCAGTTCTGATGCCAGATCACAGCCCTGAAACATTAACTCTGCTTCCCTTCCACAGACGTTGCCTGACCTGCTTAGTATTTCAAGCATTTTCTGTTTTTATTTTCATAAAATTTCTCCGGTCCATCTCTTAAAGCATTTTAAATCTATTTAACTCTTTAACTGAGGCAACGTAGAGGGGAGACGGTTGGGTAGTGGTAATGTCACTGGGCTAATAATCCAGAAGCCCAGGTGAATTCCCTGGGGGCATGGGTTCAAATCCCATCATGGCAGCTGGTGGGACTTAAATTCAGTAAATAAATCTGGAATTGAAAGTCTAGGCTCAGTGATGGTGACCGGTGTAGGGTGGCCGAGTTGTGCTATTAATGATAGAGTTGATCTGCAGACACTTCTCAGGTGGCAACATTTAGTTTATTTACAGTATACTCAGCAGCAACTGCATGTGTGCTTTCAACTCCAACTCTATCTCGGCTCTGACTGCTGAGGTAGCCCGTGCTACTCTCCTATTAGTTACTACAGATCATGTGATCTCTCCTATCAAGTGTCATTCTTAAAGGTACATTACACACTAAAGGAAACCTTAATTACTACAATGACCATTCCAGCTATCATTGATTTTTGTATGAAAAAACATCTGGTTCACTAACATCCTTTAGGGAAATAAGTATGCCATCCTTACTTGGCCTGGTCTACAGACCCACAGCAGTGTGGTTGACTCTTAACTGCCCTCTGAAATGGCTGAACAAGCCACGCGGTCAAGGGCAATTAGGGATGGGCAACAAATGCTGGCTTTGCCAGAGGTGCCCACGTTCTATAAAAGAATAAACAAAATCCTCCCACAAATGTACAAACTCATTTATTACTAATTCTGCAAAGCCCAATCTCACACTCCCCGTAAAGATTCGAGGATTTGTATTAATTATTTGCCCCGTGCTTTGTGCTGAGGGAGGGTCTGCATTTTCAAAGGTGATGTCTTCAGATGTAACCATGCCTTGTATTCCAGGTTAACTTGATGCCAAAGGTCCCACAACACTATTTGAAGGAGAGTTAGGAGGAATCCCAGTGTCCTGTGCCAAGATTTGCTCCTTAACCCAGAGGTTCCCAACCTTACTGCTTCTGAGGAATCCCCGCCCCCCCCACCTTCCATGTTATGAAAATCCCACAGGCGCCTTGGAATACAACACATGCATTTTTTTTTTGTATAACAATTAGTTAGACAGTTAAACAAGCGGCTGGATTTTAAATATCCAAATTGGGTGTGCCACAGCACCCCATCCCCTCCATCGCGCTGACTAAAGATTCAACATGATGACATCGTGTTGGCAATACGATGGCTTTACGCCAGTCTCTCTAGTTATGAAAGGTGAGCCAGCACAAAAATCAGCAGCCTGTCGCCATTTTGAAATCGCTAATTAATAAGCTATTGACCCTTTTAACGACCCAATCGTCCATAATTTTCCGTTGCCTGCTGCATTTTCCGGGAGTCGGGTGAGGAGGGGTTTGGGAATCTTTCACGCCAGCTTTTAAGAGATGGCACAAGAGCAGTAGAAAATGCCTGCCACTGTGACCCACAGTCAGATGTACAAGCAGACTCTGCTGGGGAAGGGGGCTGCATCCGTATGCTTATGAAACCTTTCCTGGCTCTTCAAAACTAAATAAGGACTGGCTCTGTGAGCAGGGGTGTTGGATCCTTTTCCTTGGTTTAGTTGGACAATTGGATCTGGGTTGCACGCTTGTTTTGGGGTGATTGAGTTGGTGCCATAGACACAGAGTAAATAAGCAGATAGTTCTTATGTAGAACACATTCTATTTATTTACAAAGGAACTCATCAGTTACACTTGTGTGCTTAAGACTCAACCCTGTCTCTACATTACATACTTTAACTCTCGATTACTACTGACTACTAAGGTAGCCTGCGCTACTCTGCTATTGGATAATAAGATCATGTGATTTTCCATTATACATTCTTCTTAAAGGTATATTACACATCAGATTACTATATCCCTCCCCCTTTTCTCAGAAATACTTTTTTACAGTTACACTTACAATTTTTCTCAAAATATCAAATTATTTACACAGATTAGTAATTTACAAATTCAGTCTTTCCTTATGCGTGTAGAACCTCTCAGCTCTACAGCTTCAGATGCTTCGTCAGGAACCTCCTTTTCTGGTGTTGTCTGAACATCTGGTTCTCCAGTGGGCACCTGCAAATCTGTTTCCTCAACTCTTGCAGGTACAGCTGATCATTCAGACACAATCTGTACTCAGTTGAGTTCTTTCAACAGGAGATGTTGACGCAGCCATGAACACTGGAGGAATCATTTCCTGATACTTTGTTTCTCTCCTCCTTGTATGATCTATATGTCTCTGTATGACTCGGTCTTCCACTTGCACATGGTAAGAAGGAGGTCCAGTCACCTGATAACCATTTGGGTCCTTCTCCAAAATTTTTCACATATACCATTTCTCCTTCGGTAAACTTCCTGTCACAAATATGCCAATCGGGTCCAGTTTTCTGACTTCCCTGATTCCTTTCTACCTTCCCCCTAAATTTGGCGTTATTAAGCTCAATCTCGTTCTGAGACAGTGTTTCATCGGCAATTCCACAGGTGTGATAGCCGTTGCCGTGTGAGGGGTGGTCCTATAATGGAAAAGAAAAGGTTCAAGCTTGGTCACTATGGAGTGTCCAGTTAATTTCTTCGTGCCAGTTTTGAATGTTTGAACCACTCTCTCGGCCAGTCCATTCGAAGAAGGTACGGTGAAGTCTTTACGTGAGAGATACCGTTGAGGTTGATAAACCGTTGAAACTCAGCACTCATAAATGCCGTGCCGTTATCTGATACAACCACTTCTGGTAGTCCGTTGATAGCGATACTTTGACGTAGCTTGTCAATTGTCGCAGAAGATGTTGCCGACTTCACCTCATGTATGTCCATCCAGATTGAGTGAGCATCAATAATAAGGAGAAACATTGTTCCCATGAAGGATCCCACATAGTCAATATGTAATCGCACCCACGGCCTTCCTGGCCACACTCAAGGGTGTAACGGAGCTGTTGGAGGTAATTTTTGCACTTGCAGACACGACATACAACTTCTCACTAAGCTCTCTATTTGTCCATTCATCCCAGGCCACCATAAGTGCTGTGGCCTTCATTCGAGAACTACCTGGATGTGCACTATGTAGTTCAGTTAACAATCACTATCATCCTTTTGGAGGAACAATCACTCGAGCTCCCCACAATAAAATACCATCCTGGCTGGGTATTTCATATTTTCTGTGAAAATACGGTTTCGTTTCATCAGATTCCTGTTCTTGTGACACCGGGAAGAACTTGTTCATGTACTTTGGATAAGTCTGGGTCTCGACTTGTCCAATCTCTGATCTGGTTAGCACATACCAGTGATGAATCTAAGAAGTTCGACAATAAAACAAGCTCTTGAGGAACTGGAACATCCTCATCATTTTCTTTCAAAGGCAAACGACTAAGTGCATCAGCGTTTGCAATCTGATTTCCAGGCCTGTGGATGAAAATATACTCATATGCTGCCAGGATCAATGCCCGTCTTTGTATTCTTGCTGAGGCTATGGGTGGTATAGCCTTGTCCTCATTGAAAAATCATAGCAAAGGCTTGTGGTCCGAAACGGTTGTAAAATGATGACCGTGTACATACTGGTTGAAATTTCTTGACACCAAAGATAATTGATAAGCCTTCTTTTTCTATCTGTGAGTATGCCTTTTCCGTTGTGTTGAGCGTTCCTGATACATATCCAATAGGTCGCTCTGATCTATCGTCCATTCGATGGGAGGGCACTGCTCCCACTCCACGGGGTGATGCGTCACATGTCAAAACTAACTCTTTCCTTTGGTCAAAATGTACTAATAGGGTGGATGAGTGTAATAGCTGTTTCACCTTTGTGAAAGCTTCTTTCTGTAGTGTTTGCCAAGACCAATGTTGGTTTTTCTTGAGTAGGTAGTACAGGGGTATTAAGTCAAATTAGGCAAGAAGCATCCATAGTAATTGATCATCCCCAAGAATGATTTGAGCTCAGAGGTGTTCTTTGGCGCTGGTGCCTCTCTAATGGATCTCACTCTTTCCTCATCAGGATGGAGCCCCTGTAAATCTACCCTGTGACCTAGGTAAATTATCCCTTTCACTTGCGACGTGCAGTTTTCATTTTTTAAACGCACACCCACCTGTGAAAAACGTTTCAAAGCTTCTTCCAAGTTTGCCAAATGCTCCTTTCCATGAGTCCTGTCACCAGAATGTCATCAAAATAAACTACAACGTGAGGCAATCCCTGCAGCAAACTTTCCATTGTTCTCTGGAGCATGGAACATGCTGAGGATACACCAAAAGGCAAATGGGTATATTGGTACAACCATTTGTGTATATTAATTGTGACTAATTTCTGGAAGGCCTTCTCTAACTCCAATTGTTGATAAGCATGATTCATATCAAGCTTCGTGTAGGCAGTTCCACCTGCCAGCTTAGCATACAGGTCTTCAATTTTTGGTATAGGGCGTCTGTCCCACTTAGCCACTTTATTAACAGTCAATTTGTAGCTTCCACAAATTTGAACACTTTGGTCAGGTTTAAGTACGGGGACTATTGGTGCTGCCAATTCTGAGAACTGTACAGGTTGTATCACTGTCGGTTTCTCTAACCTACCCATTTCGGTGTCTATCTTTTGCCGCATGTCTTGCCTTCATAAATCTGGGTGCAGTGTCTGGATCCACAAGCATTTTTGCTTGTAGTCCCTGGATCTTCCCGAGTTCATCTTGGAGAACTGAGGTGTATTTTTGCAGTAGCTCAGGTAGCCCACTGGCTCTCAGTTGGAAGATCTCAGTCCAATCCAACTTCATTTCTTTCAACCAGTATCGTCCAAGGAGGCTTGGCCCCTCACCTGCGACCACCATCAAGGGTAATTTTACTGATTGACTTCCGTACTGTACAGTAACCCCGCTTATGCCTTTGATTTTGATGTCTTCTCCCGTGTAAGTTTTAAATTTGGCCTCTGTTTCTTCCAAATTTAATTTACATTCTCCATGATTCAGGTATTTGAAGGTTTGCTCACCTATTACCGTAGTGGATGCTCCTGTGTCATTCTGATAAGCCTATCCATTCACCCTTACACTTACATAGGTTGGTTCTGTTCTTCCTACCTTTGAATTATACAATGAATAAATATCAGAATCTGTTGATTCAGGCTCTTCTACGTTATGGGTCTCACAGGGTCTTTTTCTTTTGATTGAAAATCTGCCTGATTCTATTCTTGCAATGTCTCATGAGGTGTCGGTTTCGATGACAGTAAAAAACATTTGATTTTTTTTTTAAACTTCCACTCATGGCCGGGTTGTCTGCTTCCACTTCTGTTACCATTATTCCACGTTTTAGCTGCTGAGTCATTTCTTTTTATTTGTCTGAAAGGGGTGGCTGCTTCCCGCTTCTCACCAGGGCTGTGCCCTTTCTGGCTGAGGCTCCCTGTCCAACATGGAGGACGGCGCCATTTTGCGCTCCGTGTATGGCTTCTGGGTCCCTCCCTGCGCCTTCCATAGTAGCCAGCGCTATTCCCAGCGCCTTTTAAAATCCAAATTTGTTTCAGACAGTAATCTCTTCTAGGTCGCATCTTCATTTGTACCGCAGACCAAACGATCTCTGAGCGTGTCGTTTATCGATGTACCAGACTCGCAATGTTCTGTTCTCACTCAGGGGAACGCTCAGTTTCTGCTCCACCTCCCCTCACGTTGCTGAGAAACATTAAATCCAGCCCAAAGATTCAACATGGTCACCAAGGGCCGACCGGACTCCCTCTGTCATCTGTGATTTTACGAAGGGTGATCCATCACTTTTGTATAGTTTGAGTACAAATGGTGCCATCTTCAAACAGGTCACCTGGAAGGAAGACTCCCTCAGCACTTCATGGAACCATTGTGTGCGTCCGTTTATAAAGAGCAGTGTTTGATATTGCTACAAATGCACAGAAAACGCCCCCCAGGCCGGGTCACCAGATACCTCCAAAAAAAAGTAGCAATGAGTGACTCAGAGCCACCACCAGGGGGTTAGAAATGAAAATAGAAAATTCTGGAAATACTCAGCAGGTCAGGCAGCTCCTGTGCAGAGAGGGACAGAGTCAACTGCTTTAAAGTCAGGCAGCCAGCTACTACATTATGACCCAGAACGTTAACTCTGCTTTTCCCTCCACAGACCCGGCCTGACCTGCTGAGACAGCAATTTCTGTTTTCATTTCAGATTTCCAGCATCGGCAGTATTTTGCTTCTGTACCAGGACGCTAACACTGCCCAGCAATAATCCTGGAACATTCCCCACGCCAGGCAGCATTAGATCTAAAAGCTGACTTTAATTTTAGCTAAGAGTTTCGATCCAGATGATATATGTAATTGGTGCAAAGATTTGGTGAATCCTGGGAGTTAAGGTCACGGTGTGCAAAGTGAGGAGGTTTAACACATCTCCAACACCGTCATTTAACCATACTCATTATCCATATGGTCTTAAATTCAAATTCAGGAGGTTTACTTATAAATCTGCGTTAGAAGGCAAAAGGTTGTGTTAACATATTTGGCAAGATGGCTACATTTATTTCCTGAAACTATGGCAAAAAAGCAATTAATGACTCTAATAAATTCACTCGACTTTATAAACTTAACTGCACCATAGTTGTTCAGATAAGCCTGGCACATAATGCACATTAGTAACCTGTAACATTAAAATGGACAATATCCAGGCCTTGGCTGACAAGTGGCAAGTAACATTTGCACCACACAGGTATCAGGCAATGACCATCTCCAACAAGAGAGAATCCAACCATCGCCCCTTGATGTTCAATGGCATTACCATCACTGAATCCACAACCATCAATGTCCTGGGGGTTACCATTGACCAGAAACTGAACTGGACTAGCTATATAAATACTGTGGCTACAAGAGCAGGTCAGAGGCTAGGAATCTTGGGACAAGTAACTCGTCTCCTGACTCCCTAAAGCCTGTCCACCATCTGCAAGGCACAAGTCAGGAGTGTGATGGAATACTCCCTACTTGCCTGGATGAGTGCAGCTCCAACAACACTGAAGAAGCTGGACACCATCCAAGACAAAGCAGTCTTCTTGATTGGCACCACATCCACAAACATTCACTCCCTCCACCACTGGCACACAGTAGCAGCAGTGTGTACCAGCTACAAGATGCACTGCAGGAATTCACCAAGTCTCCCTAAAGCACCTTTCAAACCCACGACCACTACCATCTAGAAGGACAAGGGCAGCAGATAGATGGGAACACCACCACCTGGAAGTTCCCCTCCAAGTCACTCATCCTGACTTGGAAATATATCGCTGTTCCTTCACTGTTGCTGGGTCAAAATCCTGGAACTCCCTCCCTAACAGCACGGTGGGTGTACCTACACCACATGGACTGCAGTGGTCCAAGAAGGCAGCTCACTAACACCTTCTCAAGGGCAACTAGGGATGGGCAATAAATGCTGGCCCAGCCAGCGAAGCCCACACCCTGTGAATGAATTTTTTAAAAAGGCGACTATGAAATCTTCTTTTCCAATTAGGTAAATGTTTAAATCTCCATGGCCAGGATTTTATGGCCCTGTGGCACGTCTCCCCACAGTGGATGCAGTGAGCCATTTAAATCTCCATTCAGTTTGGCGGGACTGTAATATCCCACTGGGCGTGAGGCGCTGTAAGACCCTGGCCCATCATTGCAGAAGTTGCACAATGATAATCTGGGATTCCACTTCTCGTGTCTGCAAGCTTGCTAATACACCAAACCCAACGACTTGAGCATCTCAATGTTCAGTGCTCATACTTGAGAGTTCAACAGGGCAATGCAAGACTAGATGGTGGTTTGCAGCTTCAAATTAGAAAATTATGGTTTAATGTTTTTAGCATGTCCCTTATTTAACCAGGAATCAATTGTTGATACCATGAAGATCGCCGGAAAGAGAAACATGTTGCTGAGGCTTTACATTTTGCACTCATCAGGACAAATGCAAGAATGCCAAATTTCAAACGATCACAACAATTTATACTACAGAAGAAAATGCAAACAAAAGGAATATTTTGCTTTTTCCATGGGAATGCCTCAGCCAATTAGGGTCGACTTGCCAACCAATCAGTAGTCTTTTCTCCTGAAGTATAAATTGTCGTTTGAAATTTGGCATTCGTGTGTTTGTCCTGATGAGTGCAAGATGAAAAGCTTCAGCAACATGTCTCTCTTTTCAGTAATGTTCAAGTTCTGAACTAACAAGTGACTGATAATATGGAGAAGTGTATAGCCATTATTTCACATCAAACCTGTTTTTACATTGGCTGCATCTCCAGAGAGAAATCAAACAGATCACATTCCGATGTCTATCAAGTTTTCCCTGTGAAATCAATAGCCCTGACATTGCAATTGTGTTTAAAGTCAGGCAGCCTGCTACTACATTACACGGGCTGACTGGCAAATCATTTCATGGACATTAAGCTAATGTGTAGAATTAAAATTAAATGCTCTGCAAAAGCACGCAAAAACAATCATTATATCACATGAGAGACTAAAATCCGTGGTGATTCCACTTACATTGCTCTTACACATTCAGGAATTAATCATTTGATTTAATAAGCTGGTTACAAGAATGGCATTCACTGCCGCTCAAGTCTGTCTCACAGTGTTGGGGGACCTGAAAGGCAAAGGAGTCATGGTGGGACTAGCAACTCTTCATCCGCATAAAACTATAGGGAATCAATGTGAAATCATTCTGGAAACAATCTGAAGATTTGGCTGACCCATTGAAAACTTCTTGCAGACCCCAAGTGTCCCTAGACCCTTGGCTGAGAACCCATGCCTTTGCCAACGCCCATAAAACTAGTCCTTTAACATTTTTGCCATATGAATGTAAATTAGTTACATTCCTTCATCAAGCACAAGCTAAAAGTAACCCATAGGGCAGAAAGGAAGAATTGACTCTTCAATAATGCCTTTCACAATCTCAGGACGACAAACTGCCCTTCCCAGCCAATGGATCACTTTTGTAGTGTAACCACGCATTTACATCTTCATCTTAAACTCTATCTCTTTTGTCATCCCGGGAGCTCTGGGTTTGTTTGCTATATATTTCCCCTTGATGGGAATATACTTTGACTGTGCCCGAACTGTCTCTTCTTTGTAATATAGGAAAAAAACGGCAGTCAATTTATGCACAGCAGGCACCCAAAAACAGCAAGGTAATAAATAGATCAATCAATGGTGTTAATGATGTTGGTAGAGGGATAAATATTGGGCCCAGGACATCGGGATACGCTCTCCCACTTTCCTTCAAAGAGGTGCCATGGAATCTCTAACGTCCACCTGGGAGAGCAGATAGGGCCGTCACATCTGAAATACTGCACTTCCCTCATTACAGCACCAGGCTGTCAGACTGGGCTCGAGTGGTGCTTGAACCTTTAGCCTACTGACTAAGATGAGAACGCTAACTAATTCTGGATTGCAGTTGACATTCGAATGAAGCCCTTTGAGATGTGCTGAGGATGTGGTGGGTGTTGTGTAAATGTGAGATCTTTCTTGTTTTATTCCCTTCACCTCAGCAGCATTTCCTTTCAGTATAGATGGTCGTGCTGTTGCCACTGTGTGTCACCGGTGGAAGAGAAGCGTCTCTTTCATCCAAACCTAACAGATCAGTGCAGCCGAGTGGTGTAGTGAGAGCTACACTGACTTCCAGCCTAAAGCTCCTACCTTCATATATATAATGTGCAATGAACTCTGATTTGAGTTTTCCCCACCTCAGACTGAATAAATTATTTGCTGTGCTAAACTCTCAGCAATGCTACATCCAATTCTGCAGACAGGATTTATGTCACAAGGTGCTAACGCCTTTATAACTTTAAGAGAGAAAGGACTTGCATTTTGTGCAAACATCATTCACAAACCCAGGATGCCCCAAGGACCTTCACAGTCAGTGAAGTACTTTGTGATAAAGGAAAGGGGGCAAACAGCAAGGTCCCGCAAAAGGAGATATTGATCGGGGAATTTGTTTTAGCGATTCTGATTGAGGGATAAATGTTGGCTTGGACACCGGGGAGAACACTCCTGTTCTTCTTCGGACAGGACCCTGGGATCTTTTACCTCTACCTGAGAAGTAATTGGTTAAAAAGTAACATCCTGAGCGCTGATGCGGGCAACCCAGGCAAAAAAATATTGGGGCATTAAAAAAAAATGTTTTCCTTTTCTTTTTTTATTGAACCTTTGCTAGTTAGGAAAAAGGTTATTTGACTGGGTGGTTGGAGACAAAAGGTCATGGGATGAAACCTCCAGGAATATGTTCAACCAGAGTTGGTAATTCCAATGCAAACACGCCTGCAGTGCTGCATGTTAAAATAAACATGACACTCAGCAGGAGCAACACTTTCCAGTGAATGAAGACAGAAGGCTTTCAAACTCACCAGTTGGGACTCGAGTGGATCACAGACCCCCCCAGAGGTGAAAGGACCATGAATCAACTACCTTCCTCCACTTTGTACATTTAACTTTGGTAATGGTTACTACCTGGGATCTGGTTAACTCCGTTGGTTAGATGGACAGCATGTGATTCTGAATAACACCAACAGTTTGGGTTTGATTGTTGTTCTAGCTGAGGTCAACTTGGGATCTGCTTCCTCGCTCTACCCCTGAGAGTGGAATCAATAGCGAACTATCACTGATAAAAACTGCCAAGCAAACAGTTCAAGATGAAGCATCAGCAGACAGTGAGCCAAGGACTTGCCTCCAGGCAGAGCACACACGAATGAATAGTTACTACCTGAATTTAAAATAAAGCATCATCTGAAACTATTTGAGTTCTCCAGCTTCTCTATCTTGCACTCCTCCTTTAGGAAGCTTCTGTAAACCAAACTTTGGGCCACCTGCCCTAATTGGCTCAATGTCAAATTTTATCTGACTTCCACTCTTGCTGTGCACATTAGGATGGTTTTACTATGTCGAAGGTACTATATAAATGTGAGTTGTTGCTGCTGCTTGTGCATTTCAGAAATGGGAGTGTGGTTGTATTGTTCAACCTCCACTTCTCCACCACTGTTTCCAACATCAAGGTGAAGGCTGAAATGGTGACCGCCATCAAAATTAACCAGGGGTCATTTCTGGGAAACTTCCGAGTCGACATGAACAGCATTCAGATCACAGGTAAGGGAATAGACTGAGGCTTAAGCGGGGTGATGATTCAGGATGAGTATTAGACATTATCTCTACTTCACCGCTGGGGTTTGACGTTTAACTAAGCTGATTTCTCTACACTTCCCAGCAACAGAGGAATGGACGACACAGCAGCCATCAAGCAAGCCAACACCAACAACAGGTAGGTAATGATTTATTAAGAGTATTAGTTATTATCTATACTTCACCACTGGGGTTTAACGTTTGACTGAGCTGATTTCTAACTGTTGCTGAAAAAAAAGACATGTTTCTAAAATTTATCACCTTGCACTCATCAGGACAGTTGCAAGAATGCCAAATTTCAAACAATCGCATTTGACATTCTTGCATTTGTCCTGATAAGTCCAGGATGAATAAGCTTTGACAGCATGTCTCTCTTTTCAGCAATATTGAAATTCTGTACTAACAAGTGACTGTTTGATTTCTATATACTCACCAGCCCCAGAGGAATGGACAACACAGCAGACATTGAGTGAACTAACACCAACAACAGGTCTGTGCCCCGAAATGAGATCAATGAGTTCATTAGAAATATTGAGGTCAATTTTATGACTTGGTCTCAGTGCCCAGGCTAACCGAAGGATTAATGAGCAGTGAACTCATGTATTCCCTAACTGCCTAGGAAATGTTCTGCATGCATTTGTAAAATTGATCCTATCAAAGAATCTGAAACTCCCTGTCCATTTTGAATCAGCTGATCCCAGTGTAACGGAGTGATCCTGGGTTAAGGGGAGTATTCCCGCTCGTGACTACACTCCATGGCCGAAAAGTACATTTGTTCTTGGGAGCTGGGTGACATTTGCAATTCGGGATAGGCTGCATGTAGGCTTGATCATCCTGAACATTGGAAACTTGATGCCTTCAAGGCAGCATCATGGGATATTGTCTCAAAACACATGTTAACTGCACCCAATGGCCAAATGAGGGAGGTACCAGGGTCAGCCAGCACCTGTAGCCAACAGAAGTCAGTGACTTCAGGAGAGAAGGAGGAAGTGATGGGGTGGGGGCTGGAGTGGGTGGAAGAAAAGGAGGAGGAAAGAAAGGGTTTTACTGTGACTACCACTCAGGTGCACTTATTATTGCATTTCTTTTCGTCAAAGGACATTGCCTCCCAGGAAACAGGATGTGTGCTGATGGTCTAACCTGTATTGATCAAGTCTTATTCTGCAATGGAGCAGTTGATTGCCCCGACAGTTCAGATGAAAATGAACAATATTGTGGTAGTTATCCAAAATCTTTCTTGTGATGTCTCAGTTTGGATTTTCTAACTGATGGTTTATGTTAACATTCCTACATTAACACAGTGACTACACTTCAAAAGTATTTCACTGACTATACAGAGAACACTTTGGGGTGCCCTGAAGGACCATGAAAGGTGCTACAGAAATGCAAGCTCTGTCTTTCTCTCTTAACATTGGCACCACGGCAAACACTTTCCACATTGGCAATTACAGATGCCTAGCCACAGAGTAAGTGTGAACATCAACTGTTCAGGTTTAATTTCCCACATAGGTTTATAACATCAACAAGCAGTGACGTAAACTGTCCATTATAAGCTTCACAATCAAGAACTGAGGAGGGGCTTGGAACAAGCAGCATTCACCAGCTCTCCAATTTGCTCTCAGTTTGTTATGCGTAGGTTAAAAGAACGTTACCAAGAAAGACTTGCATTTGTACAGCACCTGCTACCAGGGATAACTCCACTATTCTGTTTCAAAATAGTGCTCTGGGATCTTTTACGTTCACTTGAGAGGGCAAACGAGACCTCGATTTTAGGCACCTCTGCACCATTCTCAGTACTGCACAGGAGAGCCAACTTTGAATGGAACTTGAACCCAAAGGCTTCTAGATACAGAGGCAAAAGTACCTTTAACTGAACCATGATTGACACAATCATGATCAGTGTGATGAGCATTAACTTGAGGCTTTGTTTAGTGTCCAGTAAAACTGTCCCCAGTGATGGGATTATATTGCCCACTGAATGAATCATTGAAACATAGAATGGTTACAGCACAGGAGGAGGCCATTTGGCCTGTCATGTCCATGCTGGTTCTCTGCAAATTCCACCTTCTCTCGTCAACGATTTTGTGCAGATAGACCACTAGGTCTCTTTGTTCCTGCACCACCTTTAGAATTGTGTCCTTTATTTTATATTGCCTCTCCGCAATCTTCCTTCTAAAATGTGCCGTTTCACACTTGCCTGGATTACATTTCTTCTGCCACATGTCCGCCCATTCCACTAGCCTGTCTATGTCCTCCTGAGGTCTACCTCTATCCTCTTTACAGTTCACAATACTTCCAAGTTTTGTGTTACATGAAAATTTTGAAATTGCGCCCTTTACACCCTAGTCTATGTCATTAACTTATATCAAGAAAAGCAGTGGTCCTAGTACCAATCCCTGGGTAACCACGGTGTACTTCTGCCAGTCTTAAAAGCAACCATTTGTCACTACTCTTTATTTCCTGACAGTCAGTCAATTTTGTTACCATCCTGACACTGTCCCTTTTATTCCAATGCCTTCAACTTTGTTGGCAAGCTGATCACGTGGCACTTTATCAAATGCCTTTTGGAAGTACATGTATACAGCATTAAACACATGACCCTCATCAACCCACTCCATTTATCAAAAAACTCCAGCAAGTGAGTTAAACACAATTTGCCTTTTAACAAATCTATGCTGGTTTCTGTTAATCAATCCACAATTGTCCAAGTGACTGTTAATTTGGCGCCAGGTTATTATTTCTACATACTTTCTTGCCATCAAGGTTAAACTGTAGTTGCTGGGTTTATCCTTACACCTTTTTCTGAGGAGGATGTAACATTTTGCAATTCTTCAGTGCTCTGGCATCATCCCTGTATCTAAGAACTGGGAAGCTTATGATCACTACCTCCACAATTTCCTCCCTTATTTCCCCCAGTATCCTTCTGGTCAAGGTAACTTAACATTCATTTATTTGATTCAGCCATTTGGCTTAATCATTCCTATTCCAATTGGTGTGCCATTTAGATTTGTAAATCATTTGATGTGTGGGTTGGATGCCAGGCTGGCAATGAATTAACTGACCCCAGGAAAGGAAGGAGAGTGCCCCAGTGAGCTTTGGTGTCCACAGTATGACAGGGAGGAGGAATGAGAAGTAATCCAGTGATTAGTAACCAAGAACCCCTGATTTGAGAGTCATACATGACTTTTCAATCTTGAAAGTGACACTTCCTCCCCATCACTGTACCTGTCAAGTATATAGCCTGGCCCCACTTTTTAGCTTGAAAAATATGTGAGGAACTATCTTTCGGTGTGGGTCTGTGCCTTTACAATGGAGAGAGAGAGAGAGCAGAGGAAACAATTGGGGAAAAATATTCCTCTCAAACTTGCATCTCTCAAAATAAAGTTTGTGTTTCACACGATTCAATTGGTATCTATCATATCTAAACCTCTTGAACGTAGCACTTCCTGTAAGTGTCACACTCACTTCCTGTCACACTTAAGCCATCACATTTTAGATGTCACACTTTAGCGAATCCTTTATCTCACTGTTAGTATTATATAAAATATAAACTACTGTAGCCATGTACCGTGTATTGTGAATAATTTACAAGTGGTACTTCTAGAGAAATAGAGTTGAAAAGTACTTAAATTAGTTTAAAACTGTAAAGGACCTTGGTTAGGCCATACTTGGAGTACTGTGCAACAGTTATGAGTTCCATTTTACAAAAAGGATATAAAGCATTGGAAAAAGTGCAAAAAGATAATACAAAGATAACAAAACTGAAAGGTTATAACTAACAGGAAAGACTGAACAGGCTAGGGCTCTTTCTCTGGGGAAAAAATAGACCAAGGGGTGGCCTAATAGAGGTTTTCTAGATTATGTAAAGGCTGGCTAGGGTAGATATAGGGAAGATGTTTCGACTTCTGGGGGAGACCACAACTAGGAGCCATAAATATATGATAAGGTGAACTGAAGTAGGAGAAGTCGAAGGAGGCCACTGTGCAGAAGGATCTGCTTTTGTGATGTAAAGTTCCATGTACACAGAATTCAACCTAGAGGTCAACTGTAGCCTGTCTACCTTTCACCTTTGACTTTGGAAAAACAGCTGCCTCATTGGCCCCGGGTCTCCATCCAAGCCTGAGCCTCCCTGAGAGGTTGACCTTGTTGATTCCAGT
This sequence comes from Cetorhinus maximus, assembly GCF_964194155.1. Classification (NCBI taxonomy): domain Eukaryota; kingdom Metazoa; phylum Chordata; class Chondrichthyes; order Lamniformes; family Cetorhinidae; genus Cetorhinus; species Cetorhinus maximus. The sequence continues at coordinate 96,405,446 of NC_135894.1, forward strand.
GCCTCTTTCCCCTTTCTCAGCTCCTATGCAGCAAGTAAAATTGAAATAGACCAATGGAATAGAGCTGTTGGTGCACTATTGACATTTATTCCTCTTCCTGTGCATCCAGGGCATCACCCACACTATTATCCTCTCCTTTCTTCAGTCAGATGCTAATACGCTAGCTGTAGATTTCTAACTTTTTCTGCCTCCATTACATATTTAGAGCTAAACTGGTGGTGTACACTCTGCATTGGTAGAAGATGTTGATTAATATTCATCTCACTTTTCCCCAGCTACACCCTGTGATGGACAGTTTCTGCTCACTGGCTCTGTTGGTTCATTCCATTCGATGAATTTCCCCAACCCGAATGACCCTGACACTTTCTGCCGATGGATTATAAGGTAAATTAACCGAAACGATCCTTTATTCTGGACATTAAGTTAATTTTCTCTCTTCTCTATGACGTCTTCTTGTCGATTCCTAGACTTTCTTTGCAGTCTAGTTTCACAGGAAACAGAAGACCTCCACTGCCTCATTCAAGGCTGTACAGTTGTGGCTCAGTAGGTATCATTCTTGCTTCTGATTCCGAAGGTTGTAGGTTTGAGTCCCACTTCATGAGGCTGTAAGAATAGGTAGTTTCTCTGATTGCAACGATGAGAGAGTGTCGCAGCTTTTTGATGATGCTGTCTTTTAGTTGAAGTGTTAAATAGAGACCCCATCTGCCCTTTCAGGTGGATGTAAAGGATCTCATGGCGCTATTTCAAAGTAGAGCAGTGGTGTCCTGGCCAATGTCTATCCTTCAACCTTAAAAGAAACCGGTGATATGCTCATCAACAGCTCCCATGCAACAAATAAAAAGCTCCCACTAAACAAACCTATGGAATAAAGCTGTTTTTATTGCCCTACATATTTTATCCCACTCTTTATCCCTGTGGGTCCAGATCCCCACCTGAACCTTGATGCTTTTCTCTCCTCTTTCAGCTGATTTCAGAGATTATCACATTGTTGTTTGTGGGATCCTGCTATTCACAAATACACCACCACCCCATCCCTACATACTTCAAAAAACAGTTCCTTATTGACTGTGAAGAGGTTTGGGGGCATTCTGAGGGCATGAAAAGTGAAAGCATTTCTCCAAATTAACCCTGAGTGTCCCTAAGCTGCAACTTGGAAAGGGAACATCAGAAACAAGGTTAATCAACGCTTCACCTAACACTCATCGTAAATGGCTCTCCAGCGAGACTCACTGGAGTGATCAGGAACAGAAACCCTGGCTGTTTCTTTCTCTTACCAAACCCAGAGGCACTGAGTCCAATGGTGGTGTCCTATGTTGCCCAAGCTGAGATTAAGAACCAAATATTTGCATTTAAGTAGCGACTTTCACAACCCCTGAGTTTCCCAAAGTGCTTTACAACCAAGGAAGTACTTTCTGTAGCCGTGGTCACTGTTGTAATGTAGGAAACGCTGTAGCCAATAGTGGTGTTGATTTAAGTAACTCAGCAACGATCAGGCATCAAATCGGGACCTCCCTGATTGAGGGAGGATACCACAGTCACAAAGGAAACCTAGTGATTGCTGGACATTATGAACACATGAACATAAGAGTTAGGAGCAGCACTAGGCCACTCGGCCCCTCGGGCCTGTCCCCATCATTCAATAAGATCATGGCCGATCTGATTGTAACCTCAACTCCATACTTCTGCCTATCCCCCGATAACCTTTCACCCCCTTGCTTATCAAGAATCTATCTACCTCAGCCTTAAAATATTCAAAGATTTTGCCTCCACCGCCTTTTGAGGAAGAGAGTTCCAAAGACTCACGACCGTCTGAGAGAAAAAAAAAATTCTCCTCATCTCTGTCTTAAAACTTGCTCCGTCTGGGTCATCCGTTACCATCCTGGTGGTAACCAAGCCAGTACCATTCCTCCTGGGTTACATCAAATGTGTTTCCATTGTTCCAAATGGTTTTCTGCAATGCGTTTATAAGGCTTATAACGGTAGTGATGAAAATAGTGATTGTTATGGTTAAAGTGACAGAAAATGGAGCATTTTACAGATTTAATGTCCCAAGCTGCTTCAATACCAGGTGGAATTTAACTCAAGCCAGATATGGGAATATTAGGACAGGTGACCTAAAGCTTGATCAATTAGGCTGGTTTTAAGAACCATCTTAAAGGCGGGAAGAGAAGTGGAGAGGCAGAGAGGTTTAGCGATGGGATTCTGAGACCTGCGGGCTGAGATATGAAGGCAGGACCACGATTGGTGCGGACCCAAGAGGCCAGAAGCAGAGCAGCGCTGAGCTCTCGGAGACCTGTAGGGCTATAGGAGGTTACAGAGAGGGGCGGGGGAGGGTGGCGGTGAGGCCATGGAAGTATTTGTGAATAAGGATGAGCATTTTTAATTTTGACCCAGTTAGGTCACCGAGCACAAGGGTGATGAGTGAATGGGATTTGGTGCAAATGGAGCTATAAGTAGCAAAGATTTGGATGAGTTGAAGTTCACAGAGGGTGGAAGATGGGAGGCTAGCCAGAAGAGTATTGGAATAGTTGGAGTGACCCCTGAAACACAGATGTTAAACTTACAGCCAATGAGATGAGGAGTGGAGGACACTGCCTCTATCTTAACCCCCCTTCCTGCTCACCCATTTAATTTGGATGCAGAGGGTAGGAAGCCATTGAAATTGCCTCTTATATGTCGAGTCCACTTTAAGAATGTAGCTACATTAAGGCGAAGAGGGACATGCAGTATTTCAGATCCCAGCCATGTACCTGTTCAAAGCCCAACATTTGCTCAATATACCTCATCAGAGTTCTGTTCTTCATGTGTATTTTTATATACCAACATAAATCCAGGTGAATATTTGGTTCTACTGCTTCCTGGAAAATATCGTCATTGCTTTGCTTCCCATCCCTCACTGCCTGCATTATAAATTTGCTTCTATTTGCTTTATTAAGAGAGCAGATGGTACATTAGGAGTACTTTTAAAATATTTATCCATTTGATTGTTATACAATTAATGCACAAGGATACACTGATATAACATAAGATACAAACCACAGAATATGTGACTGATGTCTCTCACACACACACACACACACAGCCAACATCAACCAACACAACTCCTCTGACAGCCTCCATTTCTTGTCCAATTATACACAATGTTAGGTATTTCTGTTGAATGGGTCACTTATGCTGACATAGATGAGATGGGACAGGTTGAGGCACAGCACTTAATTTCATCTCCATGTGTGTACTTCATACACATATTAATAGATGTTGATTTGCAACCTGCTCCTAAATGGGAACAAACAGATGCTAAGATTCTAGGCTTTAGTAAGACTAACTTTAACAGGATGAGACAAAGGCTGATGATGGCAAACTGGGAAAAACTGTTATTGATTGAAACCACAGATGAATAGTGGGAAGACTTCAAAAAGACTTTAGATTAATACAGGACCAGTAGATGCCTCTAAGGGACAAGAGCTCCACTTAGCAACTAAAACAACCATGCTTGATAAAAGATGTGAGCGATAATAAAAATCAGAGGATAGAACATTCAGAATGGCAAACAGTAATATAAATCCAGGGAGAGATAGAAAGAGCAGTAAAGGAAGATAAAAAAGGCAAGTTTTGCAAAAAGAAATGCAAAAAGAAACTTGTGAGGGGTGTCAAGATTAACAGAAAAAAAATTATAATTATATTAGTAGATAACAGTAGTTCTTTAAAGCAAGTAGATAAGGAAGTTGCAGATGTATTAGCCATATTCTTCCAAAATTCACACTTATCAAGCACTTTGGAAAATTACAAATATTGTTTAAGAAAGGTGAGAGAGAGAAAAACAGGAAATAATAAATCCCTGTTTCGCTAACATCTGTTGTGGGAAGTTGTTAAAATCTATAAATAAAAACAGAGCGACGGATAAAAAACAGAAATTTCAGCTGATTAGAGAGAGTGAACATGGATTTGTAAAGGGTACATCTTGTCTAACAGACCTAATTGAAATTTTGAGGGAGTAATTAAGGCAGTGGACAGGAAAATGTCTATGGATGTAATCAGTATGGACTTCCATTTTACTGTCCCATTTAAAGGACTGTTACCTAAAATTAAAGCTCATGGAAATTAAGGAAAAGGAGAGGAATTCCTTCTCTCAGAGCCTCGTTAATCTTTGGCATTCTCTACCCCAGAGAACAGTGGGGGCTGGGTCATTGCGTATATTCAAGGCTGAATTGGATAGACTTACCATCCACATGAGAGTCAAGGGTAATGGAGGCAGGCAGGAAAGTGGAGTCAAGGCCACATTCAGCTCAGCCATGTTCTTATTGGATGACAGAGCAAGCTCAAAGGGCCAAATGGCTTACTCCAGCTCCCGCTGCTTATGCTCTTATGTTCTTAAGTAAGGCAAATTTGAACCTGGTTAAGAGATTGGTTCGGCAATAGAAGACAGAGAGTAGGGATAATGGTTACACAGTTGAATTGGAAAGAAGTGAATAATGGTGTCTCGCAAGGAATTGATGGGGTGAAAAGAAAGCAATATTTTCCGCTGGTGAGGGAGTTTAGAACAAGTCACAAATATTCAGCAGAGGGATTAGGAAACACCTCTTCACAAATGAGGGTTAAAGTGTGGAAGCTTCTCCTCAGATAAGCAATATATGCTAGCTCAATTAGTAATGTTAGGACTTAGATGAATAGATGTTTGCCAGAGAAAAGTATAAAAGGATATGGAACCAAGGCAGGTGGATGAAGTCAAGATCCAGAATAAGTCATGATCTCACTGAATGGTAAAACAGTTTCGATGGGCTGAATGGCCTCCTTGTATTCCTATGCTCCTAGCCATATGTTAGATGATCCTGAACCATCCAGAATGAAGAGCATTTAACTTTAATCTCCATGTCAAGTTTTTGCTTTTCTTGTCTTGTTCAGGCCGGAGCATTGTTCCTGGACCTCACAGTAGTTGACATGATTGGTGGTGTCTTGGGCTTCACCATCCTGTTCAATGTTCATTGGGGTTGTGACACAGGATGATGGAACATCCAGGTGGTGAAGCCTGCGGCATAACCCATCTTTCCCTCGCCTGGATTCGCCACAGTCATCGTTGGCCCCTGCCAACGCTGGGACTACAGTGACTACAGTGGATTTGCCTTCAGCCCTCCATACTTATGGCTGTTTCCCGGGGCCACCAGGAGTAGGCTGACAGGAAGCACCGAGAAATGGTGGTAATGGTCTTGAAGTCTCCACTCCCCTCAATCTGCTGCACCGATGGAGGGAAAGGACTTTGTAGAACCCACCTCTCTCTCTCTCTCCATTCGGCAACACAAGGGCTTATAGCTCTATAAGTACTTTCTAAAAAAGGGGGGTTTTGATAAATTTAGACTTGATTTAATTTAGCTGTGCACAGCCTAATAACTGGATCTCAAATTGACCCTTTAGCCTGCTTTACTTCAATTGAGACGTAGCCATCCCTTGAAGACACGGGGCAGGATTTTACCATGCCTCGCCTGGTGGGCTTAATAACGGGCAGGGTAGGGGGGGGATCCAAGAATCAGTTTTGGGCTGGCGTGAAATGACAGCGGGATCTTCCGCTGATGCCACCCTGGCTGCTCGCATTTCCCACCAGCGGCCAGCGTGAAACCCATTTGCATCCGGTTAATGAGATGCAGACGAAGGTCCAACCAGAATCGCCGCCCCTCCCCACCCCCGCTTCCCCGCACGCCTGATCGTCCGCAACGCCAGTGGGAAATCACGCTGCTCCAGAACACGCCTGGACCTATGTGGCATGTGAAAGTCATCACTTACCTTAAGAAGGCCTGGGGCAGCTTGCGGAGATCTGCAGAGAAGATGGAGGCCCCCCGGTAACCGGACCCTGGAACACCACACTCAGCACAGGGTGGGTGCAGCAGGGTGGATCCTCCCTGCACAGCAGCGTCCAAGAAGTGTTTGCTCTCAGTGCCCTGTCCCCCTCTCGCATAGCCACTGCAGAAACTCCCCCATGGCGACTGCGGTGCAGTGCAGATCTGCACACATCTCTGGCCGATTCTGCTGGACTAGGATCTCCATGGAGTCCACCAACCTCCCCATGGAGACCTCGATGTGTGCACAGATCAGCACCGCTTCCTCAGCCAGCAGGCGGGCAGCCTCCTCCACCTTGTGTTCTTCCTTGTTCAGAGCCTCCAGCACCTCTGCTTGATGTCCCCCTGTCTTTTGCTGCCTCGCCAACATCGTTTGGAATTCCGATTCCAGAGGCCCACCATCGGACCCGAACCTTGCAGTTGCCTCTTCCCCAGCGCTCCTCCCAGTGCCGATGAGCTTGGCTGGCCCTGCCTCCTCCTGCTACAGACACATTTCCATGCGGTGACCACCAGAGTGTGAGACCCTTCCTACACTAGTGCTAAGACCCATCGAGATGTGTGTCTCTGGGCTGGAGGATGGTGTAGGTTCCTGGTGTGACACCTCTACAGTTGCACATTGCTCTTCTGTCCTCACTGCTAACCGTGCTTGGGCTTGTGTTGGAGCTGCACAGGACTCCTTGTAACTTCCCCCTTGCCCTCTTCCTGGTGGCACCTGTAAGTGGGAGAGGGGAGAGTGAGTGACAGCATGAGCTGCCTCCAACATGGAGACAGCCTCAGTCCTGAGATTTCTCTTCCATGCATGGATCCTTACTGGGTGGAGACTGGAATCCAGCCTCCTCATCCCCAATGCCCCGGTTCTGCTCCATCCCTGCCAGTTGGGCTGCCCGTTCCCCAAATTCTGTCACTACCTTCAAGTGTGGCCGACCCCATCCCACCTTCTCCCTCTCTCACTGGTTATGGCTTAACTTCTCCTGCTCCAAGAGAACAGACAAGATGGTGTCGAGGGGAATTGTACATCCGTTTGTACATAGCTATTTCACCTTCCTTTCTCATGCTGCCAGGCTTAGAGATACCCCACTGGATTGTGTGGCTTGTGATTGATGCACTGCAGGTTGTCCAGAAGGACTCTAGGCCAACCCCCTCCAGAGTGGCGAGCCCACTCACATGCAAGGATAAGGCTCATAGAGGCGTTTGATTTGCAGAGCTTGCTGGTGCCCTCAATACCTGAACCCCTTCTCCCCGACACCCCCCCCACTTCCTCTCATCCCCCTTCCAGACAGCATTGTGAGCTCTCTGTGTGGAAAGGCGAGGGAAACACAGTAGCCTCTCCACCTGCAGAGGGGATGGACTGCAGTGGGGCATGAGGCATGACTTTATGGCATTGCCAATGAGGCCCATGTCCCCTGTACCATTCACCTTAGCTAGTGTGAGCAGCTGAGGGTTCATTTATCCTGGTGGCGTGGGTGAGGTAATTCCTCCTCTTCTGGCATTGATGGTCTGACCTGTGCTGGAGGCCCCGAGCACTGACTACAGTGGCGACCTACTCCCACGCAGGGTTGATCTCTCTGCTCGGCCTCCTCCTCTTATCACCTGGGTACAGGACGTCCCTCCTGTCCTCCACTTTGTTGAGGAGGACACCCAGGGATGGGTCACTAAACTTTGGCACTGGAGGTCCCTGTGCTCTTCTTGTCATCTCTATTAGCCTTGTTAGTACACCATCCAGCCCATCTCGCCGCGCGATACATTGGGAAACCCCCGACTGCATAATTAATTAAGTCGGGGTCACATGATACGGCGCAAATTCCAGGCAGCCTCCATGGTGGAAAACACTCCCCATCCCCACCCCCACCATAGGGATTAATCTCAATTGGGAAAATCCCACCTCAAGGTATTGAATTAGCAAATAGTGCCAAAGTTTATTGAATAAAGGATAGAATAAAACAACAGTACACTTGTTAATTAACTTAAGTAGCAAAAGAACAAAAAGGCGTACTTATCGGCAATACACTATGGTGTTATGACGCGGCAGATGATATGTCCACCAAGTCCATGAGGGAACTTGGTCACGCTATCACAACGGTTTTGCAATTTGTATTTATTACGAGATGCGTGCACTGAATTCAGAGGTAATAAGTCCACCAAGACTTTTAGAGGTTTTTAAAAAATAAATTAAAATAGTTATTAACAAAATAAAAGATAGAAAGCACATACATAAGACTACAATACTACTACAACAACTCCTAAAATTCCTGATTAACCTGATTCCCTGTTACACTCCCTTTAAGGCAATGGTCAACATAGATTTTAGATTTAAAACAAGCTCAGCAAGTTAACACAATACCCTAGACAGTGGAATTCCAAATGGCTTTTATCCAGCTTCAGTTTCATTGTATAGCAGACTTATGCACAAATGCTGGAGGCTTCATTAAGGCTATTTCACACACTCCTGTTAGATCTTACATGACCCTCTCACACAAAACCTTTCATTCTCCTTTACATATGTTTCTCTCTTTTTAATACGTAAATTCTATTGTTCCATATGTTTTTGAAACTGTATCTTCCTCATAATATAAAAACTTTCATGGTGTCACTATTGTCAGTAACCTTTGGCAAAAATAAACACATTCCTTAACCTTGCTTATCTGCCTAGTTGTAAACAGACTAAAAGATCCCTTTGAAATCCAAATATCCCTTCATTTATCTAAAAATACAAATTCCCTTCACACCTTCACACCTTACAGGCTAAGCCAGCATCCATGTTACTCATTAGCATATCAAGCAACTAGCTTCTTTTCATGATTTAAACTTGCAGTGTGCTTGACTACAAAATGTAATTAAATCACACACAGATAGACTGAACTATACTTACCCCCAAAATCCTACTTCACAATAAACCAGAAAAATATTATGAAAATTATTATACTTACAAAATAACGGGTTTCATGATATCAAGTGGATGGCTAGCCCAGAAGAAGCAGAAAACAACCTCACCCTTCTCACCAAAAGGAATTCTGCCTCCGTCTCAGAAAGAAACTGCACTATCCAGGTCCACTCCAACAGGAATTCTGCCTCTCTCCCTAGGCCTAGTGTTACACTATCTGTTCTTACAACCAATCTTACAATAGGGATTCTACCTCTGTCTCCGAGAAAACACAAGATAATCGGTCTCCCTTTACTTGGTGATCACAAACAAGATGTTTCCTGGAACCCTCTTTTATGCCTAATTTTGGCACCACCCCACCTCAATTCAAAATTGTTGTTAATAGTCAGTTGGTTCATAATGGTGTAAGGGTTAATTTCATTGGATCTGCACACGTTGCCTTAAACATATGACAATGGACAATTTCAAGACAACTGCAGTCTTTATCTTGAACTGGACAGGATCTTTATTCATTAAAGGCGTTAACAGGTTAGTCAAGCATAGCTTCACTTCCCACACTTTCACAGCTTGTCAGGGAGGCGGTGCATAGTAGTCTTGTCACTGGACTATTATTCCAAGGTCCCAGAATAATGCTCTGGGGACCTGGGTTCAAATCCCACCATGGCAGATGGTGAGATTTGAATTCAACCAAACTCTGATGATGACCATGAAACCATTGTTGATTGTTGTAAAAACCCATCTGGTTCACTAATGTCCTTTAGGGAAGGAAATCTGCTGTCCTTACCTGGTCTGGCCTACATGTGACTCCAGACCCACAGCAATGTGGTTGACTCTTAAATTCCTTCTGAACAGGGCAGTAGGGATGGGCAATAAATGCTGAGAGTGATGCCCGCACCACATGAACGAATAAAAAAAGTATTGATAGCCCCAGACTGTAACTCTGGTAAAGGAATGTTAGGAGAAAATACAGAAATAGATAGAATCAACACTACTTGATTACTAATTACTTATTCTTCAATAAATTGAGGCACTTCTTCCAATACAATCTTCTGTTGTTGGCTGGCTGATACTTTACAATGGTGGTACCAGTGCACTGAAATTTTGCATAGTTTGGCAGCAGATGTTCAAATCACAAATGGCTTCTTTTAGATAAGGTGATAGTATAAAATGGCTGCAGTATAAGTGTCAGGAAAGGGTTAATGAGTGACTGGGTACAGGACGGCCCACATTGAGATGTAAAGAAACACTTGACGCACGTCTAGAGGCCAGCCTTGTGCTGGACAGAGACGTCGAAACAAGCATGGATTTAGCTCCTATACTTTTATGTATGTACGTAGTTATGAGTAGTTCATGAACACTTTAAACTACACAAGACTCAAAACCTCTTCATGAGACCTATCAAGCTACACACATCTTACAACAACAGCAACTTGACCTTGTGAGCCTATTGTGGAATACATACATTGTAAAAAGCCCCTAAAATAGTCAACTGGAGCAAGCAAGCTAAATCCTAATAAAATAAAATCTAAAACCTCGGCCTGCTTACTTATCTTCCCCTTTAATGCTGCTCCTGGCTCTTGTGTTGCTGAAGTGTGTGCCATTTTCCACTGGGCCATAAGGAGATTCCCTATTGGCAATAGGAACCTCAGCATGGAAAAATGTGTGTCTGTGTCTGTGTCTGTGTATGTGTCTGTGTGTGTGTGCATGCATGGTCAATAACCACTCCCCAGGAGAAGCAAGTTGGATCACAGGTGGAAGTACCTACCACACCTTTAAAGTAAAGCGCATGTCCATTGTTTCCAGGCAACGGTAGCCAACCCTCAAGGATTGTCCTTTAGACTCCAGAAATTAAAAACTAATCTCCTGGACACTACTGTGAGCCAAACACGGGAGGAGAAATTTGTGGAAGGGCCAAAATGATTTCCTCTCATTTTCATCAAACAGTTTATCAGATGTGAAAGCATCGAAGACTGGGGGAGTGTTTTGCGTGGATGAGATGGTTTGAAGGTGGGAGGTCATGTGTTCAAACCTCCAGGAATATGACCAATCAGAGTTGGGCTCCGATTTCAGGAGTATGAATGTGAGACGACCAGGTGAAAGAAAATGGTCTCTCTGTATCTCCCAGAATGCAATACATTCTACCTGGCCTGATGAGTGAATCTCATGCTGAGCTACTGGCAAAAAATTTAGCACTGTCCACATTGAGATTAACCAAATCTTTATCCAGTCCTTTAGTTATTAAGCAGCTCATCAGCAGCTTACAAAGTGTAAAATGAGCAATGCTATAATCTGTTTCATGATTGGTCTGCTGTCTAATATTCCCATTAACAAAATTGTGTGCCAACATTTGGTTCTGGTAACTGGCAATTTGTAAGGTCAGATATTAACTCATAGACCGCTGGCAACTTCCTGGAAATCTACCCTCCCCTTCCTGCCCCTCCTTCCTCATCTTCCCAAATCTCCTCTCCCCTCCACTTCTTCCCTTCCCCCCCTCCATCTCCACAGCCCTCCTCTTCTCTCTTCTCCCACCCTTCCCCGCCACGGCCCCTCCCCCTCCATTACATAGGATTACACAGAATATATGGCACAGAAACAGGCCATTCAGCCCACCCAGTCCATGCAGTGTTTATGCTCTGCTCAAGCCTCCACCCATCTTTCCTCATCCGAATCTATCATTGTAACCCTCCATTTCCTTCGCTCTCAGATCCTTGCCCAGCTTCCCCTTAAATCCATCATTCCCTAGCTACTGTAGAGATGGTTGTGGGTTGTCAGACTGTTAATCAGCCTGAGATTCCTCCCATCCAGAAGGAAAATAAAAACAGGAAAAACTGAGAATTAAGAATGCTGGCCCGAACTGGTCTTTTATGCCTTAAAATGGAACCCAAGTAAAAACTGGGAAATAAGGATACGGGTCAGAACTGTTTTTCCTTCTAGGCACCAATTAGGAACATACAAATTAGGAGCAGGAGTAGGCCATTCGGCCCCTTGAGCCTGCTCCACCATTCAATAAGACCATGGCTGATCTGATTGTGTCCTCAACTTCACTTTCCTTACAACCCCCTACACCCTTTGACCCCTTCGTCGGTCAAGGATCTATCTAACACAGCCTTAAAAATGTTCAATGACCCAGCCTCCAACACTCTCTGGGGAAAAGAGGTCCACAGACTCATAACCCTCTGAGAGAAAAATATTCTCCTCATCTCTGTCTTAAATGGAAGACCCCTTATTTTTAAACTGTGTCCCCCTAGTTCTAGTCTCTCCCACAAGGGGAAACATCCTTTCAGCATCCACCTTGTCAAATCCCCTCAGGATCCAAAATGTTTCACTAAGATTACCTCTCATTCTTCCAAACTGCAGTGGATACAGGCTCAACCTATCCAACCTTTCCTCATAAGATGACTCATTCCAAGAATCAGTCATGTGAACCTTCTCTGAACTACTTCTAATGCAATTATATCCTTTCTTAAATAAGGAGACCAAAACTGTACACAGTGCCCTAGTGGTCTCACCAAAACCTTGTACAACTATTGCAAAACACCCCTACTTTTATTCTCCATTCCCCTTCACAATTTCCCATATTATACTCCATCTGTCAGTTTTTTGCCCACCTGCTTAACCTATCTATATTCCTTTGCAGACTCCTTATGTCCTCTTCACAACTTACTCGCCTACCTATCTTTGTGTAATCAGCAAATTTAGCAAGCATACATACGATCCCGTCATCCAAGTCTTTAATATAGGTTGTAAATCGTTGAGGCCCCAGCACTGATCCTTGTGGGATTCCACTTGTTAAATCTTGCCAAGCCAAAAATGAACCACGTGTCCCTACTTTCTATTTTCTGTTGTCTAACCAAACCTCTATCCATGCTAATATGTTACCCCCTACACCATGAGATCTTGCCAAGCTGAAAATGAACCATGTGTCCCTACTTTCTATTTCCTGTTGTCTAACAAATCCTCTATCCATGCTAATATGTTACCCCCTACACCACGAGCTCTTATTTTGTGTAGTAACCTTGGATGTGCCACCTTGTCAAATGCCTTTTGAAAATCTAAGTGCAGCACAGCCACAAGGTCTCCCCTATCCACATTGCTTATTACTCCTCAAAGAACTCTAATAAATTAGGTAAACATGATTTCTCTTTCACAAAACCATGTTGACTCTGCCTGATGGCATCGAGATTTTCTAAGTGCTCTGCTATAACCCCCTTAATAATCAGTTGCCCTTGAGAACGTGGTGGTGAGTTGCCTTCTTGAACTGCTGCAGTCCATGTGGTGGTAGGAAGGGGGTTTCAGGATTTAGGGCAGATAAGTGGCAAGTATATTTCACACCACACAAATGTCAGGCAGTGACCATCTCCAACAAGAGAGGATCTAACCATCTCCCCCTGATATTCAAGGGCATTACCATCACTGAATTCCACCATCAATGTCCTGGGGGTTACCATTGACCACAAACTGAACTGAACTAGTCATATAATTACTGTGGCTACAAGAGCAGGTCAGAGGCTAGGAATCCTGCGACGAGTAACTCACCTCCTGACTCCCCAAAGCCTGTCCACCATCTACAAGGCACAGGCCAGGAGAGTAATGGAATACTCCTCACTTGCCTGGATGTGTGTAGCCCCAACAACACCATCCAGGTCAAAGCAGCCTGCTTAATTGGCACCCCATCCACCACCTTCAACTCTCACTCCCTCCAGCACTGACGCAGCAGTGTGCACCATCTACAAGATGCACTGCAGAAACTCACCAAGGCTCCTTAGGCAGCACCTTCCAAACCCACAAACTCTGCCACCTGGAAGGACAAGGACAGCAGATGCACAGGAACACCACCACCTGCAAGTTCCTCTCCAAGTCATGCACCTTCTTGATTTGGAAGTATATCACCATTCCTTCCCTGTGGGTCAAAATCATGAAACTCCCTTCCTAACAGCACTGTCTGTGCACCTACGCTACATGGACTGCAGCGGTTCAAGAAGGCAGCTCACCACCTGTTTCTCAAGAGCAATTAGGGATGGGCAATGGATGCTGGCCTAGCCAGCGATGCACACATCAAAACAGCAGGTGTAAAAAAGATTCCAACATTTTCCCTATGACAAATGTTAAGCCAACTGGCCTATAGTTTCCTTCTTTCTTTCTCCCTCCTGTCTTGAATGGAGTTACTTCACATTCTCCTCCAAGAAGAGTGCTCAAAGATATAAAAACAGCAACTGTACAGGACCTGGTAAGCTCTTGGCCCTAACAGGAGAGCCTGCTGGGGGTGCAGAATTCCCTGGATCCATCTTGGATTGTCTCTTGACATTCCCCTGGCAAGTATGTTGTTTGAGGGAAATTGGAGCTGATAAGATTAGGAGAAAATTCGAGCCTCTAATGTCTCACTTGTGTTTGTGACTAGAGTTGAACCAGCCCTTTACATAAAAGTGACTTTCACTGATTTCCAAACTGAGGGATGGAATGACTACCTTAAGCTGTACCAAGGAACGGGATCCAGTAAAGAATTAATTGGTAGGCAATCAACTGCTTCTTACTTTAAATTTATTTTCTTTTTCTTTGTGAGGTGAGAGGGGTACGAGGACATGAGACTATGGCTGATGAGATGTAGATTGAGTGAATAGTTGGGAATGTGATCCAGGTGGTAAACTCTGGTAATCTTTCCTTAAATTTAAATTGAGATTAAGAGTTAGGTTCTTAGTTTCAAACATTATTAATTTTATAGCCTAGTTAAACAGGGAGTTGCCTGAAGTGGCAGTTATCTGTTAATCACCATTAGGTGATAAATAGTGTAGCAGAAAGCTAAGATAGCTAGTGAGTCATCAGAAGCTCTGTATATAAGCAGAGATGTTTTGAACTGACCGGAGAGAGGGGCGTCTCGATGTAGATTGAGCGAATAACTGGAAATTTGGTTCAGGTGGGAATTCGTGCAGAGAGGGAAAGAGCTGCTCCTTTTTCTACATTTTTTCAGCCTCCAATGGTTAGTGATTTTCCCTCCTTGTCTTCAAGCTAGGTGAGTACAACTTTCTATTACTTTAGCTGTGTAAATTATTAACTAATTTTGGCTATTGGCTAATTAAATAAATATATTTGGACAGAAATGGCAGGGCTGGTGGTGTGCCATGACTGCAGCACGTGGGAATCTGTGGGATGCACTGCAATCCCGGAGAACCATATCTGCAAAAAGTATTGGCAACTTAGGCAACTTCGGCACAGAGTTGTTGAGCTGGAGTCTGAGTTGCAGACATTGCGGGGCATCAGGGAGGAGGAAATTTACATGGAGACTTTGTTCCAGGAAGCAGTCACTCCCACAAGGTTAGGCAGATCTTTAGATTTGGCCAATGATCAGGGACAGAAGGGTGACACAGCAAATCAGGCAGGTAGGGGGAACCAACATATAGTGATGGAGGAGCCTCAGCCATTCACTTTGTCCAACAGCTACTAGGTGCTTGCAATCTGTGTGGATGAGGACAAGGCCTGCAAGGTGGATGAGCGAACTGACCATGGCACCATGGTGCAGGAGGCCGTTCAAGTGGGGGGAGCAGAGAGGAATGTGGTAGTGATAGGAAACAGTAATAGTCAGGGGGATAGATACTGTTCTCTGCAACCATGATCAGGAGCTCTGAAGGTTGTGTTGCCCGTCCGGTGTCGGGGTGAAGGACATCTCCTTGTGACTAGAGAGAAACTTAGAGTTGGAGAGAGAGGATCCAGCTGCCATGGTCCACGTGGGAACCAGCAACATGGGTAGAACTAGCAATGGTGTTCTGCTAAGAGAATTTGAGGAGTTAGGGATCAAATTAAAACACAGAACATCAAAGGTAATCATCTCTGGACTGTTACCTGAGCCACGAGCATATTGGCATAGGATCAAGCAGATTAGAGAATTAAATGCATGGCTCAAAGAGTGGTGTGAGAAGAAAGGGTTTTGATTCATGGGCATTGGCATCACTACTCAGGGAAAAGTGAATTATTCCATTGGGATGGGCTCCACTTGAACAGGGGCTGGGACTAGTGTCCTGGACAATCGTATAACTAGGACTATGGGCAGGGCTTTAAGCTAACTGGGGTTGGGAGGGTGGGGTGGTGGTGTGGGGACGGGTTCTGTAAAAGGCGAGTTAGAAATCCAAAGAGCAAGGTCCATGATTTGGAAAAGTATAGCAATGTCGGTAAAGCAAAGCGAATGGATCAGGAGCGGACAGAGTGTTTAACAAAATGTGTACATCAGCGAATAAGGACCATGCAGGGAACAGAAGTAAAAAATTGAAATTGCAAGCTCTTTTTCTGAAATCATGAAGCATCCACAGTAAGTTAGACGAACTGGTGACACAAATAGAAGCAAATGGTTTCAATGTAGTCACCATTACAGAGCCATGGCTACGAGGTGATCAAGATTGGGAAATAAATATTCCAGGGTACATAATATTTAGCAAAGACAGGCAGAATAGCAAAAGGTGGCCCTGATATAAGGACATTGGTGAGAAAGGGCCTGGCTTCAGAAGATCATGAAGTAGAGTCAATATTGGTAGAAATCTGGTATAGCGAGAGTCAGAAAACACTAGCGGGAGTAATTTATAGGCCCCCTAACATTAGTTGTATCGTTGGGCAGAGCATTATACAAGAAATTATTGGAGCTTGTAACAAAGGCAACGTAAAAAATTGTGGGGACTTTTGTCAATTCGATTGTTTCAGTCTATATGAAGATTAGAGTGGTCTAGAAAATGAGTTTGTAGAATATTTTTTGTGACAGTTTCTTGGAACAATATGTTGTGGAACTGGCTAGGGATACAGTTATCGTAGATCTAGTGTTGCGTAATGAAGCAGGGTTCATTAATAATGTTGCGGTAAAAGATCCCCTGGGAAATAACGATCATAATACCATTGAATTTCATGTTAAATTTGAAAGTGACATATTCCAATCACAAATGATAATCTTAAACTTAAACAATACCAATTAGGTCAGTATGAGGGGACAACTGACTAAGATTAATTGGGTAAATAGACTAAAAGGTATGAAGGTTAATGAACAGTAGGAAACATTTAATGAAACAATTCAAAATCTTCAACAAAAATATATTCTGTTGAAAAACAAAAACTCAGTGAGAAAGACCTTTCTGTGGCTCACTTAGTAAGTTAAGGATGGTATTAGATTAAAAGAAGAGGTTAACAATGTTGCAAAAATAATAGTGGCAAGTCTGAGGATTGGGAGTGTTTGGAAAGTCAGCAAAAGTCCACTAAAAATTTTTTAAAAGAGAAAAAATAGAAAATGAGAGTAAGCTAGCCAGTAATATAAAAACAGATTGTAAGAGCTTTTATAAGTATATAAAGAGGAAGAGAGTAGCTAAAGCAAATGTTGGCTCCTTAGAAGCAGAAACATGAGAAATTATCATGGGGAATGAGGAAATGGTAGGCATTGAACAAATATTTTGCGTCTGTTTTCACAGTAGAAGACATAAGTTTCATACCAGAAATAGACAATAACCTAGTGGCTAAAAAATGAGGAAATTAGTATCAGCAGAGAAAAGATATTTGTGAAACTTGAGGGACTAAAGTCCAACAAATCCCTGAGACCTGATGGCCTATACCCTAGGGTTTTAAAAGAGATAGCTGCAGAGATAGTGGATGTGCTAGCTATTATTTTCCAAAATTCCTTAGATTCAGGAATGTGATTGTAAGTTGGCAAATGTTACACCACTTTTCAAGAAAAGGAGAGAGAAAACAGTGAATACAGGCTGATTAGCCTAACATCAGTTGTTGGGAAAATGCTGGAATCTATTACTAGGGAAGTCATAACAGTACACTTAGTAAAGCACAGTATGATTAGAATCGATTAGCTTTACTAAGGGGAAATCCTGTTTGAAAAATGCATTAAAGTTTTTTTGAGGATATAACTAGTGGGGTAGATAAAGGAGAACCAGTAGATGTAGTATACCTGGATTTCTAACAGGCATTGGATAAGGTGCCACACAAAAGGTTATAATGTAAGATGGGGCTCATAGAGTTGGGGGCAATATTTTAGCATGGGTAGAAGATTGGTTAATGGATAGAAAGCAGAGAGTGGGCATGAACAGGGCTTTTTCAAGTTGGCAGGCCGTGAATAGTGGAGTGCCGCAAGGATCGGTGCAGGGGCCTCAGTTATTTACAATCTACATTGATGACTTAGATGAAGAGTCAGAGAGTAATGTTTCATGGTTTGCTAATGATACCAAGCTAGGTGAGAAGGTAAGCTCTGAGGAGGACACAGAGAGGCTGCAAAGGAAAAAGACAGGTTAAGTGAGTGGGCAACAAGATGGCAGATGGAGTATAATATAGAGAAGTGTGAAGTTAGTCACTTCGGTCCTAAGAATAAAAAAGCAGAATATTTTTTAAAAGATATGAAACTTGTAAGTGTTGATGTTCAAAGAGACTTGGGTATGTTCATACAAGGAATGCAGAAAGTTAGCATGCAGGTACAGCAAGCAATTAGGAAGGAAAATGGCAAGTTGGCCTTTATTGCAAGTGGATTGGTATACCAGAAGAAAGAAGTCTTGTTATAATTGTACACAGTTTTGATGAGACCACATTGGAATACTATTTGTAGTTTTGGTCACTGTATTTAAGAAAGGATATATTTGCATTGGAGGCAGTACAGCGAAGGTTCACTAAATTGGTCCCTGGGATGAGGGGGCTGCCCTATGATGAAAGACGAAGTAAATCGGGCTTATATTCTCTGAGGTTTAGAAGAATGGGAGGCAATTTTATTGAAACCTATAACATTCTGAGGGGGTTTGATGGGGTAGATGCTGAGAGATTGTTTCTGCCAGTTGGGGAGTCTAAAACACAGGGGTACAGTCTCAAGATAAGGGGTCAATCATTCAGGACTGAGATGAGGAGGAATGACTTCACTCAAAGGGCTGTTCAACCTTTGGAATTCGCTACCCCAGAGGGTTGTGGATGCTCCATCGTTGAGTACATTTAAGGCTGGGATAGACAGATTTTCAGTCTCTCAGGGGATTAAGGGATATGGGGAGTGGGCGGGAAAATGGAGTTGAAGCCCAAGGTCAGCCATATTTGTATTGAATGGCAGAGCAGGCTTGACGGGCCATAAGTCCTACTCCTGCTCCTATTTCTAGTGTTCTTGTGAAGGTAAGAGGTATTAATGCTGGAGAATAGAAGGTTTGTCACTCCACAGACAATCGGAGATGGCTGAACTTTAACCCAACCCACCTGGTGCACAGTTGCGATTTGCGAGGCAAAGACTTATTCCTGTTCAATTCCTACCTTCTGCTATCTGACTGAACCCCTTATTTAGGTGGCTGAGGTTCTAGCTTGACTTAGTCAATGCAAGTCATAGGACCCAGTCTGGATTACAATGTAACAGCTCACAGAACAGGGAAGAAGAGGAGGCCCTCTCAACCAAGCCAAAAGCAATAGGACTACTACTCTGGGCCACATAAGAAAAGACTAGACCTCTGCCGTCTTGGGCTCCCCTCTATCTTGCCTGCAAAATGGCTCCAATATCTGCTTCACCCTCCCATGGCTTACCTCGGTGCTAGAAGGCAGACTCCAGAGCCTGTTTGAAGCTGTGCTTCTCCTGTTTTGGGAGGGCACTTCAGCATCAGAATGTGAATGAGGTCCACTTGATCACCACCCCATCTACACCTTATCTATTCACTCCCTCTGCCACAGTGCACAGCATGCACCATCTACAAGATGCACTGCAGCAACTCACCAACGCTCCTTCACCGGTAACTTCCAAACCCGCAACCTCTGCCACCTAGCTGGGCACGGACAGCAGATGCATGGGAACACCGCCGCTTGCAAATTCCCTGCCAAGTCCCACAGCATCCTGATATGGAACTATTTCACTGTCCCTTCACTGTCATTGGGCCAAAATCCTGCAACTCCCTTCCTAACAGCACAGTTAGTGTACCTACACCACGTGGATTGCAGTGGTCCAAGAAAGTGGTTCACCACTACTTCCTTCTCAAGGGCAGTTAGGGATGGCGACAAATGCTGGCCTAGCCAGTGACGCCCACATCCCAAGAATAAATATTTAAAACAAATGTTCTCCCTGCTCACTCCCACAGCGAAACTGGCTCCTTATTAAAGTGCCCTTACCCTACCCCCTCGATATCAGCACCATGCATTTGTAGTGAAGTCCCTCTATTCTGCCCAAATAATGTGCCTCAGCCTCCAAAGAAGTAATCTGAGTGAACTCTTGTGACCCTTCCCAATTTCAACATGGGCTTGACAGCTCCTGCTCCATTCATCCCATTGGACGGCTCCCAGCCCACCAGTTCAATGCCAGTGAAGTCGCCTCGTGACGATCACAGCCGCCTTTTCACCTTGTAAATGGCTGGCTGACCGCTTGCTTCACTGTTCGGGTGCCCGAAGGTCAGTAACTGACCACAACGTGGCACAGAGCGAAGTGTGGGAGGGGAAGAGGGCTCCCATGGGAGTAAACCTGGGGTGAATCAGGAGAGGAACTTGTGGAGATAAATATGTGGCGAGAGGAAGGAATCTGAACTACGACAAAAACAAATCAGAATGCTTTGCTTTTTCTTCATGAACGGCCTTCTCCATAAGGTCACTGAGTCCTAACCTTGTTCTGTTTCATTTAGCTTCACTCTCAGGTTCCGATCCCGAATCTATAAGGATTTTTTCCAACCAAGCTACGGTAGAATTCCATTCAGATAAATTTGAATCTTCCGACTTTGGTTTCAATGCAACCTTCACAGTGTTTGACATCAGTGTTGTCCGCAGTAAGTCCCCAATATTGTTTAAAGGGAGGGAGGCTGTGTTTTCATTGGACTATTGTTCATAACCTTCTCTTCTGGCAACTGGCTTGCAATGGTAATAAACAAGACATCAGATTAAAGCAGGGGCTCGGTGGGATGGTGCTCTGGTACAAATCTGGACCTGGGAACAAGGGGACACAATCTTAAAATTAAAGCAATCCCATTTTTCGGAGGGAAATCATGAAGCATATTTTCACACGAGGGGTAGTGAAAATCTGCAACTCTCTCCCCACAAAAGGCTGGAGGTGCTGAGGGAAAATTGGAGCTTTCAAGACTGAGATCAATAGATTTTACACAAACAAAAATGGCTGGAAAAGCTCAGCAGGTCTGACAGCATCTGTGGAGAGAAAGACAGAGTTAACATTTTGAGTCCAGATGACTCTTCTTCATCGGCAGTATTTTGCTTTTTATCAGTAGATTTTAGTTGGGTAAGAGGTATCAAGGGATACGAAGCAAAGGTAGCTAAATGGAGTTAAGGTAAACATTAGCTATGATCCAATTTTTTTTATTCATTCATGGGGTGTGGGCTTCGCTGGCTGGGCCAGCATTTATTGCCCATCCCTAATTGCCCTTGAGAAGGTGGTGGGCTGAATGGACAAAGGGACCGAATGGCCTCCCTCCATTCCTAATGTTCTTAAAGCCCTATGCCAGTACCCTGGTGAATTGAAATGCACTACAGACCTCTATAGCTGGAGGGTTATGATCCTGGTAGCTTTGTCAGGGTCACTCCAGCCTCCAGCACTGAACCCACTCACGTTTTTGGGAGGATTGGGAGGTCTCCTCTCTCTCTACTGCTGGAATGCAGCTCAGTACTCTTACCGATCTGTACGGATTCATAATGTAGAGCTTCCCTAGTCTGATTAAATCTCCCATCCACCCTGTCTCCCAGCTGGGAGGAGCCAACCACAGCTTGTATTTATATAATGCCTTTAACAAAACAAAATATCTCAGAGCGCATCGCAGTAGCATTATAAAACAAAATATGGTTCCAAGCCATATAAGGATATCTTAGGGCAGATGAGTAAGAGCTTGGTCAAAGACGTAGGTTTTACAGGGCTGAATGGAAGAAAGTGAGGTAGAGAGGTGGAGAGAGTCAGGAGGGAATTCCCAACCTTAGGGCCCAGGCAGCTGAAAACACGACCACCAGCGGTGGTGCAATTAAAATTGAGAATTCTCAAGAGGCAGGATTAGAGGAGCGCAGATATCTCTGGGTTGTAAGGGTGGAGGGGATTAGAGAGATAGGGAGGTGACAAGGCCACGAAGGGATTTTGAAAACAAGCAAGAGAATTTTTAAAATTGAGACATTGCTTAACCAGGAGCCAATGTGTGTCAGTGAGCAATGGAGTGATGGATGAATGGGATGTGGTGTCAGATGGCTGAGCTCAGACCTTGCGGGCAGGTCTGAGAGATTAATGGTGCCGGAGGCTCCAGCAGAGGCTGAGGTGGTCACATGCTCTGCATCTGACTGCAGAGCATCAACGCCATGAACCAGATCCCAAATAAGTTGATGGTGGAATCATCCCCATGCTCAATGCATTGAGCAAATATGCTGTATATAAAAATAGGAAAATAAGAATGGCAGATTCTTCTGCTCTCTCTGGTGGTGAGCTTGGAAATGGCAAGGTGTTGTAGTGTGGACTTGTCACCTGTTTGTCATACAGTTGATCTGCAGATGACTTTCTTAGCATTCTTAACATTAGGTTTATTTATAATACAGCCAGCAGCAACTACACGTGTGCTTTCAACTCCATCTCTATCTCTACACTTACTGTGGAGCTAGCCCACGCTGCCAACACATTGGTTTACACAGGTCATGTGATCTTATGTCACAAGACTATTCTTAAAGGTACAGACCAACATTTAACAAAACCATATTTACTTCAGAACAGCATTTAATTAGGCGGAATGATGGCGTGCCTGACCCCAAATTAAGTCCTGGGTGGGAAGGCCCGCTGCCAACTGAGACCTTTAAGGGGCCAATTAATGACCACTTCAGGGCCTCATCCCGTCACCTCTGGTATTAACCCAGCTGCAGTTGGGCCTGTCGCCATGAGGCATTCACGACAGTTAAAACCACGTAGCCAGCTTGTCATCTCCTGGGGAGGGTGGGGACTCCCTCGATCAAAAGCATTCAGGGCCAGATCGAGGGTCAGGACACCGGGAAGGGGGGACCTGCAGAGAGCCACCCCTTCCTCTTGCTGCCAATGCCCTCTTACACCCCTCTCCCCATGAAACTAGCCCCCCGCAAAGCCACCCCCAACATTAGTTACCTGTAGCCTGGGTCCTCCGTGATCCTGAGACTCTAAGGTTGCCCTCCCGACAGCAGCCATGGCCTCCCTTGTGGCACAGCTGAGCACAAGAGCTGCCGGCCTCTGATTGGTCGTTAGGCAAGACTTCCACCCCCCCCGGGTCTTGATTCCAGGGGAGGACCCGCCACTGGCCTCACCACTGCCTGATTGGCACGTGGTTCAGAGGGTCATCCTGAAAAGAGAAGCACAGGTCTCTCGCTGGCTCTCCAACTCAAAGGCAAGGCCTCAACAAGATTCCACCCAAGAAGACAAATATCTACCTTCTGCCATCCTGCTAAGTGCATGATAAAATGATAACCAATCAGTCTATGAGGTGAGGAAAACCTCCATTGGTGGAGAGCTTTGGGAACCATGGACTGAATTTTCATTCCATGGGCCCGATCCCGATGCTGGTCTGAATTCTGAATGGGAAACCTGGAGATGGTTGTGGCGGGACCTTGGAGGGGATTTTCAAGGAGGTGGCCGATTAAGGGGCTGCCTCTGGATGCCCTGTACGGTTAAGGACAGTGAAAAGCCCCACTGGGAGAGTGGGTACTGCTAGTCTAGGTGTGAGGCCGAGAGGTACCCTCTGAAAACCTGTAAATGGTATAAAATCTACTGTGGCAGCAGCTGCTAGGCTATCATAGCAAAGAGGGAGCCCTGTTAGGGTGCTTTGCAGGATGCGTATCTGCTTGAACAGGACCCCCGCTCCGCCTGATGCTGGGAGACCACCATTCCATCCATGAGCTGCAGTCACCTGGCAGGGGAGGGGGGTGGGCCACTGTCTGCCATCTGCAAGATCCAGAAGACATGTCAAGAGTGTCCTCAGTTGGCACTTTAGTTGGCCTGATTGGCTACCTATTCCTGGTGGGAGGGTAGTGTCATCGCCCAGGAGCTGCCTTCCTGATAAAAGACCGGAGTTGGGAACACGCTGGCAGATTGGCATGCCTGCTGGTGCGAGAAACTGCTGGCACACCTGCCCCCCAAACCAGTCTCCGTCATGGGAATGAAAATTCTGCCCTCGGTTAATGTCATGTTAATTGTGTTGTTAGGGTTAGGGATAAACAGGTGGAGGGCAGTGGTTGATTAAGTATCTTGAGCACATATAAGAAGGGACTCACCTGGTGCAGACAGGGGCTGGGATGGAGGAGGTCCTCCGAGTGAGCCTGCTTCTGGGCCTGACCAAGGTTGGCCATCAACAGGTCCGGCCAGCCAGCGGGTGGTTGAGGGACTTGCCCGACCCGAGCGTCTGCCCCTCTGCCACAGCTATAATCACGGCCAGGTGGCCCTGGAGAGGGAGCACACGGTGTCCACTGGTGTACTAGAGGCTTTCCATGATCAGGGGGCACTGCGGGGGCTGGGGTACGTTATCACCCCTGGAAATGATGTTTTGGTTTGGTTTGTAGGCTTCCCCTTTCACGTTTTTGTTTTAGTTACAGTGCCGCACATTAGTTTAATTCATTGATTTTGTTTTTCAAAAAGAGCCTATAAAAAGGGGCTGCTGGGATGTGTAAGGTCGCAGCTCCTATTTGACTATTTGAGGGGGGCTGCTCCTCAAATTCAGGCAGATCAGAGGACCTCCTCGTGGGCCTGCTCCTGGCCCTGGCCAAAGTGGCCGCTAACAGGTCCAGGCAGAGGGAGGGGTCAATAGACCCGACTGTCTGCCCCTCTCCTGTGGCTACGCTCGCAGCCAGGTGTCCCTGGAGAGGAACACATGGTGTCCACTCGAAAGCTTCAGGCCTTCCGTGACTGGTGGGCACCGCAGAAGCTGGAGAGCATCATCACCCCTGGAAACAACATTTTAATTTAACTTATTAAGTTTCCTTTGAAAGTTTGGTTTATTATTACAGTGACCCTTTGAGGGCTTTCAATTACTTAATTAGTTTATGAATCAGCAGATTAGTCAATTAGCTTTATGGGTTATCAAAAGAGCAGATAAAAGGTGTTGAGGCCTGAGGCCTTCTGCAACCAGTGGGCACCACAAGGTGCATCACCAGCCCCCAAAACGACATTTCAATTTAGTTTTGATAAATTGCCCTTTGTAGCTTTTTTAATATAGTTACATATAGTTATATAGCTCCTTTTAAGGGGTTCATTTGATTATTTGTTTATTTGCTTCTTGTTTGCACAGAAGAGTATAAAAAGGGACTAACTGGACACTGGGGTGTTTTTGGGTTGGAGGTTGCGATATATAATGCTGCATTCTACAAATAAATCTACTATCAAGAAAGGGATCTGCGCCTGGCATACATCACCATCTGGCTTGGATCTACTTTAGATTATAGGCCCAAAATTAATTTCTTGCCCCCCAGCACAACCACGCCTGCCACATTTCGTGTCTCAAAATGACTCATCTGCTCTCTTCCCAAAAGGTCTTTTTCCGCTAAAATGTTGCTGGAATTTTTCCGGTCCTGCCCATCGGCAGGATTTGCCAGTGCCACCGGTGTCAGTGGGCTTTTGACCGGCTCGCCGCGTCCACTGTGGCGGGACCCGCCTCACCGGGGCTGGAAAATCCCGGTGCCTGCTTTGTGAGTGATACGCCGATTCCATTGGTTCCAGCGCTGCCCAGGCCGCGTTTTTAAAACAAGCGCAGTCAGCCGTGAAGGTTCTCACTGAGAAAACTTAGCGAGTTGGTGGGTTTACTCTAAGATCAGGATCTTTCCCTAAGGACAGTGCCGAGGGGTTTAAAACTGTGATGTCATGATCTGTACCCGTAGACGAGGAGAAAATTAACTGCAACTTCCAAGACGGGTTTTGCTATTGGCGGCAAGATCCACTGGACGAGGGCGATTGGGAGAGAATCAACGGACCCACTTACCCACCCTTTACTGGCCCGAATGATGATCATACATACGGAAACCAGTCAGGTATGAATAGTAATCCTGTTCCAAACATAACGTTGATAATACCGCACAGAAACAGACTGTTCAGCTCAGTGTGTGGAGGATAAACCGGTGCCTGTTTTGTGAATGATACACCGATTCCATTGGTTTCAGCGCTGTTGTTATCTACATCACTGTTTATCCTCCACATGAGCCTCCTTACACTCTACTTTACCTCACCTTATCAGCATAGCTTTCCATTCATTTCTCCTTCATGTGTTTATCTAGCTTCCCTTTAACTGCATCTATGCTTTTCGCTTCAACCACTCCCCGCGGGAGTGAGTTCCACGTTCTCACCACTTTCTGGGTAAAGAATTCCTTTCTGGATTTATTAGTGAATATTTTATACTTCTGGGCTCTAGTTTTGGAATTCCCCACAAGTGGAAACGTTTTTTTCTACACCCACCCTGTCAAACCCTATCATAATTTGAAAGGCCATAGGGAGGATTTTCCTGTGGATTTCTGAACCCTGCTACCAGGCTCAAATGGGGGTTAGAAACCCGCTTTGTGGGAGAAACAGTCGCTCGACGTGACTTTCCCAGGAGTGGCCAATTAATGGTCAGAGGGCAGGCTCACCATCCAGAGAAGGATGGCAGATGTGATCTCAAAGTTGGAGGGTCAGTCAGAGGCCTTGAAGTTCAGAAGCAGCAGCAGGTTGCCATGGTAGGTAAGAGAGGGAGAGGGCTCTTCAAAATGGAGGCAGCCTCTCTTCATCTTTTTCAAAGCTTAAGTTAAAAATGGCCTTTGCAGCCACCAGTCTTGGGGACGGGGGTGGTGGGCGGAAGCTCCTCCACAGGGTGGCCTGCAGCTGCTGCTGCACTTCGGCAGGCCGGGAAGGCTTCTAAGCCTGCATGGAGCACAGGGACACCTGGTCCAAGGAGCTAAACAATCCCGCTCTGCCTCTGGCAGTGTTCTCCTCCCAGTCAGTGGTGCTAATGCCTCCGTGCTTTAGGGCGACCTTGAGCGTATCTTTATACCTTTTCCTTTGGTCACCCTTTGAGCGTTGGCCAAGGGAGAGCTATGAGAAGAGAACCTGCTGAGGGAGGAGGTTTTTTGGGCATCTGGACGCAATGGCCCGTCCATTGGAGTTGGTTCTGCACGAGCAGGGCTTCAATGCTGGTAGACGCAGCTTCATGGAGGACGCTCACATTAGTCCAGCGATCCTCCCATTTGATCCCCAGGATTTGACACAAGCACCGCTGATGGAAGCTCTCAAGGATCTTAATGTGGCGCCGGTAGACAGTCCATGTTTCGCTGCGGTAGAGGAGAGTGGTCAACACAACAGCCTTATAAACCAGAACCTTTGTTGACTTGAAAAGGTCTCTATTGTCAAAGACACGTTGGCACAGCTTGAAGAAGGCAGCACTGGCACAGTTGACTCAGTGTTGGGCTTCCTCATTGATAGTCGTCCCTTGGGAGAGGTGGCTGCTGAGATAAGGGAAGTGCTGTACATACTCCAGAGCCGCCCCATCTATGTGGATGGCACGGGGGATGCTCAACCTGGCCTGGGGAACATTAGTGAAGGACCTTCGCCTTGGTGATGTTTAAGGACAGGCCAAGCCTCTTATACGAGGTGTTGAAGAGGTCAAGCACCCTTTGCATGTCCTGTACAGAGTGAGCCATCGTGCAGCTGTCACCCACAAACTGAAGGCCATGGATGTCCATGATGGTGAGCTTTGTTTTTTCCTGGAAGCGACCAAGTTTGAAGAGCTTCCTCTCCAGACGATACTGAATACTGACACCAGGTGGTAGCTCATCTCGGATGAGGTGGGCGATGATGGTCAGGTGAATGGTGAACAAGGTGGGGGCGATCACACAGCCTTGTTTGACCCCGGTCTGGATGTGAAAGGTGTCAGTTTCAGATCCTCCACTCAGGATGTTGGCGGCCATGTTGTCATGCGGGAGTCTCAAGACAGTGACAAACTTCAATGAGCAACCAAAGTGTTGGAGGACGATCCATAGATCTTCACGATTTAAAGAATCAAACACCTTGGTCAGGTCGCTGAAGGCGAGGAACAATTCTTGAATTTGCTCCTGACATTTTCCTGGATCTGTTTAGACACAAAGACCATGTCCGCAGTATCCGGGATGGTCGGAAACCACACTGGGTTTCCGGGAGGATCTCCTCAGCGACCGGACAAAGGCTGTTCAGGAGGATGTGGCCAGGATCTTACCCGCGATGGAGGGAGGGAAATCCCCATGGAGTTTCCACAATCAGATTTGTCCCCTTCTTGTGGATAGTAATGATGGCCGCGTTCCTGAGGTCCCGAGGGACGTCCTCTTTGTCCCAGAGGTGGAGGGTGAACTGGTGGAGCTGTTATGTGAGCTGATAGCTGCCAGTGTGGCAGACCTCTGCAGGTATACTGTCTGGCCCACAAGCTTTGTTACTTTTCATCTGTTGGATGCCTGCTTAAGCTCATCGATGGTTGGTGGATGGAGGGAATCCTCCACAGGGTGTTGTGGGAGAGCTTGGAGGACCCGCAAGGGATCGCATTCGCTGAATGTGCAGCTGGTGTGCTACCACCACCAACGCATCCTGCAGGTCTGCGCATGGTTTCCAGCGAGTATCCACAACTCCTACATTTTCAACTGGTCACAGGTCCCTGAGATCTTCCAGGGTCCACAGAAGCTGCAGGGTTGTCTCCTCAGGGACAAGAGCCATGGCTGATGACCTGCAGCGGCCTCAGACTGCAGCAGAGCGAAGGTATAATGAGGCTCATGCTGCAACTCACACATTGGTGGAGCAATCCATCGGGGTGCTGAGAGTGAGGTTCTGGTGCCTGGACTGGTCTGGTGGAGCCCTGCAATACAGTCCACAGAGGGTGTCACGCATCATCGATTGCTGCCCCCTTTACAACCTGGCGCTGCGATGGGGAAAGAAGCTGGCCGAGGAGAAGATGGAGGAGCTGGAGGTCTCCTCCGATGAAGAGGATGTCCACGGGATGAGGGTGACGAGGCCCTCGAAGGCAACAATGGTGGCGATGAGGCCCTCGCACTGGCCAGACGAGGTAGACGTGCTCGGGAGGCCCTCATAGCTGCTAGATTAGTGGCGGATGATGTCGACCTGCAGTGAGGAGACACCATAGATCCTCACATTCCATTTATGAACGGTTGGCTCCAGTCTGGCTTATGGCAGTACACATACCCTCTGTGATAAGTCTCCTGTCATGGAGGCAAAGTGGAAACCCTAATAGTCACTCGATTGCAGGAGGATGTTGATGACATTGCAGTGAGGACACTCCCATGATCTTCCACAGCCTCTGAGAATGTCTGGCTCCTATCTGGCTGAGGGCAGCTCACTTGCGCTCTGTGATCAGGGTCATATCATGGAGATGCAGCC
This sequence comes from Cetorhinus maximus, assembly GCF_964194155.1. Lineage (NCBI taxonomy): Eukaryota > Metazoa > Chordata > Chondrichthyes > Lamniformes > Cetorhinidae > Cetorhinus > Cetorhinus maximus. The sequence goes on from NC_135894.1 coordinate 96,434,436, forward strand.
ATGAAACTCTAAAAACATCTGAGCCTTTGTCTGCCTTCAGAATCTGACCCCTTAAGGAGCACAGTGTCTGTGGTCACAGATACTGAAGAGATGGGGGCCAGCCCCAACTTAAAGGTGCTGAGAGCACACAGAGAGAATGACAGAGCTCTGTGGCGCCTGCCCACATCACGCACAAAGCCATGCTGACTATCCTTAATCAGCCCTTGGCTGTCCAAATAATTGTATATCCAATCTCTCAGAACACCTTGCAATAATTTACCTACTACTGATGTCAGGCTCACTGGCCTGTAATTACCTGGTTTATTTTTGGAGCCTTTTTTAAACAACGGAACAACATGAGCTACCCTCCAATCCTCTGGCACCTCACCCGTGGCTAAGGACATTTTAAATATTTCTGCCAGGGCCCCTGCAATTTCTACACTAGTCTCCCTCAAGGTCCGAGGGAATATCATGTCAGGCCTGGGGGATTTATCTACCTTTATTCGCTGTAAGGCAGCAAGCACCTCCTCCTCTTTAATCTCTATATATTCCATGAAACTACTGCTTGTTTCCCTTCCTCCCTTATACACTATGCCAGTTTCCTGAGTAAATACTGATGCAAAAAAACTGTTTAAGATCTCCCCCATCTCGTGAGGCTCCACACATAGACGACCACTCTGATCTTCAAGGGGACCAATTGTATCCCTTACTATCCTTTTACTGTTAATATACTTGTAGAAACCCTTCGGGTTTAACTTCACATTATCTGCCAAAGCAACCTCATGTCTTCTTTTTGCCTTCCTGATTTCCTTCTTTAGTATTTTCTTACATTTTCTATACTCTACAAGTACCTCATTTGCTCCTTGTTGCCTATACCTGCTCTAATTCTGGCATCTTGAGCATTCCCAATTTACCTTGCCCCGCCATTGGCAGTTGTGCCTTCAGATGGCAAGGCCCTAAGCTCTGGAATTCTCTCTCTAAACTACTCTCCCGCACCACCCCGTCTCTCTCTCTCTCTCTCTCTCTCCCTCCCTTCATCCTTTAAGATGCTTCTTAAAACCCACCACCTTGACCAAGTGTCACCTACCCTAACTTCTCCTTACGTGGCTCAGAGTCAGTGCTCCTGTGAAGCACCTTCAGTTGTTTTACTATGTTAAAGATGCTATCTAGATGCAGGTTGTTATTATTGAAAAGAGACGACCTGTGTTTGTCACTGCTGTTCCTCACTCATTTAATACGACCCTCTCCCAGTCCAGAAGGTCAACATTTTGTAAACCTGTTTCCTATTGGCACTGCAGTAAGAGCTAGGAGTGAGTGTATCAGGTTTAACCAAGTCTATCCCTGCAGCTGACGTTGGGAGAGTGCAGGGTCCTGCAATGTGAACCTGCGCTGGTGTTGGTAATGTGGAACAAAAGTGCCCCCTGCTGACTTCAATCTGGAAGTGCAGCTATGCACGGAGTTTTCTCTGCTTATTTTTTTCTCGTCATGTGATTGAAAGAATGTGTCCTTCAAAAGTTAGCTCAATAATTTAATTTTAAAAGTCAACCTCCAATCGTAGAATTTCCCCAGTGGAAATAGCAACCTATCGTCAAATCTACTTTCAACATTGCCTTTAACTGTAGCTCAATGGGTCAGATTCTCACCCGAGTCACCAGGTCACGGGTTAAAGTCTCACTCCAGGCACCTGAGCATATGTTCCAGGCTGACAGCCCCTGGTCTACAGCCCCGGGGGAGTGCTGCAGTGTCAGAAGTGTTATTTTTTTGGATGAAATGTTAAACCGAGGCCCTGTCAGCTCTCGCAGGTAAGATCCTCTGATACTCTTTCAAAGAAAAACAGGGGAGTCTTGACCAATATATGGGGGGGCAAAGGCACTTTGGTATTGTCATTGGACTCGTATTCCAGAGACCCAGGGTAATGCTGTGGGGACTAGGGTTCGAATCCCGCCACAGCAGCTGATGAAGCTGAAATTCAGTAAAAATCTGGAATTTTTTAAAAGTCTGATGATGACCATGATGATAGCCCATCTGGTTTACTAAGGAAATCTGCTGTCCTTATCTGGTCTGGTCCACATGTGACTCCAGACCCCACAGCAATGTGGTTGACACTTAAATGCCTTTTGAACATGGGCAATTAGGGATGGGCAATAAATGCTGGCCTAGCCAGTGACGCCCACGTCCCACGAACGAATAAAAAAAATATGCATCACTCAAAAAATGATCACATTGCCGTTTGTGGGAGCTCACTGTGTGCAAAGTGGCTGCTGTATTTCCTACATTACAACAGTGGCTCATTTTAAAAGTACTTTGTTGACTGTAAAACACCTTGGTCCATCAAAGCTGTAATAGAAATACAAGTGTTTCTATAAATAGACTTATTTTTTTGTCTTAGATTTTAGTTCAATAAGACATAGCAGCATTTACCTCTTCACCTACTGATCCCAGTATCTGTGAAGTTTTTTTGGCAGATGACTGAATCTCCACTGCATCTTAATGCAGTCTATTCACTAGTCTGAAAGCTGTGATAACCTTGCCTCCTAATTTCATTCCCTTGCTGTTTTTTTTTTAACCGGAGAGTTAGAAATGAAAAACAGCAGTGAAACTGGACTAGATCAATATTCTATAGCCAGACAAGACGTGGCCATGGAAACTCTAGCAATATGAAGACAGGTGAGCGGCCCCCGATGAAGATACATTGGGCTGTTTATAGCTTCTGGCTGATATCACAAGTATCACCACTAGAGTGTTTTGACAATGTTTCCTTTGAACCGCAGACTACCACGAACACCTTGAGTAAAAAGAATGACATGTATTTCTACAGTGCCCTTCATAACCTCATGACATTCCAAAGAAGTTTAGGGACAATTAAGAAGTTTTAGAGAGTAGTCACTGTTGTAATTGAGGAAACATTGCACACAGGAAACCCTTACCGGCAGCACTGTGATAATGGCCAGACGGTCTGATATAGTGAAGCCGGTTAAGAGGCAAATATTGGCCAGGGCAGCGGGGAGAACTCCCCTGCTCTTTGAAATAGTGCCACGGGATTTTTTTACATCCACCATAGAGAGCTTTCAGGCCCTCAGCTGTAGTTCAATGGGTGTATTCTCACCTGAGCCAAATAACGACAGCACTGAGAGGTGCAGCACTCTCCCATTACCGCACTGGAGTGAGTGTTAGACTAGCTTTACTTGTGCTCAGTTCTCTGGATCCTGAGAGGCCTTGAGAGGGCGGTTGCGGAGAGAATGTTTCCCCTTGTGGGAGAATCTAGAGCTAGGGGTCACTTTTTAAAAATAAGGGGTTGCTCATTTAAGGCAGAGATGAGAAGAATTTTTTTTCTCTCAGTGGGTCGTGAGTCTTTGGAATTGCTCAAAAGACAATGGAAGCAGAGTCCTTGAATATTTTTAAGGCAGAGGTAGATAAATTCTTGATTTAGCGGGGTTGAAAGGTTATCGAGGGTAGGCGGGAGGTTACAGTCAGATGATCCATGATGTTATTGAATAGCAGAGCAGGTCGAGGGGCTGATTGGCCTACTCCTGCTCCTAATTGGTATGTTCGTATGTATGTTCATATGAGTGTGACTTGAACCCACACTCCTGATTCAGGGCCAAGAATGCTACCCACTAAGCCATAACTAACACACATGTGTCCTTCCACCATCTTCATCACCATTGGCAGCTGCGCCTTTAGCTGCCTACACACTGGAATTCCTTCCTTAAATCTCTCCGTCTCCCTCTCCTCCTTTATGACATGCCTTAAAATCCAACCCTTTCATCCCTCCATCTTGGGTTAGCTGTCCACTTCTTGTTCATTTATGCTTCAGTGAAGGGGGAAGTTTATCTACATTAAAGGTGCCAAATGAATGGAGTTGTCTGTTGTTGTACTGATACCTTGACGATTTCTCTTTAATTCCAGGATATTATATTATTACTCCAAAGCGACCGGACTATAAGTTCAGAAAGATCCGTCTCCTCAGCCCCGTGTTATCCGTCGAGCCTGAGCCTTCCTGTCTCAGTTTCTGGTAGGTAAAGAGCCCCAAACTCAGTCTTTATTCAGAGGCCAGGTGAAGGCTCAAGGCCCAATGAACACCGGGAGTTCAAAGAGTAAAAGAGAAGATGGCATTCTCCAGAAGTAGTGGTGCCAAGAGGCCAAGTTTGGGTTTTGAAGAGACCATCAGAAGATAGGGGCATGGAGGCATGAGCAAGTATGAGGGTGTATTTGGACATGTAAGTGTGTGCTAGTGACTTTGTGTCTGTGTGTGTGTGTGTGTGTGTATTTGTGCTTGGGCATGTGTAGTGATTGTAGGTATAACCTTTTCTAATGCCTTTGGGGGTCACATGATTGTACTGACGATTGAGCCCTAGGCGTGGGTAATATTAGGGGCGTAGTTTTCTAGTTGTGGATCTGGTTCAAGCATGTAGCTTCTAAACTAGCTCTATAATAAAGTTATCTGTTTCAAGTTAGAAACCTGTCCAGCACATCAAGTTCAATACAGCATGTATGTGCTAATATTATGTTAATTGTGTTGTCAAGGTTAAGGATAAATAGGCGGAAGGTACTGATGGATTAAGTATCTTGAGCACATATAAAAAAGGACTGCTGGGACACTTGGGAATGTTAGTAGGCAAGAGGCGGACATATTTAATGCTGCATTCTTTTAAATAAGCCAACTATCAACAAAAAAAAGATTCACATTTAGTTTCATACTTCGCCGTCTAGCTTGGGATCCAGTTAACAGTAAGTGTGTCAGTGCATTAGTGTGTGTTATGGGGGCATATGAGTGTGCATCATTGAACTAATGGGTGAATGTGAAGATGTGTGTTTGGGCATTTGAATATTAAAGACAGGCTCAGGTTTTGCTGAGATGCCACCATGGTGGGCAGATGCCCACTCACTGCCCACGCCCACTGTTGATATCGTGATGTGAGTGAACACTTTCAACAGCTAAAGAGTCACAATCTGGCAGGGAAGACGGAGCAGGGAGGGAAAAATAACCATTATATCCTTTTTTAACTTCAGAATAGTCTGGCATACAAAACCATTCATTGTGACTGAACTCTAATGTATCAGATTAACTGAATTCACTAAACTCCTCTTTATCATATTCAGAAACATAGAAAACAAAAGGAGTCCATTTGATCCATCTTTCCTGCTGGCCAAGAAAGAGCCATCTAGTCTGATCCCACCTTCCGGCTCTAGACCCCATAGTCTTGTAGGTTACAGTACCTCAAGTGCATAAGTTACAAAACATTGTACATTGGACCATGTTCGTCATCCATGAAGCATCACATTTTGGGAAGGTTTTAAAGGCCAATGGGAGGACACAGATGGATTTACTGGAATGGTGTCAGTTACATGGAGAATCATAGAAAGTTTACGGCTCAGTAAGAGGCCACTTGGCTCATCGCGATCACGCTGGGCTTTTGTAACAAACCACCCAGCCGAATCCAGCGTTCGGACTGTAGCCCTGCAGGTGATGGCACTTGAGGTGCATACCCGGACATCTTTTTCAATGGGTTGACGATTTCTGACTCCACTATCCTTTCAGGCAGTGAGTTCCAGACCCCCACAACCCTCCGGGTGAAAAAAAATCTTCCCTCATCTCCCCTCTAATCTTTCTACCAATCGCTTTAAATCTACGACCCCGGCTCACTAATCTCTCTGCCAAGGTAAATAGGCCCTTCCCATCCACTCAGTACAGGCCTCTCACAATTTTGTACATCTCAATCAAATCTCCCCTAGAGATGGGAGAAAGTCAGATTGTTCTCCCTGAGGCAGAGGAGGACAAAGGGAAAGTTAATAGAGGGCTTCAAACTTATGAAAGGCTTTGATGAAGTAAATAAGGAGAACTGTTCCCACTGGCTGGAACCAGCGGACACAGGTTTATAATATTTGACAAAAGAACCACAGGGGGAGAATTCTTTTTTTGTTTACAGAGCGAGTTGTGATAGTCAGGAATGTGCTGCCTGAAGAGGTGATGGGAGCGGATTTAATAGTAACTTTTAAAAGGGTATTAGATGTACAGTTGAAAAGGAGAATGTTGCAGGGCCATGGAGAAAGCAGGGAGCGGGTCTCATCGGATAGCTCTTTCAAAGATCTAGCA